>NC_050072.1:34234583-34552202 GCF_009764565.3 Dermochelys coriacea
TGCACTGCTAAAGTCCTAACCCAACAACAGCTATGCTGAGCTCTCTTCTTTTCAAGATTTTATTTTACTATCACCTACAGGTCTGGCTCCTGCAATGAGAAGTCTCTATCTAAGCTCATGCAAAAGGAGGAACTCCTCCTAGTTCACAGGCATTTGGAGACCCGGGCATTTGTCACAATGTCCCTTGTGCCAGACACTTTGGCCAGGTAAAGACCACTTTCATGGCACAACGGTCATTCTGGTGGCCAAAACTGCAATCCAATGTTCAGGCCTATGTCAGATCTTACAACACCTGAAACTAGATCAAAGTGCCCTGAACTAAACTCTTTTGGATGTTAATACCCACCGAGACCCTCTCAAGCCTTGAGCCAATATTACAATGGACTTCATCATTGAGCTACCAGAATCTGATGGATGCCATTCCATACTGACAATAGTGGATCAAATGATGAAGATGGACATTTCATTCCCTGTGCATATCTTCCCACCATAGAGGATACCACTCATCTCCTCCTCGCATATATGTTTCACCTCCATGGCCTCCCAGACCATATCATCTTAGATCAGGGGTCCCACTTCATATCTTGGTTTTGATGGGAGCTGTTCTGCCTATTAGAGGTGTGTCTCTATGCATCAACTGCCTACCATATACAAAGTGACAGCAATCAAAAAGAATGAACTAGGTATTGGGATAATACCTGCAGTGCTTCACAAACTACAAGCAAAATGACTGGGTCTTACTGGTTCCATTCATGAAATTCACATACAAAAATTCAGACCACACCTCAACCAAGATGAGCCCATTTTTTGCCAATTATGGCTTCCACCCCTATTTCTACCCCACACTTTCCACAGCACCCACAGATCATACATCCTCAGACCTCGTTCATCAAATCCATCAACCACAAGAAAACTTGAAACAAATCTTAGTTCTAGCCAACATAGCACAGAAATATCATGCTGATTGTCACCAGCAGGACAGCCCTACATTTGCAGTAGGACAGAAGGTAAGACTACCAGCCAAACACCTCTAAACTAGCAGAGCCCATATAAAATGGACCACCAGTACCTAGGACCTACCAGATCCAAAGGCAAATCAATCCAGTAGCCTTCAAACTTCAATTTCCTTGCTCCTTTGAGGTGCACCCAGTATATAATATCTCTGTCTATAAACCCTTCTCCAACAATCTCTTTCCCAAGCACAAACAACCTCTCCCTTCTCCAGTTCAAGGCTAAAAAGAATACCTTGTCCACAAGATCCTGGACTCAAAGAGGGAATCTATGATACCTCATCAATTGGGAAGGGTGTGCTAGCTGAGGAGTTGAGGGAAGCAGCTCATTATGTGCACACACCTGAAAAGGCTGGAGCTTTCCACAGAGCCCACCTGGATAAGCCCAATCCATCAGCACCCCACGGTTGCCACAAGGAAGGGGCCATGACAGCACTCTGGTATTGAGCCTAGGCCTACTGGGTGCCTCAAGGGCATCCCACCATAGCAGTGCACTGAATCACTACCCCCAACCAAGAGCCTTAGTGCTAAATGCCACAGACCCACAGCAGTCACATCCCAGGCTCTTGATTGGCTGGACAGAAAGCATTCTCATTGGGTACCTGGATTATATAAAAACCCCAACATCAAGAGGAAGCTGTCTGAGCAACAAGCTATTGCTTGAGGTTGCTGTCTTGCCTACCTATCCCACCAACCAGCCTCCTTGGACCCCCCTGCGAGAACTCCAGCCATTGCCCCCCAACTGCCTCTAATACTGACTGACATCCTAGCTACCAGACCACCTGTGCACTACTTGACCATGGCTCTGGGGACTGCACCAGCCTGCTTCAGCCACTGGGCATTACAGAAGGCCCTGAACCAAAACAAATTGAAATGCTGCCCTCATGGCAATCAATGGAACAACTCCCATTGACTTCATTGGGGACAGCACTTCACCCCAGATCCAGAAACCTCCAAACTTAGAAGTTTGGATTTAGATGGGTCTACATCTCCAGCAGAAACAAATCTGTGAAGTGAATAGTTTAAATCTTTCCTATAATCTGGAATGTGAAGTGATGGAAGTGGAGCTGCTCTGTAACAAACACTGCATGTTGACCTAGTTATTAATATATTTACTGTATGAATTGTGATAAACTCAGGACAGACAGCTGCAAGGGTGGGGTAGAAAACCGCCCCAGAAGGGTAAAAGGCCCTCCTCCCTATCAACTGAGGAGGTGTGACTACAGGTCAATCAGGTTCAGCTGAGAAGGGGTTACCAGAGATCAATTAGGATCACATGAGAGGGAGTTACCTGAGGGCAATTAGGATCAGCTGATTCCAACTAAGGGCTGCATGAGACCTTTTTAAACCCTCCTCTGTTGGATGGGGGCAGGTGGAGGGAAGTCAAGCTGCCAGTAGGTGAGGAGCAGCAAGACAGCATGTCTCACCAGGTGGGGAGGCTGCATCCTTTCCCATAAGGGAGAAAACCCAACCTAAAAGACTGGCTGAGAGAAGGACCAGACTGCCCCTGTACAGCCAAGAGGGACTGTTTTACCTCAAGCCCATCTCACCAAGGCTAAAAACAGCTGAGGCTGGTAAGACTGAGAAGGTGCCTTGCCACAGAATATACTGGGTTAGTTTAATGAAATGCTGCAGGAAAAACAATCAGGAAAGAAAGAAGAGTAGCTCAAGATAAGCTGCACCTCAGCAAATGTTTGAGGGCTGTTATGGGACAACAGTAGAGCCACTGACCTTGAGGAGTCAGGCTCAACCACCTGCTGAGCCTATAGGACTGGTTTTGACAAGTGGGGCTGAAGGCCAGGAACTGACAAAAGTAAAGGAACACTGGCTGGATTAAAATGGACTCTCTTGCTTAGTTGCTGTGGAACTGTATGGTGAAAGCAGATGGACACAGAGGGCCCTGCTGGAGTGTCTGAAGAAGCTAAGCCTTTAGGTAAGGTAGGTATGTGCATACACTATTTAAAAATCCTTTGCTCCCCCCAAACTCCATGCTTTGTTCCTGCTGCTAAGCAAACAGTTCAGGAAGGCTGTCTTGTCACTATAAAAGCTACTGGTTACAGACTCCCTAAGGGAAGAATCACAGGTACCAAAAACAATCAGACCTGATGGGAAAGAAAGATTGATGCACAGTATACCAAAGCCTAGGGTCTCATATAAGACTGGGAGAACTGAGGAATTACACCCTAGGAATGGAAAATGCACAGGTCCTCAGACCTGAGGGGGTGCACTCAGAGAGACCAGAAAGGGAACAGAGGTACGTCTAGCCCTGCAACCATGACATTCCATTCCCAGTATTTCATCAAACATGATTTTCTGATTATTCTAACCCATAATATTAAAAGTGGAAACTTCCCAGCACAGACTTCATTGCTAGAAAGAAGGTAAATGAACATTATCAGAAATGATAATTCACTGTACATTTTGTATATTGCCCCTTCAATTTCTTGCTTTAGATACAGACACTGATATTGGACTGATGTGAACTTTCCTAATTTTTCATACCTTATGCAAACTTTATTATCTTCAAACTGTTGCATTTTAAACATTTGCTTATATCAGTGGTTCCCAAATGGAGATTTGAGAACCCCTGGGGGTTTGTGAAATGTTATGGGGGGTTCTCGGGGAGGGGGGGGGAAGGGGAATTCACTAATGGTGAATCTAGTGACCTTGGGCAGCATGGGGCCAGCAGCCTCTGAGCCCCTGGACTTCCAAGAGCTAAGCAGATCAAAGCAAGCATATCTATCACATTGAAGAGATTTAAACTTCAAGACTCCTTATAAGAAAGGAAGGTGGATATTTTTTGCTGTTTTTTAAAATTAAATAGGCAGCTAATATTGTTTTTAAAATTATGATGAACAAGTTTAAGCTTTCAGAGTAGCAGCCGTGTTAGTCTGTATTCGCAAAAAGAAAAGGAGTACCCGTGGCACCTTAGAGACTAACAAATTTATTAGAGCATAAGCTTTCGTGAGCTACAGCATCCGATGAAGTGAGCTGTAGCTCACGAAAGCTTATGCTCTAATAAATTTGTTAGTCTCTAAGGTGCCACGGGTACTAAGTTTAAGCTTTGTTGTACTGGACTGCTCAAGACCTGAATGCTTGTGTAGGAGGAACTCTTTGAGTTGGCTTCTTAAATACCTTCATGCTGTTTCACATCTGATACTCCTTGATGAAACATAGGAGCCTTGTCTTATAACAGGCTTATTCAAAGTGATATAAGCTACGAAAGTGACATCTTGGAAGAGTGTTGCCATTTTCATAATGTAATAAAAATACTGTAATGATAAATAATTAATAATGTGTAATAAGCATGTCATAAGAACAAATTTTATATTTCCAAGATCACTGCTTTGAAATATTCATTTTCATTCATTGCGAGACTTGACATTTTAGTGAAAGGGGTTCACAGGTTGTTAAAATTTGGGAACCACTGGATTATATGCATCATTAAAGCATTACATTTCTTCCTATTTGGCTTGCAGTCAAGTCCCTTCAGGCAATAAGCTCTTCAGATCTCATAAACTAAAGTAGGGTCACACTAAGTCAGTGAGAATCCAGGTGTTACAGAATATACTGGTGGTGACTCAATAGGTGGCACTCTTTCCTTTTGAGTTAGTATTGAACCAAAGCCCACAATGAGGTTAGGAAGAACTTTTCTGTTGTAGATGCTGACATGTGGGTGAGATATAAATTTTATGTCCAACAAGTTGTGGCCATTGAAAATCCCACAGCTTTTCTGAGAGAGCATTGTTGTTCAGACACTCTGTGTCAGAATGCCTAACAGAAAGAAAGGAGGCTGTGGCAAAGGTATCTATAACCTCTCCTCTGCTTGGGGGAGTGAGGGAATTCTTCCTCTGGTGTAGGGAGCATTCCCTCAAGGGTGCAATAAGGTGCAAAGCAGGTTTGAATCAGGCCCAGATATTGATAGCCTGATTACCTAAAATTCCCTTGGAGTTTCAAGTGAATGAAGTTTTCATTGCTTTCTGTCCTAAGCTGTTCCGTGGTGTTGCCATGCACTATTTAAAGGCTGCTGTCGTCCACTGCAAAGTTTTAAAGCTCACCGAGTGCTCTATAGGAGCTTTGAATGAAACGTGCTGCAGAAACATCCGCTCTATTTCTTTTTCCCATTAAAAAAAAAATCTCATAGACCAATAGTTGTTTAGCTTTTTCATGCTGTGGATCATTTTGTATGTAAATGGTTCACTCAGAGACCCACCTCCCCTCTCTATTCTCCATTCAACACTACATGGCTCTCAAAATATATAATTCTGTAAACCACCAGACATAGCTCTGTAAACCACTGGTGATAGATCATAGTCTGAGAGCTGCTGTATTAGGCTACTGTCAGAGGAGAGGAAATTAAACACAGAAAGCTGTTAAAATGACAAACTGAGTAATGCTGTTACAGCGTACTTGTCATATCCCCATGGTTCAAAGTTCCTCTCGGGTTCTCTAACCTTTTAGTAATAAATGTTCTATTATTAAGAAAATAAAGCAAAGGATCATTCTTGAGAAACAGTGAGTTGTTAGCAACACAAATAATAAGACATACATGACTCAATATAATACTTATAAAAAGAAAAGGAGTACTTGTGGCACCTTAGAGACTAACAAATTTATTAGAGCATAAGCTTTCGTGAGCTACAGCTCACTTCATCGGATGCATTTGGTGGAAAAAACAGAGGAGAGATTTATATACACACACACACAGAACATGAAACAATGGGTTTATCATACACACTGTAAGGAGAGTGATCACTTAAGATAAGCCATCACCAACAGCAGGGGGGGGAAGGAGGAAAACCTTTCATGGTGACAAGCAGGTAGGCTAATTCCAGCAGTTAACAAGAATATCAGAGGAACAGTGGGGGGTGGGGTGGGAGGGAGAAATACCATGGGGAAATAGTTTTACTTTGTGTAATGACTCATCCATTCCCAGTCTCTATTCAAGCCTAAGTTAATTGTATCCAGTTTGCAAATTAATTCCAATTCAGCAGTCTCTCGTTGGAGTCTGTTTTTGAAGCTTTTTTGTTGAAGTATAGCCACTCTTAGGTCTGTGATCGAGTGACCAGAGAGATTGAAGTGTTCTCCAACTGGTTTTTGAATGTTATAATTCTTGACGTCTGATTTGTGTCCATTCATTCTTTTACGTAGAGACTGTCCAGTTTGGCCAATGTACATGGCAGAGGGGCATTGCTGGCACATGATGGCATATATCACATTGGTAGATGCGCAGGTGAACGAGCCTCTGATAGTGTCCTACCTACATGCCTCTAGCTTTCATCCAGATCATACCACTCGATCCATTGTCTACAGCCAAGCGCTACGATATAACCGCATTTGCTCCAACCCCTCAGACAGAGACAAACACCTACAAGATCTCTATCATGCATTCCTACAACTACAGTACCCACCTGCTGAAGTGAAGAAACAGATTGACAGAGCCAGAAGAGTACCCAGAAGTCACCTACTACAGGACAGGCCCAACAAAGAAAACAACAGAACGCCACTAGCCATCACCTTCAGCCCCCAACTAAAACCCCTCCAATGCATCATCAAGGATCTACAACCTATCCTGAAGGACGAGCCATCGCTCTCTCAGATCTTGGGAGACAGACCAGTCCTTGCTTACAGACAGCCCCCCAATCTGAAGCAAATACTCACCAGCAACCACACACCACACAACAGAACCACTAACCCAGGAACCTATCCTTGCAACAAAGCCCGTTGCCAACTCTGTCCACACATCTATTCAGGGGATACCATCATAGGGCCTAATCACATCAGCCACACTATCAGAGGCTCGTTCACCTGCGCATCTACCAATGTGATATATGCCATCATGTGCCAGCAATGCCCCTCTGCCATGTACATTGGCCAAACTGGACAGTCTCTACGTAAAAGAATGAATGGACACAAATCAGACGTCAAGAATTATAACATTCAAAAACCAATTGGAGAACACTTCAATCTCTCTGGTCACTCGATCACAGACCTAAGAGTGGCTATACTTCAACAAAAAAGCTTCAAAAACAGACTCCAACGAGAGACTGCTGAATTGGAATTAATTTGCAAACTGGATACAATTAACTTAGGCTTGAATAGAGACTGGGAATGGATGAGTCATTACACAAAGTAAAACTATTTCCCCATGGTATTTCTCCCTCCCACCCCACCCCCCACTGTTCCTCTGATATTCTTGTTAACTGCTGGAATTAGCCTACCTGCTTGTCACCATGAAAGGTTTTCCTCCTTCCCCCCCCCCTGCTGTGGGTGATGGCTTATCTTAAGTGATCACTCTCCTTACAGTGTGTATGATAAACCCATTGTTTCATGTTCTCTGTGTGTGTGTATATAAATCTCTCCTCTGTTTTTTCCACCAAATGCATCCGATGAAGTGAGCTGTAGCTCACGAAAGCTTATGCTCTAATAAATTTGTTAGTCTCTAAGGTGCCACAAGTACTCCTTTTCTTTTTGCGAATACAGACTAACACGGCTGCTACTCTGAAACCTATAATACTTATGTTTGTGCTCTTGACACTGAATTATTTTAAGCCCTTTTAAACAAAGTTTGCCAAAAGACCATTTCTTTTCACATTTTCCATTTCCAAATTTCCATTTCCCAAATGCAACCACTCTGCCTCCTTGTTTTGTTAACATTGGGCTGCATCACTGAGACAGCTGTGAAATAATCAATAAAGTCTAGAGTGATTATTTGAAAGCATGATGAATGTGGAGAACCCAAGGGCAGAACTAACAACATGTAAGTCTGTTCACTGATATTCTTAAGAGAGAGAAAATGCCAGATGGATGGTGTAAAAATTTTGAGGTGCCCATTTTTAAACATAAGGGTGTTAAACTGATATCACATGCTATGCAAGTATGAAAGAAGATTACTGAAAAGCATCTGCATAAACAGTTGAAATTTGGAAGGATGAGTATGGATTTTTGCTGGTAAGGAGTACAGTTAATACCATATTTGCTCTATGAATCCTCATGGAGAAGTTCAGAGGAAAGAGACCATGCTCAATTGCTTTCTATGTTGACCATGAGACAGCATATGGTCATGTACCAAGAGAATTAGTTTGGTGGCGTTTGCAAAGCAGAGGTGTGCCAGAAGGATATGGCTATATTATCCAGGATATGTATGATGGAGTGACTACCACAGTCAAAAACAAATGGGGCTACAGCAGACAATTTCCAGTAGATGTTGGCCTGCATCAGGGGTCATTGTTAAGCCCTTTTTTTGTTTGATGTGATAAATGAGAATACATGAAGGGACCCACCTTGCAACACGCTGTTTGCTGATGACTTAGTGATATGTACAGAAGATTGTGAGACCTTTACAAACCAACTTGAACAATGCCAACGTAGTTTTGAACAGGCAGAATTTAAAGTGAGTGTTGATAAGACTGAGGCTTTGATAATTGAGAGAGAAGGACCTACCATAAAGAATATCACAGAGCATAGAAGTGTGAAAGAACTTGTATGCATTCGATAATAGTTGCTGACAATGGTGCCCTTTTGAGTGATGCCTTGCATCATATCAAAGCTGCTTGATGCAAATGGTGGGAGCTGACCCCAGTCCTCTGTGATAAAAAGATGCCAATAAAGTTAAAAGGTAGAGTCTATCAAACTGTAATTTGACCCATCCTAATGTATGAAACAGAGAGATGAACAGCCACAAGAAAATAAATCAGTAAGCTGTCCACTACAGAAATTAAGATGTTGAGATGGGCAAATGGTTGGACACTCTCTGATAGGAAATGAAATGAGGTTGTGAGGGGCCTAATGTGTGTTGCTCCAATTGACGACAAGTTTAGGGAGGCTACACTAGGTTAGTATGGACATGTTCGGCAGAGACCTGAGAATTAAATTGGTAGATTAACTCTTGCAGTGATCATGAAAAGAAGATGACCAAGAGGGAGGCCAAAGACTCAGCAGATGGACTGGATACCAGTGGTCCTTAGAGAGACCAATTTGCATGACACCCAGGCTTACAATTATGAGTTTGGAGAGAAGGCTATAAAAGTCACTGACCCCAAATAGGAAAGTGGCAAGAAAGAAGGAGAAAAAGATTTTGTGAGTGGTTGGTTGGATCTGTTTTAATTTTTAGACAGAATAGATAAGTTTAAAGAAACTCCAAAAGATAACAGAACAGCAACCCACAACAATGCTAACCATAGAAAGAAAGAAGGTGACACAAATGAGGTTGTAACCAACAACCTTATTGTAATAATGAATGATGCCCAATCCCCCATCTCCACAACAGTATTTCACAGTCCCTCCATTTTGATGGAGATCAGGCAGTCCCTATTATCCTATCACTAGTACAGATATCATGATGGTGATGTGTATGCATGAGTAGGGCATGGGAGGATGTCCAGGACTCCACCAGCCAAGTCTCCATGGTATTAACTCTGAGTGTTAGTATCACAGGCTGACTGTCTGAGCCTACAAGGCAGTATCACAATATCACCTGTCAAAATTGCTATAATCATACTACCTTGGCATTAGTCAAAAAAGGCCAGATTGTGGACCATACTATGGCTGCTTTGCACAGCTTTGGCAGTGCTCTTGGTGGGACTGGAGAGTCTTCAGATGGTATAGGAGTCACTACCTTCCTGGGTTCTAGTACAAGGGCATTCCAAGGTGCATATGGGCAGGGCCAGGGTATCCCTATACCGAGCAAACCCTAGGTTCTGAAAGAACCCCTCCTAGTTATCAGCAGCGGGGCATAAATTAAGAACCCCTGAAATTACAATGATTTATGCCAGGAGGCAGAGCAGTCCCTGGATACCTCCATCAGAAGAGCATAAAGGTGACGCAATCATTTTTGCCCTCTGGCTTCCTCTTGTGACAAGCATAGCTTGGCCAGACTATGAAAGATTTCACCAAAAGGACAAAATCCTGCTCTCAGTTATGTCGATGGTAAAACTTCTCTTGAACATCTATCTAGGTACTTGTATCACTCCCATCCCCATAGTATCAGAGCTCTCCTTAGTACGTGGGTGTTATTGACTACAATGGAATAAAAAATCAGGCCTTATAAAAACCACACAAAATGTGGCATAGTACAAGTACTCACTTTTTAATTTACTTGAAGATGGGGCATTATAGCTAGTATTACTTTCCTCACCTTTATTTGTTTATTTACATAGTTTAGTGCAGTCGGTGAACCTGGGGCCTTTTGATGATTCATTTTAATGTGTTTAGCGCATGGAATGGCCTCAGTATAAATCATCAGTACAGTGAGTAGCTATGGATCCATGCCCAATAGGTCGTCGATGGTGGCAGATTAACAAATGTTGTCAATATTGTAAAATGTGGGGGGGGGGGGGAACCATCCTGAAAAATTCTGTTTCACTGAAAATGCATTGTTTGGTGGTAAAGGCCGCACTTTAACAAAAGCACTTAAGCACATGCTTAACTTTAAAAATATGAGTAGTCACACTGCTTAAAATGAAGCACATGCTTAAGTGCTTTGTTGAATTAGGGCCACAATGAGTGTATGTATTAGTATATCTGAATTTAACGTAAAATTGCTTTATCCCAATCCTACTATTCTGTTAATGTATTACAGATTTATGGTACACACCAAAATGCCATTCTCCAGAATTACATAGCTGAAGTAATCTACAGAATGTTTAGATCTACATCCAAACCATATACCTATGGTACTCAGTCTATTTTACTAAAATGAATATCATTCCTCTTAAGGAAATTTAATATCACCCATCGATGTGGGATCCAGTGTCAGAAAGTCATGTCTGCTGCGATTCCAAGGCACAACAGAATGAGTTTAGAGTGTGGTTCCAGTGCTAATTACTTTTTTACTTTTAGGAGTTCATGTTTCTTTTAAAAAATAGATGGCTAAATACTATGGTAATTGTAGCTTTAAAAAACCCCACAACATAAAAACAATATTTTTCATTTAAATTTTGCTTCAGTCAACTTTCTTTACTCAATAGCAACCAAAGACCCTTGACTTCATTTATATTTCAAAGCATAGTCACTATTTGACATCTGTTTTGCTGGAAGTTTAAACAGCTTTGCTGACTTTGTGAATTTATAAAAATATTTAAAGACAAATCAATAAAGTGCAGTTTCATCGAGGCAGGTACTATCATGTCAGTTTGAGGTAATCATGGCTACGCCTGCCTATATGTTTCTAATGCCATTTGATAGGTGTCATTGATTTTTATGAAACTCTTTGAGGAACTTTCTTTTGTCTGTGTTTGGAATTACTGTACATATCTCTTTCCTGGCCTCTGGCTGAATCTTATGATGTAAATAGGTTCATATGTCTGGGATGGATAAGGTGTGTATTACTAGAGCCAATACATCAAAGGGGTGTGCATGGTTTCAACCAAAATTAAGAACAGCAGCGTCCTGTATGTATAGACACTCCTGTGTTCTATTTCTTTAGGCCAGGAATGTGTAGAAGAAAACTTTCCAAAGAATTATTTAAAGTAGTTTAACAAAAACTAATGTATCCAACCTGAAATTACAGAAAATATTTAGTAGGAGGGACATAATTGCTCACCAAACAATGTTAGAAACATTTCATTATATGCAAATCCATTGATATGAAGATACTTGAATTAGTTGAATGTTGATTGCAAATGTCAACATTTATTTATTACCAAAAATTATTTATTTATATGGTTAAAAAATAACATTTATTAACAATGAAACAGAATGCTTTAAATAACTTTTCAATATACCAGGATACATATTATTTTTAAAAAAGCATTGCATCTGTAACATAAATGTTGAAAGCATACTGTATTATATTAACCTTTCAGTGCAGGAGCCAACCACTTTCAACCCCTAGTGACTTTAATGTTGGTTGAGTATATTGAGCATTTCAGGTCTGCAGTAGACCAAATTCACCACTGGTGTAAAAAGGGCACAAAACTATTGGTTTCAAGTGAGTTGTACCTGATTATGCAGTTGCTGACATTGCTCACAATAATTGATATTTTTGCTTGGGTGAGGCCCAGATGGAAATACTCTGGTGTCTGAATGGAGAGGATTCAGAGTGCAATGTAGAGAAGCGTACGGCACTGCCATTCAGAAGTGACAGAAACTTGGCCTATTGATATTTACTTCACATCTTGACTTGAAAGGAATAAAGAGCAGAGGTCATGATTACAAAAACAGGCACAAGTATATTTGTACATTACATCTGTGATTACCTCAATCTCAATTTTCATTTAAAAAGAAAAAAAATCAGTTTTTTGCTCCCAAGCCCTCCTGGTTGTGGGGGGAAAAAAGCCCACATGTAACCAGTGCAGTGATGTCTGTAGACAGCCTGAAACAACAGCTTTGAGAAGTGAGGATGGCCCTGTCTGTGCATCTCAATGGAATGGTAACTCCAAGAACCAGTGTTCTGGGAGGGCTCTGTAACCTCACCCCAAAAGAGCACTCTGTGCATGGCAGAAGAGAGCAGCGTACCCAGTCTACTCACCCAGGAAGATAACCTACTGAGGTCCCCTGCTGCTGCCTCTGGGAGCAGAAAGGGACACATGCTTCTGCCTCTCTGAGAGAGTAAAGGGCCCCAACTGCAGCCGCTCCAGTGGGTGGGGAGTGGGAGAACAGCCACAGATACAGAGCCATGTGGGCCCTTCATGGCTTGGGTTGCCTTAATCAGCCCTGCTCAAAAAATCACAGTTCAGTCCCTGCTTCCCTTGCTCAGGATGGAAGTAATGTAATCTACACTAGCCCTATATCTGCCTCAGCTTACTTAGCTCTGTGCATTGGTTTGGCTGTGCTGGCTGGTCCATTCGCTGAGGTTGGAGAATTGACTCTGCCCTTTCCTTGCCCCAAACTGCCTATTGTCCTTGCACTTGCATGGGATGGAGCACAGTGGCCCCACAACAGCCTGCTTTCCCCCCGTACACGGACTGCTGATGTGGGTGGTCTATGCAGTGGAATAAGAAAGCACCTTTTATCCACTTTCTCCTCTGTTTGAGCACATAAGGTAGCTCATAAGTGAGCCCCGTGTGGCCACCAAATCAAGCAAGTTCAGCTATGAAAAGCCAGTATACATACATACCAGGGTGTCACTTATCTGTTCTATGTTTCAGCCAGTCCTACTTGCTGTCCACTGTCAAGTTATCCAATGTAAATTATATTACATTGATTTTAGATGCTGCTATCACATTCTACATACTATACTACTTACCATGTAGTAAGAATAATAGTGGTATAACAAGTGTCAAAGTAACTCCATTTTGCATAGTGGAATTGCTATGTGACATCTGAAATGGAATGACATTTTCTGAAGCAACTAAGCAAACAACTCATGTCATGCTCATATTAGTAGAAACTGAAAATCCTAAAATATATAAAAGAATATAAAGTGTGGAAGCTGATAAACAATGTAGAGCAAAACAATTTTCCTCCAACTATTGACAGCATATTGTTAAAAATAACTGGTAAGCCTGTGATATACAAAAGGTCAAACTAGATTATCTGGTTAGGGTCTGGCTTTAAACTCTTAAGTATTCCTTAATTCTTTTGCACACTGTATTGGTGACGTCTCACTTCACTGTATACAACAGAGATGATCCAAAACCCTTTGAAGGTCTCTTTTTTTTTTTCTGCATCAATGGGATACGTCCCAGTATTAGGTACTTAAGAGAAGCAACAAAAATGGTGATAGGAGTTAGATAGTATAATTAATTTAGAAACATTACGAGAACTTGACTTACAGTGATGTATACAGAAGTTATGAAAATCTTCCTAATGGTAAGAGTAAAAGCAGTGGATAAATGTGAGATATAATTGATGCATATATTCAAAAAGAGATTAGCTAACACACTCAGGGGACTGGTGTGAGGGATTGCTCACTAAAAACAGACAGTGGACTTGTCAACTGTCTAGTGTCTTTGAGCCATCATTCAGTCGCCATTCAAGAAAAAAAGACTGATTTTCTTTCAATTTGTTGTCTTACCTTCCATTCTAGGAACTGACCTGCAATTTTTATATGCAATATAAAATCATCTTAGAAGAAAACCTAAACAATGGATGTCCTTTTGTTTTCTGTCTCCAACAAATGCTAGTTAGGTCATGGATTTTTTAAAATTAAAATGCTGAGCTTTTATTTATATGTTCTGTGTCTTTCCATTAATTTTGTTTACAGCAATCTTAACTGTGCGCCTTTGTTAGTCAGCAATAGAGTACTTTGCTCCTATTTTCAATGAAAACTTTAATTGTATTTTCCTTCCCCTATTTAAGGTGGGTTTTTCCCATTACAGGGCTGTATGTCACCATTCTCTCCCTTACCATCAGTTGCTTCTCTTCTTCATTTTGTACTGGAAGGCTCATGATTCTGAGCCTTTCAGCAGCCTGATTAATTCTTCTGTCTGGCTGCATTTTGAATTCTGTGCATCTAGCTATCATACTCATTCCATGCTGTTGAAAATCCTGTACAATTGCAGGGGGGTTTTTTAAGACTACACTTTTTTGACTCTACGCTTCATTTCTCAACAGAGGAACTACTATATCGGTGATACTCAGACCTCAGTAATTCAGGAGTCAAATTAGCAATTAACATTACCCAAAAGAGCCACAGTAGTGTGAAATCATTGTTTCATTTACTATAATACTCTATATTCATATTTAAACAGTATGATAGGGGAAATATTTAGTGTGTATATATAAAAATTATTCTCACAGCAAGTATTTTTTCTACTACAATTGGTTAATAACATAGTAAAAGAAACCTGATTGGTTAATAACTTAGACTGATTAATAATTAAGTCGCACAGCATTTTAATATGTGCTGCAAAGAGCCTCAGGAGACGCATTTAAGAGCCACTTGTGGCTTGCGAGCCTCAGAATAAGTATCACTGAAGTATATCATTTAAGAAAACTCACTTGCACTTTGGAGTGGATACTTTCTGAACAAGCATACATGTTGTGTTACTTTAGTGATAAGTGAGCCATTAAAGGAGAAATAAGAACCCCCTGATCCTTTGACTATTTCTAGAACTGGACACAGTTACTAATAATGATACTTAACACTTATATAAGGATTTATGTATTCAAAGCTTGTCAAGTGCAAAGGCCATGTCAGCCATCCTTCTTTGAAAGGTAGGGCTCCAGAGCCCAGCTGCCTTAAACCTTGAAACCAGTGCCACAGCACTCCCAAGATACCAACTGCTTATCCACATTCCCTCAGACATCCACCTTGTGATGGGTGCTCTGAGCTTCTCAATTAACGCCTTCAGGGACAATGTGGCAGGCAAGCAAGGAACACAGGCTTAGCCAAAAATTTCTTAACCACAGTCACTTTTACGCTTAAGAAAACACTAGAGTTACACATCTTTGCAAAATAACAAACAGTCCTAAAATGCAGCCTTAATCTGATCTCATCCCTTCTGTGAGTCTGATATCTAATCAGTGTTTCAGGCTAGGCAGAATCTTTCCCGCCTTCTCTTTCTCCAGCCTACTCTTCTGGCATGTGGTGGTGGACAGCCCACCTTCTCAGAGAGCACCACTTATTAAACACAGTCTCTTCTGTCTTTTGCCATGTGCCCAGGCTGGGAAATCCCAGCCTCCAGCAATGTGAGGCCCATGTGAAGAAAACCATTGTTCCCTGAGGTGTACCAGTCATTGAAAGTCATTCAAAGTTGATGGCTCTCTCATTGATAGTACTCTATGAGGCGTCCCATGCCCCTTATTGACAGGGCATATCCCTCTGTCACATGAACCTTTTTGAATGTTCTAATATATTCAATGAATCTTTTTTGCACACTTTTTTTTTTTCCATGTGCCTTTCCATTCTGGGGGCTGGTCAGAACTAGAACCTGTACTGAAATCACCCAAGAAAGGCTATTGCTGTAGAATTTTTTGTCTGATAGCTGAACATCCAGATTTCTTGAGAACCCATCCTCATAGGATTATCAAGCATGCCGTGCAGATTCATGTGATTTGGGTAGGTCATGTTACTTATTGTTTCACATCCCCTCATATGTACACTACAGTATGTACCATGGCCTACCCAAATATGTGTCCTTATATACATGTGTGTGTATATGCATGCCTTGAAATTTATTTAAATGCAAACACTTCCATATGAGTGGAGCACATAATAAAGAGCTAGGATGATGTCCTTCCCGCTCAGCATGCATAGCATGCCTTTAATGATAGTGTAACTGGCTGATTGTACCTATAGAGCCAAATAGGCAGATTTTCAGCATTCATTTCATATCTGTTAACTCACTTGGAAATAGAGTCAATTTCTGTATTACACAACTATGTGTCCAAGCACATACAAGGTGAGGAAAATGACTTGCTAACTGACTATGTAGCCCAATTATCCATTTTTTTTATAAGGATGGCACTACATTAATTAATTTTACTAGCTCCTTTACTGGGCTCTATAAGACTTCTACAAACATGCAACAAAATACTGTTTTAAGGTAGAATAACTCCTTTATACACACACAAAACCTATATAATTGTATAATGAGGGTTGTAAATAGGATCATTTTATTATATGTAGTGAAAATAATTACTGAATTACTGAAATTACTGAAAATAGCAGATTCCCTATCCCTCTGGCAAACATAACTAAAGAAAACCAGTACTTATAACACCCGTAATCTTCAGCACATTGAAGAAGATGAAAAGGAGCTCTTTGTTTAAAGCTGACTTAACTTTTTGCCCACCATTTCTCTTGTTGACTTGAATAGCTCCTTTCATCACACTTTTGAGTAACAGATTAAAATGGCTCTTGATGTATATCCTGGGCTCTGCTTGTAGACTCAGACCTTTCAGCATGATTCTCTTAGGAATGTGGAGGTTTTTTATTTTCAAGTCACTGGGTATCTTGGGTCACGATTATGAAACTGCAGGTTGACATATGTATTTCAGCGCATGGTCCATAGCGTATTATTGATGTCATGGGGAAAAATGCAGGTGGCCTATTCTCTCTCACTGAAACTAATCTCAAGAGATTGGTCCAATTACAGATGTTCTCCAACGCCTGTTTTGTTAATACTGAAGATTCGGTACCAGGCATAATTTGAAGTTTCTTGTCTGCATACATGAGAGAAAGCACAGCCTATATAAATTTGATGTTCAAATTTTCACTCATAAGCCTCTTGGCTTCCATTCCTCCAGAAATGCCCTACAGTGCTTTCTCAAGATATGCTATGATTCACATATTCATCTTAGTCATTGCCATTCAAGTGTGCATCTTGTGTTCCTTTTGGAGTGGCAGAAAAGTATGCATGAGTAATATCTCCCCACCCTAGCTCTACATAACATATACTTAACCATTTGATATTTGTATTGCACAGGTGTTTAAAAAAAATAAAAAGCACACATCTGCTCAAGAAGTCATGTCAGTGATTCAGTACAGTACACCAATGACTCCTGGTATGTGTCTCTGGTTCATCACTGGAGGTAGTGTGACGTTTGGATGAGGTGCAAGGCACAGGCCTTGACTATTTCAGGGCATTAAAGATCAATCTTGAAAGAGAATGTAGTGTTAACCCTATGTCCTGCCCAGCTAAGTATTATCATTGTTATGATTAGTAAAATAGCTTGTGATCCTTCCAGATAAAAAATTCCTATATAAATATAGTATTTTAAAAAATCATAGAGTTTGAAGCCAGATGGGACCATTACATCATCTAGTCTGACCTCCTGTGTATCACAGGCCATTAAATCTCATTCAGCTACCTCTGGGTGGAACCCAATAACTTGTGTTTGACTACAGCATAATTTGTAGGTAGCTCCAGATGGCCTTTCCATGTGACTGGTGTGAAGAACCCAACCCCCTGATGCTGTGTATTTTCTCTCTGACGCTGTGACTCCTACAGAAGCCATCCTGCTGTCTGTAGGTCTCCACCATTTATTGTTCAATAGAGCACAGAATATGAACTCATAGGACCAAATTAAGAGCTGGTGTAAGTTGTGAAGTTCCACTGATTTTAAATGTGCTGTACCCACTTACACCAGGTCTGACTTTGCTTCTCTGTCTTTCACTTGGTTCTCAGCCTGTTTTCATGACAAATGCATATATATTACATAGGTTTTGTGTCACATTGTGACTCAAGTTGATTTTAGATTGACCCTGCTTTCACTGACCTCTTTGGTGTCCTATTTTTATGTAGTATTTATTTCTGTTGTTTTGTGATATGTAGGGCAGAGTCAGTCAGTAGACATGTTGCCTCGTTTAAGTCTGTGTAAAACAAACACTTGATGATTAATGGTCCGGTATTGAGCTAGTAACCCATTGAAATCCATATCCCAGACATTTGCTGGGACTGACATGACAATGTTACTGTTACTCAACCTGTCTACTTGGCTTCCCTACTAGAGTTAGAGAAATGGCAATGCACATATACTTCATACACACTTACACTTCCGTTTCTCATTGATATGTATTATACATTTGCACTATATTCCCATTAATTTTTATTGTAGTTATTATGGACCATCAAAAAATCTATCCTACAAAAATCCCTGGGTCGATGACCAGCCTGGATTTTGTGTCCTCCAAGATGGACAGAGTTGACTTGTCAAGGAGCACACCTGTCAAGGAGATATCACTGAGGTGTTAAGTGGTTCTTCCTTCTTTCCATATCAGTCAACCAGCTAATGAGGTTTGCGTATGTAAAGAGCCCTGGAGGCACTGTACAAAATCAGTGTAAAGTAAACACAATTTTAAAAGCTAAATGAAATAAACTCTCCATTTAGCATTTAAAGGGGGTGATGGGCCAAATTCAGTTGTCTGCTTTCTAGATGATGATTTCCAGTTTACCAAATATATATCTATTGAGGCTGGTGGGAGCCGGGGGGGGGGGGTGGAAATACTGTATTTCTATGCTACTCATTCTGACAAGCAGATTCTTGACACTGCTAAGCTTGGGAGATGACACCACTAGCCCACTAAAAATTCTTTCCATAGATAGATATTATTGCATAGGGAGAGACATAAGAGACCCATCCACAGCCCCTTCCAATCTTCAAAGCAGCTTTTCTTTTCCAAAACATCTCTCATTGGTAATTCTATTAGATTGACAGGATCCAGGATTTGTAGTTACTCCAGGGGTGGGGTAAGGGCTCCAGCTCAGGGTGTGGTTTCTGAGGTGGGGCTGCGGATGAGGAGTTTGGGGTATAGGAGGGTGCTGCAGGGTGGGATCAAGGGTTTCAGAGGGCAGGAAGGGGATAAGGGCAGGAATTTGGGGTACAAGAAGGGGTTCAGGCTCTGGTTGGGGTGAGGGCTGAGGATGAGAGGTTTGGGGTGCAGGAGGGTGCTTTGGGCTGAGATCGAGGGGTTTGGAGGGTGAGAGAGGGATCAGAGCTGGCGCAGGGGGTTGGGGCGTGTGGGGAGTCTCAGGGGTAGGGTAACCAGATCCCAATTTTATAGGGACAGTCCCAATATTTGGGGCTTTGTCTTATGATTGCCTATTTCCCACCATACCCTGTCCTGATTTTTTTATACTTCCTGTCTGGTCACCCTACTCCGGGTGCAAGCTCCAGGCCGTACTTACCTCAAGCAGCTTCCGGAAGCAGTGACATGTCCCTTCTCCGGCACCTCTGTAAAGGCATGGCTAGGCAGCTCTGCGTGCTGTCCCATCTGCAGGCACCACCCCTGCAGCTCCCACTGGCCACAGTTCACAGGCAATGGGAACTGTGGGGGCAGCACTTGGGGCGGGGGCAATGTGTAGAGTGGAGCCCCTGGCTGTCCCTACATGGAGGAGCCAGAGGGGGCCATGCCGCTGCTTCCAGGAGCCGCGTGGAGCGGCTCCCAACCTCCTCCCCCGTTGGAGTGCCAGAGCAGGGCAAGCCACAGACCCCGCTCTGCAGCAGGAGCTTCGAAGGCCAGATTAAAACGGCTGGTGGGCTGAATACAGCCCGTGGGCCATAGTTTGCCCACCCCTACTCTAACATCATACTGCCTGGCCAGAATCTGTGGGCATCTCCATTGCACAAAATAAAGGATTGGACCTATAATTCTAAATGATGGGTTGTCTATTCTGCTATCTTTCTCCAAATAGACTGAAAAAAAAATCTTTGTGTGTCATTCAAAAAACAGTTTGCTCAGTTCATTTTGGCAACTGCTACCTCTGTTCTCCAGCCAGCTACACCTTCTGCCAGGGATTTTTCAGTAAGCATACCAGATGCCATTCAGGTGTTTTTCTACCTGTGTCAAACCATGTGCCAAGGAATGCATTTTTTATTTTATGCCAAAATCCTAATAATCTAATGAAAATATCATCTAAATCAGGTTCTATCTTTGAGTAGATGGACTCATAAAATTGACCTAAATTCAACAAATAATTTAAGTATTTCCTTTCCTTTACCTGATCTCCTTGTTTTCTGGCCAAGCCTACTCAATACTGAGATGCTTCTCTGAGGTGCTGAGCTCTCTGAATGTCCACTGAGTTGAGGGCATTCAGCATCTTGGAGAATCAGGCCCACAGTCCTAAAAAGCAGTTGCAGATCCACCTGTGTGGTGGTGATCTATACTTAAACCTTGTCAATGCTGACACCTCTACTGAATTAAGAATAATTTGAATATATCCTCAAATTGGGGCACTTAATTCATCACCTGGAACAATTAAATCATGTTAGCAGGTTCAAGGAATGCTCCTGCATGGTTTAATATTCTCAACCCTGTGTTACAGTTTAGAGTCTTAACTGAAAGTGACAGTGGCATCTCCCAAAGGTCCATTTGGCTTATATACACAATAAATAACCTGCTGACCTTGATGCTTGCTTAGGGTGATTGTCAAATTAAACCAAGGTAATTTGAAGTATCACAGAGGAAGATAAACAGTTGCTAGTTAATTTATCATACTTACAATTTTGAGTATTTGTTCACATCATACACAGAACAGAGCTTTTACCTACTAGTGATGATCTATTGCTGTGTGTTTTTCATAACAAATAGACTTGATCACTGCAAATTATGCTTGCTGATATCACGGGCACCTTGTTGCATAAATGTAGTTGAATCAGCAAGATATATCTAGACAGAAAAATATCCCAAACAAATTTAGGATAACCATCTCTTCCTAGCTGTTACATATTTTCTTTACATGCTGCATTCTGTACCAATAAAATGTTGTTCTCTGGTGTTCTTTATTCTTCACAGATAAATATATACCAGCTCTAGATATTTGAACAAGTTACAGAACATTTTTGCTTATGTTCTTGGCTCCTTGATACACTTTTTTCTCTCTCTCTCTCTTTTATTGAGGATAGCATTTCCATAGCAAGTTTTACTCCATGGATTAGGCTTGATGTGTTTGTGAGCCGCTGGTATAGTGACTATGAAACATATATTCCCCAAAACCATTTGGACCTGGGGCTTGCAATTATATCCTGTGCAATCACACCTCCATTTTTGCACCTTCAATAGGTCTGAATGCAACACTGAGCCTGCAGTGATTTGCACTCACAACTCAGGTCATTTATGATTTAATCCAAAAATGATTAATGTTAATAGGGAAAAAACATTGATTTCAATGAACTTTGGACAAGGCCCATCGTTTTCTAGGTTTTTAGATGTCTATGATTTGCAGGCACACCTAGGCAGGTAAATATCAAAATGGCCGATACCTCAGGCAAAAATCAGGCAAAGCTGCATCTACAGTGCAGGTCATTTAGAGTTCTAAGTAGCTGATTTGCTAGCATAATCTAGTAGATAAACATTCAAATGAAATAAATTGCAGACAATTTATTTTGGAACAAAATTGAACCCACTGTGACTTGTTCTTGTAATTTATAAGTAGAAGTCTGAAGGATGAGTTTTCAAAATCTGGCCATTACATTTTATAGTTCATATATATGGTATTTGAAATGCCAAATCAAAATTATTTTCTTTATTTACTTTATTCTCAGTAGGCTTTGCTTAGATTTATGGATTACCTTGGATTAATCGCCATATAGCATTCTGATTTTATAGTGTAATTGGGTGTGTCTAAGTGCATTCCATTTTATTATTTGCTTCAGGGTATATTTTGTATGACCTGCACAATATAAAATACATTTATTGTTATGTTTTATATAATGTCAGAGAAAGCACAAACAGCTGGATTTAAGTTTCTAGTTTTATAGGTTCTGTTGCTGGAAAACTTTGGAGGACAAATCGGCTTATTTTCAATGTTTATTTTCAGTCAGTATGCAGTGAACTGTCCATGCCATACGATGATATAAACATGTACAGCTCTATCTAAATTTCTAACATTCCCATTCCATAGCATCTAGATGCTGATTCATGATTAGAAATCAATGCATATTCCAGCCAAATCAAGGCTAATATCCGCTGCCCTTCCATTGTACTGTCTATTGGGGTTAGTGTCTTCCAGGAGAATGCTAGGCTCTTCTTGCATCTTGTCATGTGCAGATGCCTTACTGAAAAGGCTCTTTGTCTAAGGGAGAGCTACACTTGACTGACACACTATAGCTGGTGAAACCTGGTTTTCTCAGCAGAGTTCTATAACTCTAGAACTCCCTACCAATGAAGCCTTAAATGGCAAGTTAGAATGCTATTGCATGGACTCCATCAAGAACTATTAATGGTGTTCAGTGCAGCTGGTAAACTGAAGCCAAGACTCTGCCCTCCTTTTAATTCTGTGCTTCCTTGCCTGAAGTTAAATGCCCCACAAGTGGCTCCTTTTGAGAAAAGTGTCTAAAAGGCTCCTAACCCCTGGCTAGCAGACTGGGGACCTTAAAGCTCTTGTATACACACCAGTTTTTTCACTGCACAGATAACATGTTTTCACTGCGACCAGGTAGTGATTGAGTCTGTTGCCCTATTCTTTTTACAAAGGGTTCTTCCTTTTCTATTTGTGGCATGGAACCTTTAGCCCCTTATTCTGTGCAGCTCTATGGGAAAAAGAAGCATCCACACGCTGCCAATGTGAAGAAAAATCTGTACATCTATCTATCTAAAAAGAGACCTGGAAGTTAGAAGTTCACATCATCCCTTTACCCTCTATGGGAGCCACAAGATTATCTGTAATGGGGCACGACTCACCCACCGGCACCTCCTGCTGGCTATCTGGGAATTAACTCTTTTTACCAGCTCCAGAGCGCCCTCTGCCAGTGTTTCACCATCGCTTGCCCCGTGACAATCCCAGACCCCAGTGCCCTTTTATCTGGGGTGCTGCCCCTCCGTGGGGAACCCCCCACCCTCTATCCCCACCTTGCCTCAGCCTATGGGCTACTGCCAGTCAACATCTAGCCCCTTTTCCCTGGGGCCGACTGCAGTCTGTATAAGCCAGTCATCATAGGCAAGGGGGGTTTGGACTTGCTGCCTCCGCCTATCCTTGGGCTGCCCTGTTGCAACCCCGGTACCTCTCTTAGGCCATCTTCCAGGCCTGCAGCCTGGGGATTTTCCAGTCTGGAGCTTCCCAGCTCCTCTGGCCTTCCCCAGCCCTGCTTCACCTCAGGTACCCTCCCAAACTATGTCCCTCCACAGCTAGAGGAGACTCTGTGTGCTCCTGGCCCACTCTCCTCTTATAAGGACCAGCTGGACCCTGAACCCAAGCCAGCCATGGCCTGATTGGGGCATAGCCCCCAGTTGAGGCTGCTTCTCCCAATCAGCCCCACTTTTCCTTCCTAGCCACAGGCCTCTTTCAGGGCTGATTTCAAGCCCCACAGGGCAGGGGCGGGTGTCTACCCTGCTAAAGAAGAGAGAGGTCAGTCTGTTCAGGCTGCCCTGCTGGCTAGAGCTCTTTCCCTCTCTGGGCTGCTACTGCTGTTTGGAGCTCCCTCCCTGGGCTGTTGCTGCTGGCTGGAGCTCTCTGCTGCTGGCTAGGACCCCTTCTGGGAGCCGCTGCAGTGGGGAGGGGGAGCCTTGCCGGCCTGCTGCCCCCCATCCCCACCCCTACCCCTCTGGAGGGAGGAGAAGCGAGGACCCCACCACCACCACCGTTGTCATCTCTTCTGCCTGGGTCCTCACCTGGCTGGCCGCTGCCTGCTTGCTGCTGTTCCTAAGCTTGCTGCCTCGTCGAGGAGGAGGAAGGCGGCTGCAAGGAATTGTGGAAGGGGTCGGTTATTGGACTGAGTGACTTTAACAGCTGTGCTCTTGGGGTGGTGGTAGCCTTTTGGTGCTGTGGGGGGCCGAGGGAGAGGTGTGGAGCCCTCCCCCAGTCCTGCTGCCCCCTGCCACATTTTCCTTCACTACCATCACCACCCCCCTTTTTGCCACCACCCCCTCCACCAACCCAGCTGACCCTCAACACCTGCTGCTCGCCCCTCGACGGGGCTGCTTGCTTCTTCGCCTTCCACCATCCGAGACTGTTTCCAGCAGCAAGCAAGGACTGAAGTGAGCCCCACAAGCACTCTTGGGCGCACTCCTCCTCCCTTTTATTGGACTTGGCCCCCCCTCCCTTAGTTGCATTTGGGTGAAGGGCCTCCCCGTTACCCCCCCCAGCCCAGTTTTTTTCCTCCCGTAGCTCCCTGGAAGGTTTTTCCCTGGTTGTTTGCCTGTCCTACCCTGCCCCATCCTAAGTTGCTGGGTTTCTTGGTGTGCCTGCCCCACCTCAACTCTTGCAAGTTTGTTACTTTGCCTGCCCCGCCCTTCCCCAGGAGTTTGGTTCCCCCCCCCATTGTGCTCTACTTTCCCGCCCTCAGTTGTTTGCTGTTCCCCCTGAATCCCGCTGACCCATGTCCCCTTTTGAAGCACTGTGCCCCCCCCCCTGTTTAAGTTGTTTACCCTGATCACTGCATCGCCCCTGATGCAATTGTAGTCCTTCCCCATCTGAGTGCAGCCGGAGGAGCCAGCGCCCCGCCCTGCGCCCATAATTGTCCCCCTCTCCTTTATTGTCCCCGTGTCCTTCTGTTGTTAGCACCCTCCTCCCCTGCCTGCAGCCTAGCGGGGAGGAGTGGTTGCTTCTTCCCTTCCCCCAGTGACCCTCTACAGTTCCCCTGCCCCGCCCACGCTGGTACCCTCCTTCCTGCATACAGTTTAGCAGGAAGGAGTGATTAGCCCTGTCCCAACTTCCCTATTCCTAAAACCCTGTTTGCTGGACCTTCCTCCCCTGCCTGTCATCTAGTGGGGAGGAGCAGTTGTCCATTGTCCCACCCCCAATTTAGGGCCTCCTCCTGCCTCTTTCCATTATGGAGGAGGACCCTGCCCCTGGTCCCACCCTTGCCCCTGCTCCTGCCCCTACTGTTACCATAGTTCCTCCCTTGCCACCACCCTTGCCCACCCCAGCGGCTACCCTCTCGGCCACCACTAGCCTAGACTCCACTGCTGCCATGGCTGCCCCTTCCAGCGGCAAAAAGGGCCAGGGGAATAAAAAGGGCAAAGGCCCCACCCGGAAAACAAAACCTCCCATCGGCAGGGCTGCCCTCCCTGCCGCGGCCCCAACATCTGCCGCGGCCCCTTCCTCCCTAGCCGTTCCCTCCACCAGCTCTGGGGGCACTCCATCTCTAGCCCCCAGAGTGTACGCCCAGGTGGCCGCCGCCCCCCCTGCATGCTGCCGCACCATCTGCCCCGACTGCCGCCTCCGGTGCCATTCCTGGTGGCCGGGGCCCCTTTCCCTCGCTGACCAGGAGGCACGGCATCCGCTGCCTCCTGGTGTCCGCCTCATCCTACGTTGAAACGTACGTGCGGGCGCTGACTAGAGTGGTAGGACCCACGACCGTCGTGGGGCCTCCAAGATTTATGGTAAGGTTGTGTTCTTCCTAGCGTCGCAGGCCACCACTCAGGAGGCAGTAGAGAAGGGCATGGTGGTGGGGGGCGTGTTTGTTCCCCTAGAACCTCTGGAGGACTTGGGAGTACGGGTGGTATTGACCTCCGTCCCGCCCTTCCTGCCCAATGTTGCCCTGTTGCCTGCCCTGTCCATCCTGGGGAAACCCATCTCCATCATCAGCCCTCTCCCGCTGGGCTGCAAGGACCCCGCCCTCCGCCACTTTCTGTCCTTCTGCCAGCAGGTGCAGATTCAAGTGCCGCCAGCGACGCATGGCAGAGTGGCGCTCGAGGGGTCCTTCTTGATGCCCTATCAGAGGGCCCATTACCGGGTCTATTATTTAACAGGGGAGGCCCGGTCCTTTCTCTGCCGGGCAACGGGGCACGTCCGGAGGGAGTGCCCCCTGGTTCAGCCTGGAGGAGCGTCTGGGACCCCCGAGACCTGGGAGGGTGCCGGCCTTGTCACCGCCAGTGACCCGGCTGCCACTGCCACTGCCCCTCCACCCGTGGAGGAGAGGGCGGCAAGACCTCTGCCGGCTGAGGGAGAGGGCCTGTCCCAGGGGGAGGTTTCCCTTCCTCCTGTTGTCCCGCCCTGGCTGCCCCGAGCCCCAAAACAATCACCCTGGCCCTGCCCCTGCTGACCAGCCCTCCACCTCCACTTCGGAGGGCTGGGTGCTCGTCCGGGGGAAGCGCGGCCACCGTAAATCGTGGTCTTGATCCCTCCCCTCCGACGAAGAAGGAGAGGAGGCCCTCCGAAAAATGCTGCGGGGGGCTGACGCTGTTACATCTTCTGCCGCGCCCCTGGATGCAGCCCAGCAGGAGACGCCAGCTCTGGCAGCCATGGCAGCAGACGGAGGTGTCACTGCCCCCCTTGTTAAGTCCCCTCCTGAGGAGGCCTCTGTAGGAGTTCCCCCAGCCCCTTTGCCATCTGTGTCCCCCGCTGCTGTCAATAGTGGGGTTATTACTGCCCCAGTTCCTGGCGGGGAGGACTCTCGGGCCACGGGGACTGAATTTACTTCCATATTTGAGGAGATCGAGGCCCTGGGTCTTACCCCGGTCACTCAGGGGGAGGACGACCCCGCCCCAGCCTGCAGGCCTCGATCTGGGTGGCGGTTCAGTTCCACCGCCCCCTCCTCCTTCTCCCTGCTCCTCACTCCCAGCTGTAGCCCCGGCTCTGGTCCTGGGGGTGCCCCTGGCTCTCCCTATTTTCCCAGTCATGGATGGCGCCTCACCTGAGGCCACCGAGCCCCCAGACGTGACAGCTGATGCCAAGCGGTCAGGCCCCGTGCCTGTGGGCGTGCCCTCTACTACCCGGCGGAGCGGTTGGCTTCCTCTCCGGGGGGGGGCCCACTGAAGTTTCCGTAGTGCCTGAAGCCGTGGCTGCGGGTGACGTGTTTCTCACAGTTCCCGTGCCCGGCGTCAGTGAAGGCCCCTCTCAACCCCCGGTCCATTTTTCCCCCAATCCCGGCCGAGAGAAGCTGCACCCAGATAGCCTGGGAGTCGGAGACTGTGAATCCATCCGTGTCCCCATTCCTGTTCATGCCCCTGCTCCTGGCCCCTTTTCTGCCCCTGTCCCAATGTTGGCCCTTGTCCCTGATCCTGCCTCTTCTTCTGTCAACGTCCCTGGTCCCACCCCCCGCCCCTTATCCTATTTCTGTCCCCAATGAATTGCTCGCCCTTTTCCCTGCCACCGCTCATGTTATTGCCGCCTCCAAGGTTGTCTCGTTTCCTCTGTCTACGGACAATTCTCAAGGGGCGGTTTTTGTGTACCCTCTTCCCAGTATCATGGGGGCTGCACTATTCCCTCCGCCGCCCCCTCCTGTGCCGGGGATGGGGACGGGCTGCCCGGCACAACTGTGCCAGGATTCCGCTCCATACTTGCCCTTCTCCACAGGCCACGAAGATCTTTTAGGGGCCTCATCAGAGGACGGCAGCGGGTTGGCTGCCGCATCCCCCTCTGTACTGAAGGAAGAGCTGCTCCATTTCCTTCTGGACACTCGTGGCTCACAGGGCAAGGTGCAGCTCGCCCTCCAGCATTGGGGGGACTTCCACTGTGTCCTCTGGGCCGTGAAGGGCCATTTGTAGGAAGGGAGAGGAAACGGGAGGCAGGGCCTAGCAGCCTACCGGCTGGCCTGTAAATTCCACAACTCCCTGATGACCTTTGGGGTCAAACATGGGTTGTTGCGGGGCCCGCTAAAGGCCATTGATTGCCCTGCCCATGAAGAATCGCCCCAGCTCTCCCTATGAAGGATACCATCTTTGCTATGCTGAACACCAGGGGCTCTAGTGTGGGTCTCCGCAGAAGCCAGGTGCTCTCCTTCCTTTGTGGGGGGTACTCTGTGATCTTCCTGCAGGAGACCCACACGGCTCCAGCCATCAAGGCTAGCTGGTGGCTGGACTGGGGGGATGAGGTTTATTTTAGCCACCTTGGCACCCGTTTGGCTGGGGTGGCCACCCTGTTCACCCCCGAGCTACGGCCCGAGGTGCTAGGGGTAGTCGAGGTCGTGCCACGTCGCCTGGCCTGCATGGAGGGGCTGAGATTAAACCTGGTTAACGTTTACACCCCGAACATGGGCCCAGAACAGGTGTGTTTCTATCGACAAGCTTCAGCCTTCCTCGGAACTCTGGATCCTCACGAGTGCCTGGTCCTGGGTGGGGACTTCAACACCACCCTCGAGGACCGGGACCGCTCAGGAGTCGAGACATCCCAGGCAGCCATGGGCGTCCTCAGGGAGATCATGGATCATCACTCCCTGGTGGACGTCTAGCACGACCACCACCCGTCCAACGATGTTATCTTTACTTATGTCCGGGTAGAGGGGGATCGGTCGCACCACTCCCTGTTGGACTGCATTTATATCTCATGTTTCCATCTGACACGAGCCTACGCCTCCGGCATTCAGCTGGCCCTGTTCTCGGATCACCACTTGGTTACCGTGACAGCCTCTCTCAATCCGGAGAGGCCGGGGCTGGCCTATTTGGCATTTTAATAACAGCTTGCTGGAGGATGTGGGCTTCATGGTGTCCCTCTGGGAGTTCTGGCTGGCCTGTCGGGGGCAGCGGCATGCCTTCCCCTCAGCGAGGTGGTGGTGGAATGTGGGGAAGGTGCGCACACAGCTCTTCTGCCGCGACTACACCCAGGGCGCCACACAGCGGAAGGATGCAGTGATAGGGCAGTTGGAGTGGGAGGTTTTAGAGCTAGAGAGGCATCTCGCCTCCAGCCCCAAGGATCCACCCCTCCGCGCAGCATACTGGGAGAAGTGGGAGGAGCTCCGGGCCCTGGAGGACCATCGAGCCTGGGGCGCTTTTGTTCAATCCCACATCCATCTCCTTCGGGAGATGGATCGCAACTCCCGCTTCTTCTACGCCCTAGAGAAAAGGAGGGGGGCCAAAAAGCACGTCACTTACCTCCTGGCGGAGGAGATACGTTGAAGGGCCAGTACACTTCTACACTAACCTTTTCTCCCCAGATCTGACCGACACTGATGCCCTCAGGGTGCTCTGGACCGAACTCCCAACGGTCAGCGCTGGTGACAGAGACCGGCTGGAGCTACCTCTCTATCTCTTTCTGGCCAAGCTCTCGGAAGCCCTCCATCGCATGCTCACTAATAAATCTCCAGGCATGGACAGGCTGACCGTGGAGTTCTACCACGTGTTCTGGGATGTCCTTCGCCGGACCTTGTCATCGTCTGGGCCGAGTCCTTGCAAAGCGGGGTCCTCCCACTCTCGTGCAGGCGAGCTGTGCTCGCCTTATTGCCAAAGAAGGGGGACCTCCGTGACTTACGGAATTGGCATCCCGTCTCGCTCCTCATCACGGACCACAAGGTTGTAGCAAAGACCATGTCGCTGAGGCTGGGGTTCGTGTTCCGAATATGGTCCATCCCGACCAGATCTACACCGTCCTGGGCCGGACCATCTTTGACAACTTGTATTTGGTCTGGGACCTCTTGGAGCTGGGGCGTAGGGATGGTCTGTCATTCGCCCTCCTGTCCCTGGACCAGGAGAAGGCATTCGACAGGGTGGACCACAGGTATCTCCTGGGCACCCTGCGGGCATTCAGCTTTGGGGCCCAGTTTGTGGGCTTTCTCCAGGTGCTGTACGCTGATGCAGAGTGTCTGATCATGCTCAACAGGACCCTGACTGAGCCGGTCATCTTCAGGTGGAGAGTATGGCAAGGGTGCCCCCTCTCGGGCCAGCTGTATGCTCTGCCGATCGAGCCCTTCCTCTGTCTCCTCCGCCAGAGTTTGATGGGGTTGGTGCTTTGGGAGCTGGAGCTGCGGCTGGTCCTGTCGCCGACGACGTGCTCCTCGTGGTCCAGAACCCGGATGACCTGGTGTAGGTGGAGGCCTGCCAGGCCATTTCCAGGCGGAGGAGGCTGCCGAGCGTCAACTGGGTCAAGAGCTCTGGCCTGGTGGTCAGGGACGGGTGGCAGGCAAGTTCCCTCCCACCCGCGCTTGAAGCCAAGCGGTGGAGCACGGGTCCGCTGCTCTATCTTGGTGTTTATCTATCCTTCCCTGCCGGAGAATTGGCAGGATTTGGAGGCCAGGGTGGGTGAGCGGCTGTGGAAATGGACAGGACTGTTCCAGTGTCTCTCCCTGCGAGGGAGGGCACTGGTGTTGAACCAATTGGTCCTGTCCATGCTCTGGCACCGACTCAACACCCTAAGCCCGGCCCCAAGGATCCTGGCCAGGGTCCAGAGGATGGCTCTGGAGTTCTTCTGGCCAGAGCTGCATTTGGTCTCTGCAGGGTCTCTGAGTCTTCCCCTGGAGGAGGGAGGACAGGGCCTGGTTTGCTTGCACAGCCAGATCCATGTCTTCCACCTCCAGGCCCTGCAGAGGCTCCTTTATGGTGCAGGTAGTCCGGCGTGGAGCACGTTGACGCAGGGCTTCGATATGACCAGCAGCTCTTTTTTTTTTTTCTCCATCCGAGAGGCCTTCCACGAGATCTCTCTGAGCTGCTGGTCTCCTATCAGGACCTCCTCTGGACCTGGAAGCTTTTTTCAGTGACCAGGTCAATTGTGGCCACCATGGGAGTGGACCTCCTTGCGGAGCCCCTGCTACACAACCTCGATCTCCGTGTGCAGGTGGCGGAGTCTCCCTCGGTGTGTTTGGGGGTTGGTCCTGGCAGAAACCACCAGAGTTGGAGACCTCCTGGACTATGACGGGGGGGGGGGGGGGGGGGATTGAGTGGAGCCCCATGTGCTCAGATGACGCATGGGGCTTTCCACCCTTCTGACCCCTACATGCGTACTCCAGGAGGTGAAGGTCGCCTTGTCACCCGATTCTCTTGCTTTCCTGCAGCAAGCCCTGTGAGAGGGCGCACCCTTCTCACCCCTCACCCCTGGCCCTCCAGACATTTTTCTTGGGCTCCTGTTCCATGATCCCTCCCCCGGCCTCCCCGCTCCCACACTCTGAGCCAGCTGCGTACCCTGCAGCCAGTCTGGTTTCGAACCGTGCCCAGAAACCATCTGTACATGCTCGTGCTCCATACATTACATTTCCTCACCCTCGTGTCCCACCCCAACACCAAGTGGCGGGACTCTCTTCCACCTAGAGAGGGTGAGGAGCCCCGGTGGGCCAGCCTTTATTCCACCTTGGTCCCATAGCCCACTGGGGACATTAGTTGGCGGCTCCTTCATGGAGCCGTGAGCCCGGGCGTGCACCTGGCACGGTTCACCCCTACACCTGAGGCCTGCCCCTTTTGTGGCGTGAGGGAGAACCTGGCGCACGCCTATTTTGAATGCGCCAGGCTGCAGCCTCTATTCCGGCTCCTCCAGAACCTCTTATTGAAGTTCTGGCTGCACTTTTCTCCACACTTGTTCCTCTTTGCACACCCTATCCGTGGCCCCACGAAGTGGCAAGACCTCCTAATCAACCTCCTCCTGGCTCTGGCCAAAGTTTCCATCTATAATATCGGGAGGAGGATGTTGGACGAAGGGGTGCTCTGCGACTGCGGGGCCTATTTCCATTCCTCCCTAGTTTCACGCATCCGGGCAGAGTTCCACTAGGCAGTGTCCACTGGCTCCCTCGATAGCTTTGAGGAGCAGTGGGTGCTGTCTGGGGTTCTCTGCTCGGAGTCCCCATCCCGTCTCCTCATTTTGAAACTCTGACCCTCACTCCAGTTCCTGTTTTTCATTAATTGTCCCCTGTAATCAGTTGGTCCCTGGGTCCAATGGTCCCTCCTGGTAGGCTGGGGGAGGGGCCTTAAGCAGTGGGTGGGCTTGCGCCTGCCCACTTCCCTGGTTTTCCAATACAATCCTGCTACACTGTCTTTACAGCCTTTAGGACTTCCATGATTTAAAATACTTCTGGTCACATAGTCAATGTACTGCACAATATTTAGACACATAAATAAAAAGTGGCCTCTCTTCAGAGGTACTGAGCAGCTCCCATTGAATTTAAATGGGTCAGTACATGTGTGTTTATTCTAATATAGCATTAGGCATTCAGGTTTGATCACTGTCTGAGAAGACATAAAGGTATTGAGAGAAACCAAATGACTAGATAAGAATAATATAATTTAAAACTGAAATGGCAAATGAGTCATTAATATTATGTTAAAAGGAAAACCAGAGTGTACTAACCTGTTTGAGCTACTGCACTGACAAAGAGCAGAAGCTTTCCATATTAATGTCATGAGATCGGCACCAGGTCAGAAGTCTGACCAATGAGTCACTAATGTGATGTAACATCGTTTGATACATTGTTTCATAACATAATGCACAAGAAAAATACTCATTCTTGAGATTGATTTAAAGTATTCAGAAAGAATCAGTCGAACAAAGACGCAAGATACAATATTATATTCGTTAAAGGGCATGTGAAACAATTTGCGGAACATTTTGTAACCCAAAAGTTAAGGTAGTTCATGAGTTTCTACATTAATTTTGGAAAATGGCATCATTATGAAATAGTTCTACAGTTTGAATTTGTCTTTGTAGGTCTCCAAATAGTTCATTCTAGAATAACAGACGTATGTGCTTAGTGTTAAAGAAATATTAAAATATTCATACTTTATACTTCTCTAGCTCCTTCTAGCTTAGGATCTCAATGAGGTTTTCAAACATAAGTTTGACAATCTCATTGCAAGTTGGCAAGCTATATTGTCCCTGTTTTACAGATAGGAAAACACAGGCACAAAGAAGCTAAGGGCCAGATTTTCAAAGGAATTTAGGTTTCTAAAGATACATTAGTTGTTTAATGGGATTGTCAAAAGCACCTAAGCATCTTAGGTTAGGAACATAACCTTCATGGAATATAATAGGAGTTAGGTGCCTAACTGGATTAGATGCTTTTGAAAACCCTATGGGATGCCTATCTGCATCTTTAGGCACCTAAATACCTTTGAAAATCTGGCCTATCAGCATACAACAAGTCTGTGACAAATCCTGGAAAAGTGAAGTACAATCGAGAGACTGCAAAACTGGGAGAATGGAACATCTCCAAGGGGTAGTAGCAAGGTACAGAGATTTTTAATTTCAAGTAATGGATTTGAGACGAAAAATCCAAAATCGGGAATGTTATTAAAAGAAAACAGGCCTGAGATTCTAGAATATTGCATTACATAAAGATGAAAAGATTTGCCTGCTATTTGCTCTGTCCTGCTAGTAATCGCTGCAGTTTTGTAACACTTCTATTTAGCATGCTTTTAAAGGGCAAAAATTGTATAATATGTACGAATGCACGCACACACACACATTCACGCAACCATCTGTGTAATGGCTGAGAGGTAATGAAGATTAAATGCTTACTTTAAGTCAGAGCTTTTCTACACACCTACCAAATTGGTTACCCACAAACCACAGGAGTTCACCACATAAGAAATGCGGTTGGGAGGGATGGGATGATGATTTCCAGTACACAGAATATTTATCCCAAGGCACACTCATTCATCTGTTGTATATTTAAATTTATGCTTTTGACCATTTGTTATAGGGATATTGAAAACAAAAGCCTGTCTTTCTAATAATGGTCCCATTCAGCACTGACATAAAAAAATACAATACAATATAATCTAAAGCAGTAGAAACAAATTGTCTGTTCAGGAGGTCCAAGCCACCAGGAAGGGTTTTTTTTGCAAAAAAAATTGTGTAAGGGAATTAAGCAGATGCACTGGCTCAGTGTGGGGTTGCACACAGCCTGGATTCACTGAGCCAAAATTCTCCATAAACAAGGAGTAAGGAAAGATCATGTACGCTGCTCCCTCTTTAACTTGCAGTAGTGGCTGCAGACCTGCTTGGTGGTTCTCTCTGATTGGGAGTGAGGATCACATCTTTCATTCTCTTTATTATCAGACCTGTTTTGGAAGTGGAGCTAATCATTTTACTGAGGCTTTGAGGATTTGGCTGATAAAGAGGAGAAAAAGAATTTTTAAGAATAGGGAAATTAACGGGAATGTGAAGTGGCTCAACAGGATTCTATCTAAGGGCTCATTTAATCATGCACAGTTTTAACTAAGGCAATTAAGAAACTTGTGACAGGGTCAATCGGGTCTCCTCTGCCTCCTGCTTGAGGCATCAATGCCCTGATACCCCCTGCTGAAAGAAAATCCACCCAGACCATGTTACCAGCAAAACAGTCCTCCAGAGGCCTAGAAGGGCCAAGAGGAAATATTGCCAGCAGGCCAGTTAAGGAGGCTTCGCTGCTTCTTCTCAGCCCAGTGCAGGGTGGCACTGAGGCAGAGGAGGAGTTCCTCAGTGATAGTCCAGAACCCCAAGGCCAGGGGTTTGCCCTCACTCTCAAGCATTGCAGGTAGCCATTTGCCTTTGAGTTTTGTTTTGTTTGTGCATTAAAAGGTACAGGTTGAATGTTAATGTTACTTTGCTTGGTATAGACTGATGCCAAGCTTACAGCTGCAACTGGTGAATTGAGGCAGAAAGCACCTGCAGTGCCTTGGTTGGCCATGCAGGAGGGCACTACAGAGCTGCCCCATCTGCCATGAAACCAGTTTAGTTAAATGGGTGCAAACTCCTTTCTGTGAACATTTTAAATCCATTTGCGAGTGCCTTGAAACAGTTTAGCTTAGCGCAGCTTCTCTGATTGATACACAAAATACATGTCAATGAGGCAATTAGATACCTTATCACCTATATCTCAAAGCACTAGTTAAAGTTGTGTGTGAATTTTAATTTTAATTTGCAATAATTTATTTACAGGCATCTTTCCTGGGTGAAAGGTGCACTTTATACTTGGATCTGAACACCATCAGGTTTGGGTCCAGTCTGATTGCTCCTAGTAAGGTGTTCCATAAACAGGATCCTGATGATGAGAATGCCTTGCCTCTAGTTCATGTGAGCCTAAAGCTGAGTTCCTCTGACTGTATCATTCCTGCAGAGCATTGCTGTCGCAGAGGGTCATGATGGGTGAGGAAGGTTCTGAAATTGTCAATCTCAATTTGGTAAAGGCTTTGTAAACTAGGGCCAAACACTCAGAAGCTTGTTCTGACATGACTATGTAGCTACTATAGTTCACAATGCACAGATAACATGTTGTTTATGTTTACCATTAAGTGTACTACTGAGTATTGCTCCATCCTTTAGCATTTTTAATCAGTAGTTGTAATCCATTCTTCCTGTCATTGAAAACATGTATCTAAAATGGAGGCAACAAAAGAGAATCTTTATCTAGTAACAACAGGTCAATGTTTCTCCATTATTTCCTCATTTACCTCCATCAACTATGTTTCTCGTCACAATACCTTTCTTACCACTCTTTTTCTGCACATCTTTCTTCCACTGTAATTTTTAAAACAATACCTTTTATTCTAGCCATAAACACCTCAGAAGCTTATTGTATAGCTTTCCTCATCTGTGATGGTTTTCATCTAGTTCTTTGGCTACATCTGGCCTAATCATAATTTAATTTGTAACTGACCACTTAAGAAATAAATCTGCTGGAGTTCTCGGTATGGTGAGCTGTAGTTTTGACCTGTACAGTAGAAGTAAGTTTGTAATACAACATTTCAGGGTTCTACCCTCATTTTTATCCAATGCCCTTTTAAAAGTTTTTGCAGAGTTCTGCTAAGCCATTTGATGCTAGGTTATAAGCTGTTGATATAGTGTGTTTTACTGTCTCTTGAGGAAAATCTGAATTCCTCAGGAAAAAAAATGTACACCATTATCCAAACTGATTTCTTCAGGCAAACCATATGCAACAAACATATTCCCCAATGCCTCAGTAGTCTAGTCTTAAGTACTTGTCGTAAGTACCACTTCTGGCCACCTGGAATAAGCATCAACTGCAGTGAAGTACATTTGCTTATTCTTCTGTACAAAATCAATGTATAATGTTTACCAAGGCTTAGTAGCCAATGGATGATATAGAGTTGTTTGGGCTGTGTTTTGCTGACTTCATTACTACAGAGTTCACATGGACCAGAATATTGAAATTGGTCAAAGACTGGTTCCCGAAAATAACTTCTAGACATACTTTTCACTTTCTCTGTCTTGATGACAGTCACATAATTCAACCAGTTTCTTAGAATGTTGACCTTTTTTGTACCACTACTCTTACACCACAGCCCCCACACTTCAGCTAATAACTGCTGATATGATGTTCTTAAACAATGCCAATACAGATTTCTCAAATACTTGAGGGTGGACTGACTTCTGTCATCTTCTGTATTACTACTTAATTATTGCATTAGAGTAGTCCCTAAAGCCAGGGTCCATTGTGCTAGGCACTGTACATATCTACCTTGAAGAGTTTACAAGATATGAGAGACAAAGGGTGAAAGAGAAGAAGTACTACTATCCCAATTTTCAGTGGGAGGTGAAATCCAGCCCCACTGAAGTCAGTGGCAAAACTCCAATGACTTCAATGATTTAGGATTTAACGCTAAATGTCTTGCCCAAGTTCACACAGAAAGTCTGTGTTTCGAGCTAGAAAGTCGATTTCTGCCCAGTTCAATGCCTTAACCACAAGGCTATCCTCCTTTCTTTCCTGGGCTTTCCTTCCTTCACATGGCATATTGAAGTACTCCCTCGAATTGTCAGACATCTCTCTAGCCCCATGGTTACTCCACTGCTCTTTCTAGGTTCTGAAAGTGACATTTATATCCTTCAGTGAGGAAGTCTGATTGGGACATGTGGTGATTTCAAGCACATTAATCCAATCTGCATAGTTCGTAGCACCTGGTTCTTAAGAGAAACGTGTTTTTCAAATGCAGTGGGGAAAATGGGTTTTACCTGTTGTTCTTTTCAGTGCCATTGGGATAAACACATTTCTGAAGCCTTGTCATCCATCCTAGTCATTTTTACTTTTCTTTTCTTCTTTCTTTTTCCTTCTTTTCTTTAGAGACCTCTTATCTGCCTGCTTTACCAAAGCTCTTACTGTTGTTTCCAAAGAAACCCATCAAAATGATGCCATCCTCATTACTAGAGATTTTCTGGTTCTGACTCCCTAAATCTTGATCATGTCTATGTTGTTTAAATGGTTTGGGGGTCAAAGCCATTTGCAGCCAATGTCATTAATGGGTCTGAGCAAAGGTTATTTATTTGTCCTATAATGCTCATCTCAGCTGCTCTGCTGGTGTGTATTTTCTTTGGTAAAGAAACTGTATGGAAGATCAGAATGAGGTACAAAGCAACTTACTGAAATCAGTGGAAAGATAGTTTCTAGAGGAGCAGAACTGGGCCTACATATTGGGAAGTACAGATGGTTATAAGGGCATAGTTATAGGTTAACTACTGGCTATATTTGCACAGAAGTAGAGACTCCACGCACAGGCAGAGCTTTACAAGCTGACATATTATGAAGAGGGGTGAAGTTCTGCTGTTCTTAAAGCATGCTCCATTATTATACTTCTTGGAATTATGCACTTTCTTCCAAACAAAGGTTATAACTGATCCCATAATTTGCTTTTATTACCAAGATACTGTCAACACAACAGATGTCAAAGCTAAAAGACATATAATGTCAGAAATCCTTGTTTATCTTCATTAAGTGCTCCCTCAGCACTTAATAGGCAACAAGTTTAAAACAAACAAAAGGAAGTATTTCTTCACACAACGCACAGTCAACCTGTCGAACTCCTTGCCAGAGGATGTTGTGAAGGCCAAGACTATAACAGGGTTCAAAAAAGAACTAGATAAATTCATGGAGGCTAGGTCCATCAATAGCTATTAGCCAGGATGGGCAGGGATGGTGTGCCTAACCTCTGTTTGCCAGAAGCAAGGACTGGGTGACAGACCATGGATCACTTGATGATGATCTGTTCTGTTCATTCCCTCTGAGGCACCTGGCATTGGCCACTGTCAGAAGACAGGATACTGGGCAAGATGGACCTTTGGTCTGACCCAGTATGGCCGTTCTTATATTCTCAGGAGTACATTGGCAATTAGATGACAAATATTTTTCTTCCCTCTTTCTTTTCCAAGTGACTTTACATTTCAGATTTGCGTCCTCTTTTTTTGTCTCTGCAAGACTTAATCTCCAATGAAGACTACCAAATTATGTATTTTTTAACTGTCAAAAGAGAAACAATCAACATTTTGTGTCGATTAAAATAGGAACTGGTGGGCTACTTCTGAGAACCAGGAAAAACTATCTTGAGGAAGGATCTGAAGGAAGAGAGGACACTATTCTGTAAACTACCCTCTCCTTCAAATTCCTTCTACCATGATGCTAACAAGAAATTGCCAGTAAATAATAGGATGTTAGAGGACCACTGCAGATGGGAGTTTTCTGCAGAGGGGATTAAATGATGTATATTTTATCCTTTTCTCTTTTCATGTGTTGCTTGTCTTCTTAGATTGTGAGTTCTTTGGGTCAAGGGCTGCATCTTATTATATGTTTAGATTGTAAACGTTTTGGAACAGGCAACCATCTTATTGTTCTGTGTTTGTACAGTCCCAGCACAATGGGGTCATGACTAGGACTCCTAAGTGCCACAGTAATTTTAATTAATAATAATTAATAATGTTTACAAAGCACCTAACATAATGTAGGCACTACTATAATCCAAAAATTATCCTATTGTTGTGATTTACTTTGTAGCTGAGCATAGTTGGGCCTGTCAGTCCTTGGATGGGAGACCTTTAAGAAAAACCCAGGGTAGCCTAGAAATAGTGCTGGTGATCCAGCAGGTGGCACTCTTCCTCTTAGTCCAAATGCCTCTGCATGGTCTTAAGGGACAAGAACTGCTGGAAATGCTGCCATTTGAATGAGATATAAACCCAAGGTCCTGACCACTTGGCTTTGTTAAAGAGACCAGTACATTTTTGGCAACAATATAAATTAGATCTGGCAGTAATCTTTTAGATTTTTGTTTTTAAAATTGGCATTGGATTTTTTCAATATTAAAAAGAACAAAATTGTACTTTTTTTCTTTTTGGAAAAATTATAATCTTTTCTTCTGTTGTTTGGACCAGTTCTGTTAAAGATCTTTAAACTTTGTGCCTTGGCAAAGTCTGGGAAAATATATTTTGACTACTAAATTCTCCCTTCAATTTCAAGTGGATACAACATTCCTTTTCACTTTGTATTTTAAATTGTGGTGCATTGTATTGCTGCTCTACTATTGAATCACTGCTGCCTTTCAGCCAAAAGGAGGCTGCATAATGCCCACTCACCCCTGGGTTATTTGGAAAGACTCAGATTATAAATCTAAAAGCTAAAATCATATATAAATTCATAGGACATTATTCCTGTATCTAGGCCCCAATCCTGCTCTAACTGAAGTCAGTGGCATACCTTTCATTTATTTTACTTACACACACACACACACACACACACACACACTTGTCCCTTTCTAAATGAATGGGACAAGTAAGCAGTTACTATATACAGTATGTTACGAATAATTGGGATAATATCAAGAACCATTAAATTGTGGCAAGAATAAGAAACATCTAGTAACACTGAAGCTTCTCTTGTAGAGTGATTCTGCATGATCCTTACATGGGTGCACAGTGCGAGAAAAGGCACAGGAAGTCTTCCTCCTTATCCTGAGGGCCAGGCAGCGTTGCTCCAAGAAGCAGATGGACAGAACAGAATGCACCAGACTGTGGGGTGAGACTAGGATGCAGGAAGAGAAGCCTGCACTCCCCATAAAGGAGTGTAGTAGCAGGCAGGTTAACCCTGTACCAAGGAGTTCAGAGAAGCCTCCTGCTTCTGTAAAGCAAAATACATCCAAGTACCTCCCTTCCCAGGAACAATGCAGCTCCACACCATCTCCTACTCTTGGATGGCCCTCTAATGAGCCTGGGAAATATGTCTTATATCTTATTATTCTGATTCCTATTTATTCTTCTCCAGGTACTAACTCTGCTGATTCTAAAATTTGTAATTGTTTGGGAACATTCCCTAGGAGAGTTAGGTTTCAACTCATTTATAAGAAGCATTCCCATTCCTAAAATGGCAATGAGAATGCATTGGAATATATTCCAATCATTCCTATTTTCATGTTGGCAACTCCCTACAGCTCTAGATTACTAAAACTAGCATTATTTATGCTGGAACATCAGAGGATGTTGACAGAGTGCAGCAATCTGAGTTGACTTTACACTACTTATAGTTTCCTACTAGCTAAACCGAAAGGTTGTCAACAATAGTTGCCTAGCCCTCTCAGTCAAGAAATGCAGTTCTACTTAAAAAAACAACAGTTTAAAAATCAGGATGATCAGGTCAGCTATTGTCTGTAGACTTGGCCATGTAAAGCAACATTTTTATGCATCTGTGGAAAACAATGAAGAAAGGAAAGGAAACAGGTAAAGGAAACAAAAATATATGGAAAGTATTCACAACAAAACTTTGTAAATTACATGTTATTATCTATGCATGTAATAAACGTGCATGGTGTCTGAATAAACTGGTTTTAAGGCCAAAAAGATTAGTCATTGTCCAGTCTGACCTCCTGTATAACACATGCTTCTGTCACAATAATTGTAATTGAACTGGAGCCTATGTTTTAGAAAAACATCCAGTCTTGATTTAGAAATTGTCAGTGATGGAGAATCTACCAGAATTAGCCCACAGCAAATTGTTCCAATCATTAATTACCCTCACTGTTAAAAAATTGTGACTTATTTCTAGTCTGAATTTCTCTACCTTCAACTTTCAGCCATTGGATCTTGTAATACCTTTGTCTACTAGATTGAAGAGTCCTCTATTATCCAGATTTTGTTCCCCATTTAATCAAGTCACCTCTTAATCTTTTTCTGATTTTCCAGTACTTTAATCATTCTTGTGCTCTTCTCTGAACCCCTTCCAATTTATCAATATCCTTCTGGAGGTGTAGACACCGGAACTGGATACCGGATTCCAGTAGCAGTCACACCAGTGCCAAACACAGAGGTAATATAACTATTTTACTCGTTTTTGATATTCCCCTATTCATATACCCACAGGCTGTAGGCCAGAGTGTCTTTAGGCCAGAGTGTCTTACTGGCCTTATGTTTGGTTGATTATCCACAATGACCCCAAGTCCTTTTCAGAGTTGCTGCTTCCCAGAATAGAGTCCCCAGTGCTGTCATATATATTCTCTGTTCCGAGATGTATAACTACATCAGGTCATACTGAAATGCATGTCGTTCGCTTGTACCTAGCTTACCAAGCGATTCCATTCACATTGTATAAGTGACCTGTCCTCTTCATTATTTACCAGTCCCGCTGTCTTTATGTCATCTGCAAACTTTATCAGTTTGATTTTATGTTTTTTTGCAAGTCATTGATAAAAATGTTAAATAGCACAGGGCTAAGAACTTATCTCTGCAGAACCCCACTAGAAACACATCCACTTGATGATGATTCCCCACATATAATTACATTTTGAGACCTATCAATTTAACCAGTGTTTAATCCATTGAATGGATACTAGTTTAAATTAAGAGATTGTGTAGTACCAAGTAAAATTCCTTACAGAAGTCTATTGCATCAATACTATATTCTTTTTTCGACCAAACTTTTAATTGTATCAAAACATGATATCAAGTTAGTTTGACAAGACCTATCTTCTATAAACCCACTTTGATTGGTATTAATGATATTATCTTTATTCATTCTTTCTTAATCAAGTCCTGTATCAACGATTCCATTATTCTGTCTGGTTTCAGAGTAGCAGCCGTGTTAGTCTGTATTCGCAAAAAGAAAAGAAGTACTTGTGGCACCGTCTCTAAGGTGCCACAATTATTCTGTCTGGGATCAATGTTAGTCTGACAAGTTTATAATTACTGAGGTCATCCCATGTACCCTTTTTAAATATTGGCACAACATTAACTTTCTTCCAGTCCTCTGGAACTTCTCCAGTGTCCAAGACTTATTGAAAATCAACATTAATGGTCCAGCTCCTTGGATGGCTCTTTTAAAACTTTGGGATGCAAGTTATCCAGACCTGCTGATTTTAAAATGTCCCACTTTAAGTAGCTGCCATTTAATATCATCCTAGTTACTGCTGAAGTGAAAAGAATGTCATCATCATCTGCTACAAATATTTAATTGGTTTTCTTCCTAACCACAGAACAGAACAATTAATTGAACATTTCTTCCTTTTCTGCCTTATCATTGGCAATTCTATCATGTCCATCAAGTAATGTACTAATCCCACTGTTAGGATTCCTTTTATTCTAGATATACTTCAAAGAGCCCTTTTTATTGTCTTTAACTCAAGTATAACTTTCACTTTCCCTCTAAACCAGGCTGTTTTTTTTTTTTAACCACTATAGCCTTCTTTCTCAACTGGGCAATTGTGGCTATGAAAATTTCCTTAAGCCATTCCCAGTTATTCACATTATCCTGTTTAAATTCTTCTCCCAGCTGATTTGATTCCTAATTGTTCTCAACTTTGTGAAATTGGTCCTTTTAAAGTACCAAGTATATATGTTACTGGTTTGAATTTTATCCTGTGTGCATACAACAAATGTGACCAAGTTATGATGATTTGCACCTAGCAACCACTAACTTTAGTTTCTCTCAGATCGATGTCCCCCAGAATAACTCAGCTTTTTTTCCTACACATTATGCAGAGTTGCTGAAGAAGCCAGTCATCCTGTTTCTTAGTGTGATTTGGTGGTCTGTGGCAGACACCAACTTGTAACCCATGTGTTATCTCTTGGAACATTAATCCATAAACATTCAAGATCATTTGCTTCCAAATTGACAGTGACTCAAAAACAGCTAATGCCATCTTTGAGAATGTACTATTCCCCTTGCACTCTTACCCACTTGATCCTTCCTAAATAGTTTTAGTTTATAACCATTCACTTTAACATTCCATTCCAGTAACTCTTCCCACTAGGTTTCAAAAATACCAACAAGGTTGAATTTATGCACACAAGTGATCCATTCCAATTCCTCTTGATTATCACCCAGGGTCCTAACATTGCTGTAGAGGCAATTAAAGAATTTTTTCACTTCAAGTCCCTTGAAACCTAGGTACCATAGGCACTGACTTCCTAATAGGCGCCGACTTCTGTCCCCACTCCACCTGTCCCCACCCCATTCCACCCCTCCCTGAGTGCACCCCACCATTGCTCCTCCCTCTTGCCCCCAAGTGCCTTCTGCATGCCATGGAACAGCTGATTGCGGCAGGCGGGAGGCACTGGGGTGGAGGTGGAGATGCTGATTGGCGGGGCCGCCAGTGGGCAGGAGTTACTAATGGGGAGGGCTGCCGGTGTCAGCACCTATGCTAGGCAGTGCAATAGATGTGGAACTTCAGCAGCGCAATACAAGGACAAGGTTTCTGAATGAATTGAAATTTAGGATGACTTTCCAGTGAGCACCAATCTGCGCCAAATTGTAAACAAACATGGGCTGAGCTTTAACTTCAGTTAGTAACTATGCAAAGTTGAGTGTTTTTTCATAGTTTCACTTTGAAACCAGACTAATCTTGCAGGTTTTGGCTGACTTTTCTTTGAACAAACCCGAAACTCAGGAGACCACAAAGAAAAGGTGCACATCAATTCACAGCAAACCCAAACCTCTGAATTGTGCACAGCTGTCTTGAGAACCAGTCTGGGAAATGTGAAATCACTGCAAAGAACACAACATCAGTAGAGACATGATAAATCTTTAACAACCTATGAATATATGTATGATTCACACTTTCCTTATAGATATGTACAGAAGCCAAATTCCCTACTGCAGAGTAATGGGTTGGCTGTGATATGCTTGTTTTATCTGTTTATACCCACACATAGGACAAAAACAACTGTCTTTACAGGGAAGATAATTCCACGAGCTCTAACTGGAAGAGCCAGCTTTCAGTATGACCTATATTTTTGGTGAGTGTTGATGCCTAATTTTTTTTCTCCCTCATAAACTATAATTTATTGAAATGTACTTTTCAGGAAATGTAGTATTTTCTTTTTTTTTAGATTTCCTAGTGCAGACAGTGTAGTGGAAATATGTCATGTGATGCTACACTCAGGTTTATTGGGACTGCCAAGTCTCCAGCAAAAAATACTTTGTGTCAAACCTCATTAAAATCAGAAAAAAGGATGAAAATCACAAACAGCCTTCAAAAGGTGTAAGAAGGGGTCTGAAAGCTAAAGTGAATCAATTGAAAAAACATTTGAAAAACTAGTGGTGCTTTACTTTAATCTAACATTACCTTGTGCTTTTTAAATTTCAGTCTTCGTTCATTTGCAATGCCAAACTGGAGAGGCACAAGAAAAATGTTGTATCAGCAAAAGTTGCAACGTACTTTATACCAGGCTGCATTGACTGTATTTCATAATGTATACCAGAACATTTAATTGCTGTACAATATTCCATCTTTTAATTACAGTATGTTTGGTATGGTAGATTTGTAAAGAAACAGAGACAGAGCTTTGCTCAACCCTGAGGAGAGAGGAGACAATGATAGCGTTAAGCCACCTTTGTGCTCCCACAAACTCTGGTATTGCTGGGGCCAATTAATTGGCCAGTGTAACTTCTGGGCTGCTCTAAATTCCACTGTTCTTTTAAATGGCTGTTATTCTAACTGAAGATCACTGGAGTGTTGTGTACGCCAGCCATATTCCCTTCTGCCCTGGCATGTTGAGGGGGACAGGAGAAAGTTGCATAGAATTGGCTAGCTGGCAGGATTCCCTCATGCTATAGAAAACATCTTTTGTCCTGGTAAGATAAAGATTCATTTAGCATGCTTGAAGTCTCCCATAATTGAAGGGTCTTCAGCAGATTTTTGATTATAGTGAAATAGCTCATCATGTTTGTTGAATCTTTAATAATATTCCATGAACACAACGTCCAAACCTTCACTTAAGAGGAATAAAGTCTGGTTATGTGTTCATGAAAGAAATGTGAGGTCATAATTTAAGTTTTTTAACCAATTGTTATTGCTTGTAGATTTTCATAGTGGAGCTGTGTGAACCCTTCCACTTTTGCTTTGAAATGGCCTGGCAAATTTCTCACATTGGAATGCTCTTGCATGGTTTTGCTCTTGATCTAACCTTATTTGCCTGTGGTTAAAACTTTGCAAAGTTCACCTCACATAGATCTATGCAAATCCACAAAGGACAGCATGGAGTTTGCTGGTTCACCAGAAGTAGGATTAGGGCCCATATTGGAAAATACCATATTACATGCTCTCACGTGAGCACAGAACTAACACAAATTCACACATGAAGAGCAGCTTCAAAAAATGTTCACAGAAATCCAAAACAAACAAAATATTTTCTATCCAACTTTCACTAAAAATGTATGAATAATTAAGTTTGTGACAATCACTGCTGGTTCTGAACACAGTCTGAACTCAAACCAAAGCTGATTTTGAGTGTACTTTTGAGTGTGAGTCAAATGTTCTGCTCCTCTCTAGTTTAAAATGGAAAATCTTCTGAAGATCACAACTCTCAACCTAATAGCCCAGAAGAATAACACATGGAATATATTGGAGTTTGCTATTGTTTGCCTGGGTTTGGTTGAATGGTTGCTGCTTTGAGGAAATATGTCTATTTGGCAATTAAACTATTACATAATAGAGTATTATAATTTATTATTATTATTAATTAAAAATAAATATTATTTATGAATCCAGAGGAAGGCCTATATGATGGGGTGCACAGCCCCCATTTCTTAGACTGCCCAGGAAAGGTCACAGCTGCAGACAATGGCTGCAGACACACTGAGGGGAATCATGTGAGTGGTCGTGTGAGCAAGGCAAGGAATAAAAATTAGAACCTCCTCCTCAGTCGGAGACAAATCAGGGATTGGCAAAGATCTGGTGTAGGTTTCTACACAGAAGTCAGGAGCATAGGTGCTGGAACTAGGGGTGCCATGTGTGTGTGCATGTGTGCGCGTATGCTGCCACACCCCTTGGGCTTGAAGTGGTTTCCTTATATACAGGGTTTACAGTTTGATTCAATGGCTCTCAGCACGCCCCCCCCTCTACAAATTGTTCCAGAACCACTGGTCAGGAGTGGGAATGACAGAGATGCCAGGCCAGAGGGACCCTGGGGAGGACCAGAGGCAGGGACCTGTGAGAGACACAAGTAGAGGAGGATGTTCCAGAGTGTCTCACTACACAGGCCTAAAGACATTAAGGCAATATCGTCAACCCCCAAAATTTCATGAGATTGGCCCTAAAATGTGAGATTTAATTAAAAATATTAACTTTTGGTTTCTCTGCTGATTTTTGAATTCTGTTTGCGTGTGTGTGTGTGTGTGTGTGTGTGTGACTATTACTCTATTGCTAACTCTCACAAATGTATAGATGAGGTGATTCTGGACCCTGTTGCAGAAGTTCTTGCTAGAAGGCCCTATTGCAAATTATACCAATTTGCATAAAGTACTGCCTGATGGTGCAGAGCTTCCAACTGCTCTCCAAAACCAAAAATGCTAATTAATTAGTTCTGTGCCTCCCAACCCCACATCTGCTCAACCCCACATCAGTTAATTTATGCACACAGTGTCACATCTATCCCTTGTTTCCCAGCACACTTGTGTTCCTCCTGCAGCTCCAGGGGCTCTTCATCCCCTACCCCTCTAAGCCTCGAGACAAGGAAGCAGCTCTTCACCCATGCATCAGGCCTTCCCAGGTGTTGCAGAAATGGGAGGAGAAAGGAGCAGACAACAACTGACCAATTTTGCACAAGAGGGGCAGGGGGGGGGGTGTCATAAATATAAAGGGAAAGGTAAACACCTTTAAATCCCTCCTGGACAGAGGAAAAACCCTTTTACCTGTAAAGGGTTAAGAAGCTAAGATAACCTTGCAGGCACCTGACCAAAATGACCAATGAGGAAACAAAATACTTTTAAAGCTAGAGGTGGGGGGAAGCAAAGGGTTCTCTCTGTCTGTGTGGTTTGGTTTTTTTGCCGGGACCAGAGCAGGAATGCAGGTCAGAATTCCTGCAAAGAGTTAATGAGCAATCTAGTTAGATATGCGTTAGATTCTGTTTTGTTTAAATGGCTGATAAAATAAGTTTTGCTGAATGGAATGTATATTCCTGTTTTTGTGTCTTTTTGTAACTTAAGGTTTTGTCTAGAGGGATTCTCTATGTTTTGAATCTGATTACCCTGTAAGGTATTTATCATCCTGATTTTACAGAAGTGATTCTTTTACTTTTTCTTTAATTAAAATTCTTCTTTTAAGAACCTGATTGCTTTTTCATTGTTCTTAAGATCCAAGGGTTTGGGTCTGTGTTCACCTATGCAAATTGGTGAGGATTTTTATCAAGCCTTCCCCAGGAAAGGGGGTATAGGGCTTGGGAGAATTATGGGGGGAAAGACGTTTCCAAGTGGGCTCTTTCCCTGTTATTTTTATTAGACGCCTGGTGGTAACAGCAATAAGGTCCAGGGACAAAAGGTAAAATAGTTGGTACCTTGGGGAAGTTTTAACCTAAGCTGCTAAAAATAAGCTTAGGGGGTTTTTCATGCAGGTCCCCACATCTGTACCCTAGAGTTTCAGAGTAGGGAAGGAACCTTGACGGGGGAAAGGGAGAAGAGCTGCTCTGACTTCCTCTGTTCTTTCAGCTCCCTTTGCTCCCTCTCCTAGAACATAAGAACGGTCTCATTGGGTCAGACCAAAGGTCCATCTAGCCCAGGATCCTGTCTTCCGACAATGGCCAATGCCAGGTGCTTCAAAGGGAATGAACAGAACAAATAAATCATCAAGTGATCCATCCCCTGTCACCCATTCCCAGCTTCTGACAAACAGAGGTTAGGGACACTATCCATGCCCATCCTGGCTAATAGCCATTGATGGACCTATCCTCCATGAATTTATATAATTCTTTTTTGAACCCTGTTATAGTCTTGGCCTTCTCAACATCCTCTGGCAAGGAGTTCCACAGGTTGACTGTGTGTTGTGTGAAGAAATACTTCCTTTTGCTTATTTTAAATTGGCTGCCTATTAATTTCCTTTGGTGACCCCTAGTGCTTGTGTTATGAGAAGTAGTAAACACTTCCTTATTTACTTTCTCCACACCAGTCATGATTTTTATAGACCTCTATCATAACCCCCCTTAGTTGTCTCTTTTCCAAGCTACTCCAAAATGTCTGTGTTACCCTGACAGACATGGGGAAGATTGCTTAGGCTGCCTCCTGTAGCAACTGTGACTCACTGTTCTTCCCTAGGAGGCAGGGAAGTAGGGAAGGTAGTCAAACAGAGGGCATTTCCCTGAGGTAGGTCTCAAGGATACAGCTTCTACATCATTGCCAGAGGGTTTCCATCCTGAGTCAAGATCCAAATACTGATGATGATATCACAGGAGTGGGCAACACTACTACAAGCAGAAGAAAAGCAGTGGGTGAGCCTCCAGCCCTGAGCTGAGAGGACTGGTATCTCTGTGGAGGCCTGGGGAAGGAGGCCAAATGTCAAGCCCTGAGACAAGGGCTTGGGAAGGGCCTGTGGAGCCCAGCTGTAAGGGTGCACAATTTAATATGTTAATGTTGTGTTCCAATAAACATCCTCAAGGAAGGGGAACCTTAATTGTAACATATGGAGTTTGTGTATTTTGTGGTATTGAAAAAGGGAAACTGAGGTGGGGCAGTCTGATATCTGGTTAGAGTGAGACTGCCACATTGTGCTATATGCTGTAAACACATGTAAAGCCACAGTCCCTACCCCTGAAGGGTTTACAGTCCAGGAAGATACAGTCAAATATATACATTTTTACACCATCAGGTGTTATATAGCTATACATGTAAAAAACTCTAAGTGCCAGCTATCCTTAATCTTCCTCTCAAGCTGTCAGTAATTGGTGGACTTCTCATAGACATCATGGCAGAAGTGGGTCTTGAGGTTAGATTTGAATGAGAGAATGGTGACTTTATGGTTCCTCATCTAGCAACTATTCTGAGCCTAACTAATTCCATTACCAGTTGCTTATCAGCATGTTCCTCCAAGCTTTACACTCATTTATACCATTTTGACCTCTTCTCTTTTCTTAAAGAGGCAATGGTGGTTTTTTCATGTCATTTATTTTAAAAGACAATGTCAATTATTCCTTTGTTTCTTAAGACCACAATTCAGCAATGTATTTAAGCACCTGACTAAGCATAAGCATGGGAGTAGCTCCTAGTGAAGTCAATCAGACTATTGAAAGTTAGACAAATGTGTAAGTGTCTTCTGAATCAGGGCCTCAATCCAGTCCAGAGCATCATAGGATCTGAGCACAAGATATCTTAATTACCATCACTCAGAGCTAAAACATCATATCCCTCTATCCATTTAGCTTTATATGATTTTTTCCCCTCTGGAATAAACATGCACCTTCAAATAGAACCATAATAATTACAACAAAAAAATTGGTAGTTTATTTTTAATTTCCTTGCAGGTCATATGTTTCATTTGTATTGGCACCATTATCAATATTTGTGGAATGTAGTATGTGAGGCCAACCCAGAAATGACACTGGAGTTAAGTGTGAAAACTGTTTACTGTAACTTTGATATCCAATTCTCTGGACAACCTTTTTTTTTTTCCCCCATGAGAATGAGTTATTGCCATCATCCTCTTGCTTTTTTACAATCTTGGTTACCAGAAATAAAAGCTACCAGGAGCATTTTATTGTCTCTGATGTCCCCTGAATTTATAGGAGTGTTCTGTAGTAAACTGCTCTTCAATATTTAACAATTTGATTGGATGCTCATTCAGCTCCTCCTCCCTGGTTAGTTAGAGACATAAACAGTGATAATAAATAAAAGTAATAAAACCATTCATTTCCTGGAACAGTGGGAAAGAATGTGTAGTCCCAATATTACCAGACTGCTGTGTTCACTCATGCAAAATTAACAGCATTTGAAAAACAAGCCTACAATTTTTAGGTGATTCTTGTATCAGGGACATTTTCAAAAGTGCATAGGTGCCTAAGTCCCATTGATTTCACTAGGCACTTGTCTGCATCTCTAGACAACTAAATACCTTTGAAAATCTGGCCCCAAATACTTTTGAAAATGGGGGTTAGCTGTCCAAGTCATTTTGGCATAAAGCCCAGATTAGACACTTAAAGCCCAGTTTTAGGCACCACTTCAATCCATAGAACCCTTCTCAACTGCCCCCAAACCCCCTAAACTTACTCAGCATCTAAAATTTTGCTGCAAGAGTTTCCTAGGTGCTAAGTTTCTGCCTCTGGGCATGCGCACTGCTGCCTCACTCTAGGCATTCAGACATCTACCTTACACCTAAGCACCAGTGCAGTTCTCAAACCAGAGGAAGATAAGTGGCCCCCTGCCTATCTCATTTGTGGGATTGGGCCCCACTCAAAACCCAACTAGAGATGGTCATGTCTCTCTTATAACTTTTAGTGCAGTGATTACAACTTCAACAGGAGAGATTGTGAAAGACCCACATCAGAATATCCCATTGTCCAGCAGTGAGGGCACTCTCCTGAGAGGTGGGAAATCCTTGTTCAAATCCTTTCTCTGCATCAGGCATAGTGGGGAATGGAACTCACATTGTCCACCTCCATGGGGGAGTGCTCTGAGCAGTAGGCTGAAAGTTAAAATGGGGGTGGCACATCCTCCTCCGTTTTGTGCAAAAATGGCGTAGGCACCTAAGCCACTTGACTCCAGGACAGGGGTTCCCAGCTGTGTATTCCAAGCAGGGATAGGTGTTTCAGGCCTAACACTCTGAGAGGGGTGGGGCTTAGGACAGACCTTTCTCATGGGCATCTCCCATTGGCTAATATAAGTGGTGCCCCACCTAGTGTGTTGGCTTTTTTGGATCACATTCAATGCACAACATTGCAATGGCTAAATCTTAGGCAGCTTGAAAATCACTGAAACAATAAAGTGATACACAAAGCCTGAGTTAATCATGTAGGCTTCATCTAGAATGAATGGGGAGAGATGGGTGCCTACGAATGTGATCCAAAAAAGCCAATATTTTTGTAAACTTTTTTTTATTGCATTAGGGAACAACCTTCTCTCACTGAAGCAAATATTAAAGTTCTCATCAACTTCAGTAAAAGCAGAAATGACTGCCCAGGCATAGCCAAGGCCAAAACCCATATTTTACCAGTCAGGTGTGTAGGGCTTTGGAACAGACAGGGAGGGGTTAAGTGCTGGAGACCAGACACAGGTGAGGCTAATGAATCTACTAGTCTCAGTTGGCAAGAATAAAAGGAGAAAGAGCACAGCAGTGCTGGGAGAAGAGAAAGGGGTTTGATTTTACCTAAAATAGCTGCTTTGCCTACCTCATGGAAAGGGGAGGACTTTATTATTATTTGACCTGAAAAATGTAAGGGTTTTGCTTTTGGTGGTAGGAGCTAGGCTCACTGCTGGTAAGGGAGAGCTGTGATAGAAAGTACATAATGTGCTTCTCATTAGCTAAATAGTAAATACAACTTTGATTGTGTGTGCAAATGAAATGCAGGGTGTAACTATGCAATATGGCAGCAGCAAGAAGCAGCATATATGGTACTAAGCTTTACACTCACAAAATGTGAACTCCATACCAGGTTAAAAGAGAGAGAGACAATGTCAGCCACTTTCCCTGAAATATGTATATTTTAAAAAGTGAGAGAATGTGAATTCAGGGAGGTAAGTGAAAGTTCAGTGAAATTTCTCCACCTACATGAAACCCAGAGTTCATTTTCAAGTAACTGAGTCATGTACAGATTAAGATCTTGCCTGGTCAGTTCAAAAAATCTTCCTTGATGGGTAGTAGATGTGGTTTAGTGAAGAAAAGCCAGACCAATACCAACAGCTGCATGGAATCTTTCTACAACTGAAAGGTGAATAATTAACTATAAGTTATTACAGCAGCCCTTAAGGGGGAGGTGAGTCACTAGCCCAATTTAGAGTCATGCTATCTTGTAATGAACAATGAGAGGGAAAAGCTATGCATGTCCTGACAGTTCTAGTGAGACATCGGTGAGCTGTGCCCTCAGAAATCTAAGGGAGTCAGTCAAAATCCATCTCCAAGAAAATAATGGTCTTTGTACAGCTTGCTTTATTAGTGGTAAAAAGGAAGACTGACTATGGATGTGAAAATATTCCTAAGAGTGAAGCAATGGCTTAGAGACAGGAGGAAAAAGAATAAGGGGGTAATGTCAGTTGATTTGGCAAGATATCACTAATTACATAAAATCAGGAGGAATAGCAATGCTCTTTCTTTCATGAGAATGTATCTGTTATTAACTAAGACCCTAGAAAATCTATGTGCACATGAACTAATCCTCCGAGTACCTACATGATGTAGATAAAATAGGTGTTACTGTTCCCATTTTATACATTGAGGAAAAGTGTTAGAACTCGGGAGTTCCTTTTTTTCATTTTTGTGTTCAAAGCACTAACGCAATTTCTCTCTCCTACTTACTTTTCAATGCTTATTGATATTTCGTTTGGCTTTACGGATCATTGCAGACTATTCAAGTTTACAATGTTGCTAGTAGGCAGTACAAAATTTGGGGTCATTCTTTAGCAAATCTTGCAGAAGTCAGCTCATTTAAAGTGAAGTTGACCTGTACCAACTTTTTCCCCAGCCTTTGAATATACAGCACAGTAGAGCTGACATTATTCAGTTTCTCCTTTGGGAGATCTGAAGTAATAGTAATATGCCATATGGTGGCATATGGAAATGTAAGCTTGATTTTTCATTTCCCAGCTGCAGTGCACTGATCCTTTGAGGGAAGAAGTACCTCACTTTTTTCTCTGGGACCTTTCCACCCAGTTTAGAAGAAGCACTGTCTTATTCTGGAGGAGGCCATTTTAGTTTATTCTTAGTCAGAAAGGTGGCCAACCCAATGACAGAGGAAGAGAGTAAATGACTGAACGAAGGGTTTCTTTGGGGTTTGAGAGGTATCAGAGGAGCCACATGGAGTGGGGGTTGAGGAGGAGGTAGAGGGCCTGATTTAAGCCATACTCACTTCAAAAAAAGCCAGGGATCCAGTGTGATCTTCACATAATAAGGGGGATGGGCTGTTTACAAACACAGCACATAATTAAATATGTAATTCTATAAGAAGATGAGGGAAAGGAAACACACAAAGCTAATGTAACTTAAACTGACATAAGCAAGGAAATTCTGAATTAAAGCTGCAAATCTGGCCTTAATCCCTGTTACTGTGTATTAATTTTGATGACTGTGTTGGTGACTAATTAAGGCCAATAAAAGAGGAAGCTTTCCCACATGTTCCACAGACGCAGGTAACCCATCTCAGGCCAGTAGGCAGTCCCTGATTTTGTTTCCATTATTGCTGTGTCATCATCAGATGTTCAGTTCATTGGTGCCCAAAGGATGGTTCGATTCTGCAACAGCATCCCCTGTGATCATTGAAAGGTTTTTCCATTTAAAACAAAAATTCTGAATAAACACAATTTAGAAACTGCAAGGGAAATAGGAATACTTGCTCTATCTGAGGGTCAGTGAAGACTTACACATTCAGACCAAACTACCATGTTCACAAGGTGTAGCGTACATTCGCTTTAAGAGTGTACCCTATACTTCTTTTTTAAAGATGGAAGGAATGAAAGAAATTCTGGGAGATAGTAGAGGGGAACAACCAGACCATTGTGTAAGCTTGAGGCCTATCTGTACCCCCAAGTCTTGAAGGGGGATTTGAGCTCCCATAAGTACCTAATGAGTATCGAGGTGCTTGAAGGACTAACATTGGACTGAAATAATCCTGTTTTGCTCATCAAAAATACCCATAAATGGTAAATCATGATAGAGACTCACTGTTTATATTTTTTTCATAATGGGGATCTCACACATTTTTCAGAAGAGGTCCCTGGATCTTTAGAAGTACCAACCACATCTCTAATGATAAGCTCCTACTTTAACTGATATTTCAGTGACTTGTTTTCTCAGTGCAGCTCAGACGGTATTTTTTTTAGCCTTGACAGAATGGCTAGACTAGGTAATCCACGCAAACAGCTGCTGCCTGCAATGTGATCTTTTTCTCAAATCTTTTAACGAAGAGTTGGATATGGTGGAAATATCTGGAAGCTAAAATCTCTCGATATGAAAGTAATTGACATATCAACTGTCTGATCCATACCGCTTTTATCCTGAGAGTTGTCCCATTCAACATTAACTAGATTTGCACATGTATTGAGCTATCCTGTGATCAGGGCATACTGATCAGCAGATCAAGAAAATGCTTCTCCTTAAAACCAAGTTTCACAGAGGGCTTGGTTATTAAATATCAATATTTACATGTTTTCTAGTTAGAAGAAATGTAACTATGGTTTCTTATAACCTGAGCTGCACAAGCTCTTGTATGCCCAGATCAAAGATAGCAAATTTGGGGCTTTTCATAGTGCTGAACAATTTGAAAATTATTTATTCTCTCCCTTTGGATAACTCTTTCTGTGCAATAGAAAAACTATTTGAGCCCAGAGAATGTTAAGCCTTCTAGGCAAGGATTGTTGCAAACCTCAGTGAAGAGACAAACAATGCAAATGAGCCCCAGGGAGATTTGAAAAATGTGTGGAAGATAACAACTAGAAAGTTAACTTTGAAAAAGATAAGCAAATATATATAAGGGAAAATACATACATTAAATGGGAGCGAGAAACTTGGGAATCAGTCATTCTGAAAGAGGCCTAGAGGTGATAGTAGATAGAAAGTTAGACATGAATTTTCAATGCGATATGGCAATAAAAATAGGTAATGCAATTTTGGGCTGCATATGCAGAGATAACATCCTGTTCCAGGATGTTAATGTGCCCTTTGTATACAGGCAGGATACAATCCCACCCGGAATACTACATTATGTTCTGAGCACCTCATGATCTCAATTATATTGACAAATTGGAGGGAATTGAAAAGACCAACAGCAATGACAAAGATTAGGGGGTTCAATGAAATGATTTTGATAGGAAAGATTAAGCACTAAATATGTATACCTTGGATAAGTGAAGGCTAAGGGGTAACATAGTTAAAAGACTCCATATATACGAAGAATATATAACACCAAGAAAGGAAAGGAATTATTTAGGGTCATACACAGGGATTCAATTAAGAAAAGGAAAAAAATCAGGCTGAATGTTAATAAAAGCTCCCTGACAAACTGTATCTGACTGTGGAATAATCTCCCAATGGATGTGGGAGGGAAGGCTCATTAAATATTCAAAACTAGTTTGGATATTCTAGTAATGAAAGGGAATATGTAGGAATCTTGTCCAGTTCAAGATTCTATAGGCAAAGATCCAAATGTAATAACCTTTTTCTATTGAACTTCTCACAGCCCTGTGTTGTTATATAGAGCAGGTTCCTAATGGATTAGTGGAGTTTCCTTCAGGGTTCTCTTAGCTCTTGGTATAATCACTAAAGTTTAAGAAGTAGCTGTGTGGTAGAATACGCTACTACTGTTGCCCAGTGCCAGTCCAGAATACTTAAATGAAAGCACAGAGAAAGGGCTTGTGGTGCATGGCAGCTGCATTATATTATATTCTACAGTTCTACATCCTGTGCTCTCCCAAGCAATCTGGCAACTGGAAGTGTAATCCCCTAGGATACTGGGGAGTTAGAACCTAGTAAATAATGTCAGTAAATTAAACTTTCAAGCATTTCTTTGCTTTGATCCAGAGGCAATTTTTGTGCTGTGATGTATCCTAAAAACAAGAGTCAGTCAAGGGAACAAGAATGGACACTTGGAGAGGTCTGTGTTGAAATGTCATTACTGGGGAAATTCCTATTGTTATCAGAAAAGGCCAAGAAAAACCAGAGAGATCCTTGTCCAGTGGCGGAGACAGGGATAATAAGGATTAGCAGGCATAACTGGTATCATTTTATATCCTTGAGCATCATGAGAGTCATCTCCATAGCTATGTCCTCCCCATCCTTAGGGCTGCTGAAAGTGAAAACTTTGCTGTGAAATGTAAAGAAGAAACATTAGAATGTCCTATGGTATAAGCAGCCTGTTCAAAATAAGTGGCACCTCCTTAAATGGTGGCCATACACACATTTTATAACACATTTCATCTGTAGATCTCCAAGCATTTTTCAAAGAAGATACCATTATCCTCATGTTACAGATGGAGGAACTGAAGCACAGAAAGGTGACGTGACTTGCCCAAAGTCACTGAACAACTCAGTGGAAGACCCAGGAATAAAACCCAGATCTCCTGAATTCAGTGCTTTTTCCGCTAGGCCACACTGCCTCACCTTTTATACTGTATTTGTATTTTATAACAAATACCCCTTTTGCTGAAGGTTGGAGTAAGATAATTGTGGCTATCATTTGGAGATAGTGCAGTTAGAGATGAGATGAGCACAGGATCTGAATATAAGACTATTTAGAATTATTAAAGCTAAAATCCACCCTAATTTATACCCCCATACAACCTTTTAAAGTCAACTGGAGCACTCCATTTAAGTAATTCTAGCGCACCCATCACCATGGTGTCTGAGCACCAACAAAATTAAATTACACCAAACAAAAACAAGTATTCTGCTGAGGATGATTCCCTGTTTCTTCATATTATACAGCCAGAGTGAGCATGGATTATTATGATTATTTTATTTTTCTCTTAATTTTCTTTTTTTAAAATTATATCAATAAGACTTATTATTATAACCAATTCACCACTGTTACACTGATGTAAAACAGGCAGATCTCAACTGTGATTTAGTGATGGCATAAAACTAAGGTAATGCAGTGGTGCATCAGGTACAGTGAGTGCAAAAGCCACCTTAGACAGTGAGAAAAGATTTCAATCTTGGCATGCAATAATACTAAAAAAAGATGTTCGCAGGCATCTAATAGTTGCGATGTACAATAAGGAAAGTGGTGTGGATAATATTCACAATATCTTGATGAGATTAATAAAACAAACAGAATATGCAAAAGAATAATCAAAAGCACATTAGATGATAAATCATAAATGTCACCATTATAAATACTACTATTGCTTAAATTTGTAAGGTAGAATACATTATATGAGCTCCTGGGAAAGTACAACAGTTTGGGAGTCCTGAGTGCTATTCCTGCCCCTGGCTGTTTAAATTGCAAACTGCCTTTTATTGCGTATTTGTACAGCGCCTAGCATAATGAGGCCCCAGTCTCATTCGGGGTCTCTGTGCTACCGTAACACAAATGGTAAACCATCTATGTTATCTTCAATTTGAAAACTATGGGCTAGACTGAGCTCAGCAATAGGATGGGATTATGACACTAAATCCTTTCTCTCAAGGGAGTAATTTATTTGGTATAATTATTTTCAGTATATATCGGACTTCCTCTGCAAGTCTGGCCATCTCCATTGGCCAGCACACAGCTCCATCCTCTTCCCCATTCATTTGCTCTCCCCCCTGTGGAGCCACAATCCATCAGAGGCTTCATAGCAGGATCCTCATAGCAGGATTGGAGGGCACAGGAGGGCACAGGATTGTGAAGGACCAGGGCACAGTCAAACCATGTAAAGTCGGTACTAAAACCAAATCAGCTCCCTCAAGATAAAATGGGCATTATGTATGCAAAATGTAGCATTAACAGCTACAGAAAGTTTAGCAAGGAAAAGAATGTATGGTTGAGGTTTTCCAAGTCATGCAAGGGATTTAACCATATGCCTTCCATTCATTTTCAAGTGCTGCTCTGGGATGCAAATCCTAGGAACTGGGATCTGTTCCTGAGCCACTTTCAAACTGTATGTATAACTCAGGCATGAAATGAGATGACCTGAAGTCCAGAGTGCAAGACTGACTGGGAAAGAGTGTCCTTCAAAATGGTGAAGAGGACATTGTAAAGAAAAGCTGCTTATTGGCATGTCAGGAACAAGTCTCCTGGTAAATATAATTGTATTATATTCTAATTATATATATTTGAAGAAAACATTGAAATACTCATGCAGAAAAAAAGATTGATCTACTCTGGATTTGATGAATACATAGCATTAACATGACCTAAATTTCTAGATCAGAGTTAAAAGCAAGAGCAATAACAAAATTCAGTATGGAACAACTTTTTTTTTCCTTTTTTTTTTCTTCTGTTCTCTCCAAAAAAACATATAAAAACCCACACTGTGGTAGTTAAAATACAAATAATGGTATTAGATGGATGTGATAGTTGCAAAGTATTAACATATGTAAGAGTTGCTTTCAAAAGTATTGTAAGAGATAGTGTAGAAGAAAAACATTTCTAATGTCAGAAAAGTACAATAAAGTATGTAGTGCACACGTGTTTGGACTTCAGAAGGTGTGGAGATTTGTAGCCAGCTCTTCAGCTGGTCTGTATTAGTGCAGCTCCATTTAAGTTAATGGAACTATTCTGATTTACACCAGCTGAGGATCTGGCCTTTGGCTTATATATTCATACAAACTTTGAAGATTATCCAGACTTACCTGTACCCCTTCGTTCTAGAAATTAGGCTGGAAGTCTTATGAGATAAGGATTCCTATTGAGAGTCTTGGTTTTGTATGGGTCAGAAACACAGTGAGAATAGCTTTTTAGGTGGACGGTATTTCATTATATTTTCGCCAGCCTGAACTGGTGTACCCATTCCTAGTTAAATGCAGGCTCATTATTTTTGTGGTCTGTTTCTATAGCTGAGATCAGGTTTTGCCCATAATCACTCAGCTGCTGCTTGTCAAAACTGCAAATATAAATAGCACTATTTCTTCAGTTTGGAAGATAAGAATACATTATACAAAATCCTGCAAAAGGGTGCAAATTAGGACTTGATCTCCTGTGCAATTTACTGCTAGTGAAACATCCAGCTGCGGGAAAGGACAACTGGGGAACCAATATCTTTGTCTGAGACAAGAAGACCCAAATGAAATCTTTACATCCTGTCCAATGGATTGAGGGCATTTGATTCTGCAATGCCTTTTTCCATAGCAGAGAAGCCTATATGTCAATTACTTCACTGGCGCAGCAACAGTTTACACGAGTAATAGCCTTACGTTTATTAACAACCACACACTGGATAACACTAGATTCTTTGTTGTTTTGCTTAGCATAGTGTCAGTGGCCGGTTTCTTTCTTTCTTTTTTTTAATGACAGCATGTTAATAATGGGTCCTTCCAAATGTCCCTCGCTGTTGGGTGGGTCAGGCTAGATTAGAAGGATTAGCTAAATTCACTTGGGAGTTGTCTATCAACTACAAAAACTTCTTAATCTTTCCCTCCTGTTCATATCCTACCTGTGCTGGCTTGTATTAGAATTAAATCTCAGTTGAATCTATGACAGGTGTAGCATGGATACTGTAAATCATATCAAACTTCTCAGCACTCACATTATAGATGGGGAAGAGATAGGGGAAGCATGAGCTGATCAGACATACCTGGAAGTGCAGTGCTATTGATCCTGCCTCCAGCTTAGGGTTGGTCCAAGGACAGCTCAGTTCCTCATTCCATTCCATGTGGAAATCGGGTGTACATTTCCCATCTGTTCTTTTTGAAGCAGTAGCTTTACTTTGACAGTGCTTTGAACTGCCTCCCAATCTGCATGAAAAATTCCTCAATGTGTTCTGTTTAATCATGCTCAGGATTTTTGGAAAACTGTTCTGATTAGTTCCAATATTGCTAGGAACTGTTGTGTTTTGCTTTTACACGTAGAAAATATTACATTTCCAAATGTACAGTCTATTAGAAAATGATACACATAAGCATTACATAAAGAAGGCAGAAAAACAGGCAAATGAAAGATTATTCGTTGAAAATTCAGAATCCTCAAAAAGATAAAGATAGTTGTGAGTGCCCATCTCAGCTGTCGACTTCTGTTTCCTGACTACTCAAATGGGAGACAGGGCTTACAGGTCATGGTTCAGAAAAGTTGGAGCACTAACTAAAAAGGAACTCAGGACCTGATTTTACTCCCAGTGCAGCCAGTGGGGAGTTTATGGCATGCCATACATAATCATTTCACAATTTAAGATGAACAAATATGAACTACAATCTGACTAAACACTGCAGACTTTTATTAAAAATATTTGCTGCCATGTCAGTGTAGCCAAGTAGCCTAAGATGTGCATTGAATTCAGTATATCTGTTGACAGTCACTAAGGAGAACGTATAGAAAGACAAGGAGCTCAGCGCATTGCCACAAAGCTTGATCTCATTAACTGCATATGAAATCATTAAAACTGTGTTTTTATCTGCATTTCTTTCCTTGCCTCTTGATGACAAATATACAAAAAGCAAAGCCAAAATCCAGCTGGGAGTTCCCTCATCTGGATTTGGTCTACATTGCTGGGTTGATATGATTTATTTCTGTTTCAAATATTTTGATTCGATTAAATTAAATTAAAATAAAGAAATAATTCAGCCATTAAAACTCAGTGGACTTTTTCCCTCTAAACTGAATAAGTAGTAGGATAATTTGAATTTGTTTGTTGTAGCTCTCCTTTCACACCTAGCAATTTTAAATATAGGAATGATACGTAATGGTGCAGAAGTGGCTTTACACATTATTTTACATGTCTTATGCTCCTTTAGATTTATTTATAATTTTAGTAAATGATTCTGAGGCCAATCCTGTACCTCTGCAACCAATGTTGTTAATTTCAAATAGAACCAAACCCTTTCTTGTGGGGTATGTGAGAGACCTACTAGGAATTCAGGAATGACATACAGATTGTTCATAGAATCATTTGCAAACAGGAAATTATAACTGGCGGAGGGAACACAAAGCCAATCTATAACCACAGGAGATTATTACAGTTTCCAGAGAGGTCTGGTGGCCAGAGTAGGTATCTGGACCCAGGAATTCCTGAGTTTTAACCCCAAGATGGGTACTGACTCTCTGTGTGGCAATTGATTTGAACTCTCAGCTCCTGCTTCAGAATGTGGCTCCCTCTTTCATCCTTCCTCAACTCCTGCTTCCCAAGAGTCTCAATCCTCTGCCCCCTTTCCCCTGCTGGCTCTCCCATCTTCTCCTAGGGGCCTCAACCTTTGCCCTATACTACCCCAGGGCTTAAGTCCCTGAACCCTTTCCCTACTGGCAGCACTCCTCCATTCCTCAGAGACCTCAGCATCACATTTTTCTTGCTGGTTCCCCTCTTGCCTTTGAGCTCAGGACCCAGTTTACCAGAATTGTTGTTCTGTTTTGTTATACTGTAAACCTTTTATGTCAAGAACAATGTTTTCTTGTACAATTTTGTAAAGCACCATCTACATGTATGGTGCCACATGCATGCCTAATAATAATGATATTGCTGAAGAGAGGACTTGGCACAACCCTACTATTTCACAGGTGGAGTACTAAAACATAGTTGGTGACTTCCAACTTTATGTGAGGGAAGAGAAGATGTCAAACGAACATGGTGGCTTTCTCTAGGAATTATCGGTAAAAATATCTGTTTTTCTACCCATGTTATTTCTAGAACACCTGTCCCTATCGTAGAATCATAGATATGTAGGGTGGAAAGAAACCCCAAGAATTCATCTAGTCCAGCCTCTCACTCTGAAGCAGGACCAAGTACACCTATGTCATCCCTGACAGGTGTTTGTCTAACTTGTTCTTAAAAACCTCTTCAGTTACCTGTTCTATGCTATCAAACTGATAGCTAGATCATCTGTATAGAGAATGAACAACATGCTGGCATTAGTGCAAATATATCTCTGTGGCTGGGACTATAGAAAGAGATTGACCAGAGACATACTACCTCTAAACCCACAGAAATGGCCAACTTGAAAATGTTAGTGTATTCATACTGATTTTCTGCATAAGTAACCCATGCTTCTCTGAAGTAGTTGACAGTCATGTTTATACAGCAGCTAACAAATTGGGGCTCCAGTCATGGTTGGGGTGACCATGGGATTAGATATAATTTTTGGATGAGAATTTCAAAAGTTCTCAACATTGGCCTAACTGGGCTCCCGTTGAAATGAATGGTTAAACTCAGAATTAGACTTAAGGGGCAGCCCCATTAGATCAACACTGAGCTCTTTTGAAAATCCAACCCTTCACCTGCACAACAGTTCAGCCAAAAGCACCTGTGCAGAGATTTATGGATTGCTTGGCAAAGTTGTACTGAATTTAACTAAGTAAAAATTTCAGCACTTTATGAAACTTAATTAAATTAAACACACACCAGTATCATTTTACCATCCTGGCTCAAACAGAACTGTGGAAAATCAAATAAATGAAATAAGAACTAAGTACTGATCAGGGAAACATGAAACTATTCTTGTACATCATCCCATGGAAAAATGTTAGTCATGTGCCAATGACCTCAGCACACGCTTATTGGAAGTTTATCTATTGGGTTGTTTCTGAACGTCTAAGAAACAAATTTACTGTCCTGAAAAGAAAAGTCTAGTCCAGGTTCTGAGCACAGGACTGTGAGCCGGGAAGTCTTTGCAGTCTAATCCCAGTTTTGTCTCTACCTCCTTCTATTGCCTTGGGCAAGGCACCTAAACTGTAAAATAAGAATGTTCTAGATTATAAGTTTAGTCTCTTCAATTCCTCAAATTTGAGCTGTCAAAGCCAAGTGCAAAAACAGGAGGCAAAAAAAATCCAGCCTTCAAAGCCCATGATGAATTTTCGGATCTCAAAATCAATGCTAAAGGGAGGGTACGTTCATTCCAGATAAGACAGGGAAAAGGGGGATTTGGATTCCTTCCAAGAGGGTTGGGAACTTTACTTTAACTGTGTGATGGGGCTTACCCCACATCACCTGCAAGGAAAAGAAAAGTACTCCAATTAGTCATGCTCTACACCAGGGCTGAGAAATTAATTGCTACCTGGCTAAAGGAGGCAGAGCTAAGTCTTATAAGTAGATTGAGGGAGCTCACTTGGGGAGAGGCTGCAGAGGAGTCAGGTATCTCTGGCAGAGAAGCGCTGGAATAGGGTTTAACAGAGGAAGAACACTGCAGGAGCAGATTAGGCCCCTGCAGGGGAAGCCCTGAGGTAGGGCCAACAAGGGAACAACAGTGGAACCTGAAAGGGGCAGAAGGGGTATTAGTTTGACTATTTGTATGGCCTTTATTTGGACTTGTTTGCATTTCCCCAAAAGGAGTTTAGACTTTCATGTGACTTGGCTAGAGGGCCAAGCCACAGAACACCCAAAGGGGCAGTCAGGAGAAGAGGAAGGCTGGGAAAAGCCATTGCAGGATTGAGGGAGAGCCCAGTAAGGGGCAGCAGAAATGAGGGCCCCATACAATGTTGCAACTGGAGATAAGATTGTGCCCAGGAGGTGAGGTTGCGCCCTGACATGTGGAGCCCAAACAAGGGATTGAGACACCCCTACCCTACCCCCCAACACTGAGGAAGGAGAAAGATACCAGTTACCCTAAAGGTGATAGGCAGAGGGATAGAAAAGACTCTGTTTTGTCAGCCCTACAGGAGCAGATACATACTCTTTTGTTCCATGTACTACAAGGGCAGCAACAACAGTAAGAGGCTCAGCAGGTTCCACAGGAACATTTCCTGCAATGCCTAGAAAAGTGGAGCCAAGGGACCCAGGCAGCTCCGGGAGAGGAGAATTCTGGCAGACCACTATCGGGCCTGTCTAAATTGGGCCCAGGTGAGGACTGGAGGTGTTTGTGCACACCTTTGAGATGGTAGCTGCCACTATATGATGGACAAAATCCTCTTGGGCAGCTCAAGTGCCCCGTACCTGTCAGGAGAAGCTCAGGCGGTCTACTGAGCTTTTTCTGACATGCAGGCAAGGTCCTACAAATCTGTAAAAGAGGCAATTGTTGATAGACTAGAACTGATCCAAAAGCATACTGCCACCAGTTTAGGGCAGAACTTTTCTCCTGGGGTGCACCTTAGAGTGGCAGCCCAATGTTTATGATGTTTGATGTTTTCTATATTTTCAAATATATTGATTTCAATTACAATACAGAATACAAAGTGTACAGTGCTCACTTTATATTTATTTTGATTACAAATATTTGCACTGTAAAAAAACAAATAGTAATTTTCAATTTACCCAATATAAGTACTGTAGTGCAATCTCTTTATCATGAAAGCTGAACTTACAAATGTAGAATTATGTACAAAAAACATGCATTCAAAAATAAAACAATGTAAAACATTAGATCCTACAAGTCCACTCAGTCCTACTTCTTGTTCAGCCAATCGCTTAGAAAAACAAGTTTGTTTACATTTGCAGAAGATAATGCTGCCCACTTCTTGTTTACAATGTCACTTGAAAGTGAGAACAGGCATTTGCATGGCACTGTTGTAGCTGGTGCCGCAAGATATTTACGTGCCAGATGCACTAAAGATTCATATGTTCCTTGATGCTTCAACCACCATTCCAGTGCAAATATTTGTAATAAAAATAATGTAAAGTGAGCACTGTACACTTTGTATTCTGTGTTGTAATTTAAATCAATATATAATAAAAATGTTGTAAAACATCCAAAAATATTTAATAAACTTCAATTGGGTATTCTATTGTTTAACAGTGCAATTAATCATGATTAATTTTTAATCGCAATTAATTTTTTGAGTTAATCGCGTGAAGTAACTGTGATTAATCGACAGCCCTGATTTCCCAGTATACGTTTCATATGTACATAGAGAGTTATGCGTCTACCCAACAACAGAGGTAGAGATAGAACTACAAGGTCAGATGAGCAAATTGAGGGTCATCATGATAACAGAACTCCCCTGGCCTGCAATTATAGGCAGGGACTGGCCTAATTTCCTAGCCCTATTTTGAGAAAGGGTACCACTTGGACTAGTTGACCATAAGCCGCCCTCACTCAGACATAGAGTGTTGGTCTGGCCCAGCAGTAAAGATAAGGAGTCAATGGACTGGATGGAGCTGGTTAGGATTGCTGAACAGGAGACGTCAAGTGAATTACAAGCCCTGGAGACACAGTTACATGACACAAACTGGGAGCTGGAAGAGGTGAAAGCCTCACAGCAGAAAATAATGGAGGAGGCAGCAAAACAAGAACTATAATGGTTTGGACAAGGCTAGACCTGGCATAGGAGAAGAATTGTCAGCAACAACTCGAACGGGTGCTAACTGCATTGTGAACCATGAAACCATGTGACAATGAGGCCTCAGCCTCTGGAGGCCAAAAGCAGGCCCCTGCAGGAGAGAAAAATTTGGGAAAATTTGGGGAAGAAAGACATCCTGAATGAGGAGACGAGAGAAGCTGCCATGATTGTGGATCCTAACCCATAACCCCAAAGGCAACCACAGCAGGCCAGGACAGCAGTTGAGACTATGCAGATCTGGGAACTCTGGGATAGGTTATCCACCTCAGAGGAGGCCCTTCAAATAGACCTACAAGACAAAGAATACTGGAAAGAACATTATCAAGATGTGTTAGATAACAAAAAACATTTGTTTGCCTGGGTACATGACTTACAGGAAGAGCTGGAATGACTGCAGGGCCCATCAGAGTAACTCAGAGAGAGTACCCTGATGAGTGTTAACTTGGTCGGGACATGTGATGGGTCTTACCCCCATCACCTGTGAAGCAAGGGAAAGCACTCCACTTAGTCATACTCCGCTCCTGGCCAGAGGAGGTAGAGTTAGGCCAACAGCTGCCATTCTCCAGCTGCCTAGCTCTGAAGTCAGCACAGAAGTAAGGGTGGCAATACCATGACCCCCCTACCCTTGTGATCTCCCTGCAACTCCCTTTTGGGTCAGAACCCTCAATTTGTGAAACACTAGTCTCCCCTGTGAAATCTGTATAGTATAGGGTAAAAGCACACAAAAGACCAGATTTCACAAGAGGAGACCAGATTTCATGATCCATGATGTGTTTTTCATAGCTGTGAATTTGGTAGGGCCGTACTTATATGTAGACTGAGGGAGCTCAACTAGGGAGACACTGTGGAGGAGACAGATCTCTCTGGCAAAGAGAAGCCCTGGGATAGGATTTAACAGACAGGAAACAACAGAGGAAGAACATTACAGGGGTAGGTTCCCCTGCAGGGGAAGCCCTGAGGTAGGGCCAATAAGGGAACTACAGTGTACCCCAGGAAGGGCAGAAGGGGTGTTAGTTTGAAGATTTGTTTGGACCTTCATATGGACTTTTTCTTGTTACTCTGGAAGGGGTCTAGACTTTTATTTGCTTGGCTAAAGAGCCAAGCCACAAAACACCTTGATGGGGAATCAGGAGAAGAGGAAGGCTGGAAAAGGCCATTACTGGGCTGAGGGAGAGCCCCATAGGAGGTGCCAGAGACCCCATGCAATGCTGCAACCAGAGACAAGGGGGTGCCCAGGAGATGAGGACGTGCTCCTAGCCACCGATTCAGGTTTACTCATCTGATACAAGATAAGATCTTTGTTATGCATGACCATCTATGTAACTGGGGGAGCCATTCTCATAGCAAGTAGTAGTAATTTCAGTTGGATGAAACCCAAAAATCATAAAATCACATGAAAGTCTAAAACTGTTAAAACTACTCTCTGTGCACCAAGTAACTGAAATAGAGAATGACTCTTCAAAGTTTAAGACACATTATCCTGTGTAAACTTCCCACCAGAAAGAGTTTATAAAGAATCAGTCTGGTTTAAACATAATAAACTGATTTCTGCTCTTGGGTACCCTGATGTAAATCTGAAGTAACTCAACAGCAGAATTACTCTGGACTTATGCTGGCGTAACCGAAAGCACAGTTTGTCCCACTGTATAGAATATCAGGGTTGGAAGGGACCCCAGAAGGTCATCTAGTCCAACCCCCAGGGCTGTCATGTCATGTATGTCAGCCCTGGAGGATAATAATCCCATGAATATGTTTATACAGTCAGAGCAGTCCATGGCATAATTACTTGAAGGGATTTACTCTGACTTTCATAGATTTCCTTTAAAAAGGGACTCTTTATATTCAGGACTGTAAGGCCATGTCTACTCTACAAAATTACGTTGACCTAACTTATGTCGGCCTACAGCCACCGCAATGATTACATCACTTGTGCATGTGCACTCTTGGATCCTAGTTTTGGCGGTGTGTCTCTTTACCAGGAGCGCTTGTATAAGTCGTATTGTCAGTGTGGAGCATTGTGTGACAGTCCCTGAAAGACAGTAACGGTCAACATAAGTAACCCAGTGCCTGTACTAACACTGCAATGACCTAACTAAATTGACCATGACTCTATGCCAATGAGGGAGATGGTGTTATTAAATCAGCATAGAGAGGCACTTATGTCAGCAGGAGCCAAATTTAAGTGAAGACACTTTCACAGTTAGGTCAACACAAGACAGCTTCCGACAACCCAATCATGGAGCATAGACCAGGCCTAACACTTTTAAGTGGTACACCTGCTGTGTTATGCTGAATACATATATCCCTGTCTTTATAAATCCTGATAACTGGAGAAAAAATCATTATGTTCTCCTATACATAGGTGCTGGAACAGGGTGCTGGGGGTGCTGCAGCACTCCCTGGCTTGAAGTAGTTTCTATTATATATAGTGTTTACAGTCTGGTTAAATAGCTCTGAGCACCCCCACTATAAAAATTGTTCCAGCACCCCTGCTCCTATGTCTGTATCAGTACAGCTCAATTAAGTTGGTGTGAACTGACATGACATATGAAGCCTTTTGATCTATATTGTGCTTTACAGAAGGGCACATTTCCTACAAAGAAAGGATGGTCCAATGGTTAGGGAGCCAGCCTGGGCCTTGGGAGGTTCTCAGTTCAGGTTCTTAAAAAGAAAAGGAGTACTTGTGGCACCTTAGAGACTAACAAATTTATTTGAGCATAAGCTTTCGTGAGCTACAGCTCTCTTCATCGGATGCATTCGGTGGCAAATACAGTGAGGAGATTTATATACACACACAGAGAACATGAAACAATGGGTTTCATCATACACACTGTAAGGAGAGTGATCACGTAAGATGAGCTATTACCAGCAGGAAGGGGGGGAAGGAGGAAAACCTTTTGTGGTGATAATCAAGGTGGGCCATTTCCAGCAGTTAACAAGAACGTCTGAGGAACAGTGGGGAGTGGGGTGGGGGGGAGAAATAACATGTGGAAATAGTTTTCCTTTGTGTAATGACCCATCCACTTCCAGTCTCTATTCAAGCCTAAGTGAATTGTATCCAGTTTGCAAATTAATTCCAATTCAGCAGTCTCTCATTGGAGTCTGTTTTTGAAGTTTTTTTGTTGAAGGATAGCCACTCTCAGGTCTGTAATCAAGTGACCGGAGAGACTGAAGTGTTCTCCGACTGGTTTTTGAATGTTATAATTCTTGAGCAGAAGAAACTTCTACGATATAACCGCATTTGCTCCAACCCCTCAGACAGAGACAAACACCTACAAGATCTCTATCATGCATTCTTACAACTACGATACCCACCTGCTGAAATGAAGAAACAGATTGACAGAGCCAGAAGAGTACCCAGAAGTCACCTACTATAGGACAGGCCCAACAAAGAAAATAACAGAACGCCACTAGCCATCACCTTCAGCCCCCAACTAAAACCTCTCCAACGCATCATCAAGGATCTACAACCTATCCTGAAGGACAACCCATCACTCTCACAGATCTTGGGAGAAAGGCCAGTCCTTTCTTACAGACAGCCCCCCAACCTGAAGCAAATACTCACCAGCAACCACACACCATACAACAGAACCACTAACCCAGAAACCTATCCTTGCAACAAAGCCCGTTGCCAACTCTGTCCACATATCTATTCAGGGGACACCATCAGAGGGCCTAATCACATCAGCCACACTATCAGAGGCTCGTTCACCTGCGCATCTACCAATGTGATATATGCCATCATGTGCCAGCAATGCCCCTCTGCCATGTACATTGGTCAAATTGGACAGTCTCTACATAAAAGAATAAATGGACACAAATCAGAAGTCAAGAATTATAACATTCAAAAACCAGTCGGAGAACACTTCAATCTCTCCGGTCACTCGATTACAGACCTGAGAGTGGCTATCCTTCAATAAAAAAACTTCAAAAACAGACTCCAATGAGAGACTGCTGAATTGGAATTCATTTGCAAACTGGATACAATTAACTTAGGCTTGAATAGAGACTGGGAGTGGATGTGTCATTAAACAAAGTAAAACTATTTCCACATGTTATTTCTCCTCCCCACCCCACCCCCCACTGTTCCTCAGACGTTCTTGTTAACTGCTGGAAATGGCCCACCTTGATTATCACCATAAAAGGTTTTCCTCCTCCCCCCCACCTTGCTGGTAATAGCTCATCCTAAGTGATCACTCTCCTTACAGTGTGTATGATAAAACCCATTGTTTCATGTTCTCTGTGTGTGTATATAAATCTCCCCACTGTATTTTCCACCAAATGCATCCTATGAAGTGAGCTGTAGCTCACGAAAGCTTATGCTCAAATAAATTTGTTAGTCTCTAAGGTGCCACAAGTAGTCCTTTTCTTTTTGCTAATACAGACTAATACAGCTGCTACTCTGAAACAGTTCAATTCTTTGTTCTGTGGCTCAGTTTCTCATTTGCAACATGAGGATTATAGAAGCAATGGGCTTAAATTGCAGCAAGGGCAGTTTAGGTTGGACATTAGGAAAAACTTCCTAACTGTCAGGATGATTAAGCACTGGAATAAATTGCTTAGGAAGGTTGTGGCATCTCCATCATTGGAGATTTTTAAGAGCAGGTTAGACAAACAATTGTCAGGGATGGTCTAGATAATACTTAGTCCTGCAATGAGTGCAGGGGACTGGACTAGATGACCTCTCAAGGTCCCTTCCAGTTCTACGATTTTATGATTCTAATAACCTAACAGGGATTTATGGTGAGGATCTGATGTACTAGAGCAATGAGGCCCATTTATATCCTTAAAGTAGATAAATGCCATATGAAATATTTACAAACTTAAAGTTTGTCCTGGAGATACTATAATAAAACTTCTCCAACACCACAGCTTCAGTGACTACAAACATTTAGCTATTCTAACTTTTTTGTTTGTTTGTTTACTTTGAAACCTGTATTATGTTTGTATTAGATGTTTTGTATGGATAACTTTTAGCTTGAGATGTATTCAAGAGTAATAAATAATCGGTGTGATATTCTTTAGTTTCCAGTGAGCCCCAGGAAGGATTCAGATTTTCCTGTCATCTTTTTAAAACCTCCACCCAAGAAGTATATGCAACACATGTGAAGAATGTCTGGATAATGAGTAATTCTGAGTCATGAGTAATGCTTCCAGATTTGCACTTTTGGCAGCTGAGAGAAGGATTCCCTGTTTATGGTGTGTTCTGTGTTTCTCTGATTGTACTCACTTATGGAGGGCCTGATCCTGCAATGGGATCTGGGCAAGCTGGCTCTTACACCAGAATGAAACCCTATTGTATACCACCCAGGTATAAGGATTAGAGGATTGAAGGATAGGGGGCTTTGGGAAAGAGTTTTAAAGGTATTTAGGTGCCTAAAGATGGAGATAGGTGCCTAGTGGAATTTTCAAATTATTTAGCAAATAAGCTTGAAATACAGCAGGGACTGATGTCTCAGTGGCTTAGCAATAGGATATGTTGTTAATACTTTTTCAGCTCCAGCATACTTTTTCAGATGCTTTGAATCTGGCCCGTGTTCGTGGCGATCATACATTGTTACTATCTGATGGCTACATTTTGCACAATCTCAGTCAACTTCCCATTGGAAAAGTGTCCACATCATAAAACTAGTCATAGTATTTATTGATGTTTTGTATACAGCACTCTTCAGAGGTGGTGTGATTTGAAATAACCTGCAAGGAGACCAAAAGTTGCATTCTTGTAGGTAATTTCAACAGAGAGCCTGGATGAATTTGGAGACTGAACTAACCTCTTACCTTAAAGCCAGTCCTCCAGATTGAGGTTGAGGTACATTGGAGAGGTGGTGGATGTAGCTTGCACTGTCACAGTATATGTTGTACTTGTGTAAACACACTGAAAAATGTACTTGTTGTGTAGTGTCCAGAGCTGCCAGTATGACAATGTTTGTAGGCACTCTAACCCCCAAATGTAAAGTCAAATACATGAGAAGTGACCAGTTTACTTTTTTCTAGTTAATGACTTAAGACATGTATGCCATCAATTAAACAATCTGGACCAGCTCCTCAGCTGGTATTCATTGACAGAGCTCCATTGACTTCAGTTTCAATGTCATCATTAATTCTAGCCTAATTACAGAAGCAGGCTGTTTCTTGGTTTCCCTGCTTATATGGGAGAGATATAATTTACTATTGCTCAAATACCAAAAGGAGGTTACTTCCCACTTAGTGCTAACTAGCCAATGGGTCACCCCAACCATTCCCCACTCTTGCCTGTCCATTTGCTGACCAGTTGCATAGGATGATGTGGTCACATGTGAAGGGGATTAAACAGGAACTTTATGCCCCCTTACTCCCCTGCAAAGGTGCATAAGGCAAGAGACAACTTTGGTATACGTATCCAAATAACAAACCTAAAGAAAAGCTACAGCTAGACAACTGCTCTCCATGTGTTTTGTACTTCAATCAATGGGAGAAAAAATATCCAGAACACGGGCAGGTTTATTCATTTTAACACCATAAATGTGTTCCTGTGTGGATGTGAAGTGTTAGATTGCTCCTAAATATTGCACATCTGAGCAAAACAATATAGTAAAAAAGACAGGATAGATGACATGTTTGTATGTTTTAGCTGTTACTTAACTATTTCCTCCAGCCTGAGAACTTTGAGGTCAACCTGAGTTCAAGCTATAGCTGAGTCAGCCTGCTCTGGTGACACCACAGCAGGGAAAGGGGGCCGGGACCTGGGACTTCATTCTTTTACTCATTGGCCACAGGCCTTTAAAATGGGAGGCACCCACCTAAATCATGAAAAGCTACATCATTAGGGCAGAGGGATAGAAATCCTAGGATTTTTTTGTCCCAGTAAAGAATTTTTAATACCCAGATCAGAGACTGACAAATTTTGGTGTTTGCCAGAAGGGATTCAGCATTCAAAGAGATTAGAGGAATTTACAGTGTTAGCAATTCAAAGGTGGATTGCAGCACAATGAAAGGGGATGTAGAGTATTACAGCACTATCGCTACATAAGGCCAATCAGTGGGCCAGAAGATATGTCCATCACAGAGGTGGTGTTTTGACCTCCAGAAAAGAGGATCACAGCATCACAGATATGTAGGACTGGAAGTGGCCTCAATAGGTCCTGCACCAAGAATGGGAAGGCTAAGATTACACAAAGTACCTCTAAGCTTGCCAACTCTGTTTCTGTTGCGGCCTAAAACAAAACAGAGACAAAATTTTAAATTTAAAAAATATATGAACCCAATACTAAAGAATATAATGTACTTTTGCAATGTTCCGTTAAAATGTTGGTATGATATTTGTGACTTTGCTTACATAAAACAGTTCAATATGATTGATGAACCATGTCATGCTGAAACGCCACATAAGTCGTGTTTGTTTACAGATTTATAGGTGATATTGTTGGATTTGTTCAAACTCAAAACTCTAAGCAAATCTGGTTTCAGGTGGGAAAAACCTATAGGGATTAAAAACAAGTAAAATGTTCAGATTAACCCCTGAGGGATGAAATTTGTACATTTTGCCCTGCTCTAAGCATAACACACATTCAACTTAACAGGGAAAAACATCAGTTCCCTGTGGTTTGATCACTAAAGCAATGATCTGTCTCCCATTTGTATTTGTTTTTTCTGAACCATGATGGTTACATTGATATCAGAATTTCTGATGATCTATTTGGTGATTCTCTAAATTTTACACAAGGCCATCAGTTAGTATGCAAAGCTTCCCTTGGCTTCAATAGAAATTCCACATCCAGAACACAGGCAAGCTGTAGCCGTTAGCAATGAGCACTATGTAAAGATAAAACAGGATAATATAAGTGAATTATTAGTCCATAATATTTCATTAAACTTCATAGTGTCAAAGAATTGGGTGCTCCATTGAGCTATAGCAAATCACCACAGCTGTGGGTCTGCCCCGGGAGTTTATTGAAGTAAAGCACTAAGATATTTTATCCAAAGGATAATACCAGCCATGCTGCTCTTTCAGCAACTTTTGTACTGATAATTCACTGATCAGAAAAGAAGGAGAAGGATAAAATCTGGATGAAGTAAGGGCAAATAAAAAAGAAAGGGTTCTTATTACCACTGACTTCTTAAAGCATTTTGTTTATTTTTGTTTTCTTTCAGTCGAATGGCTGGCTGGGTATTTTAGGAAGCAATGTTAATTCCTTTAACTCCCTCAGATCTTTAGGAACTTTGCATGCCTTAAGACCACTCAGAGCCATCTCCTGTTTGGGAGGAATTAGGGTAAAGTTATAATAACAAACACATTTTTGAAAACCCTTTTCTACTTTATTACAGGACCATCAATAAAGAAACAAAAGAGGGCTCAATGGGGTTGACTTTGGTTTTGGCCTGAAAAAAAGTTCCAGAATTTTTAAGACAAAAGTTAGTAAACATCATTTTTAAAAAAAAGGCATGGGCCAGTGTCCCAGCAGAAGAGATAAAGACATTGTCATAAGCATTCCCTCTGCATAAAGAGTTAAGTTAGGTTCCCAGTGAGCCCAGTGCAGATAGAATTCTTAATGCTAATGCCCAGGAGATTTTTGGAAATGAGTTTAGCCAGTCCCAGTAAGTCACTGCATGTTACAGAGTGAAGTGGAGCCTGGTTTCAGAAAATGGTTCAGCTAGAACACTATGAGTGGATGTTTTTGTGGTGAGGTGAAATGTAGATTTTGAAAAATAAAATTAAACGTAATAGTTGTGAATGATCCACATGTTTCATCATTAGAACTGAACTTGATAAACATTTTTGAAATGTATTTTGAACTACAACAATAAATAACAAGGCCATCTTATTAAGAAGATTAGGACTTTGTTATTAGACATGTATATTTTGCTGTAGAATATAAAGTGATACATCAGTTCCAAAACTAAGTAATATAATGCTAGTATTATTATTTAACTTCAGCTTCCAGTTAAAGCCTTTGCATTACATTCCGTCATATCTGTATCATATATGAGGCTTTTATGTTTGAGACTCTGACATATTTTCTACAATATACATTGTAGTTGTACCATGTCAGTCCCAGGATATTAGAGAGACAAGGTTGGTGAGGTAATATATTTTATTGAACACACTTCTGTTGATGAGAGAGAAAAGCTTTCGAGCCCTGAAGCTCTGTGTGGCTCAAAAGTTTGTTTCTCTCACCAACAGAAGTTGGTCTAATAAAAGATATTACCTCACCCACCTTGTCTCTCTAACATTTTCTACATGTCAGAACTATCAAATAAAACTAGAGATAGATACAAACTGTAAAGTTCAGATCTATACTTCTTCAGAAACGGAGGACACTTAAATGTGGTGTCCTGGCTTGGGCCCATCTATACAAAAAATGTTTGACTGTATTGATAAAACAAGAATTAATATTTTATAGCTATTAAAAATAGAGTCATGGAGTTTAAGGCCAGAAAGACCACGAGATCATCTAGTCTGACCTCCTGTATATCACAGGCCACCGCCAACAACTAAACCCAAAATCATTGATCTGAACATGGAGTAAGTGTAGGCAGTCTAATTTTCCTCTTGCTTACATCAAAATAAATCTCAAGCAATGGTTACACCGGTGTACGAGAGAATCAGGCCCAACGAACACTTTGCTGATTTTGATCACCTGGGTTACCTACATAGCTCTTTTGCATGATAAGTGTCAAGATAAAACCTATAGTACAATAAAATTCGGCCCTACGTTTCCCTTCGATTGCCTGCATGGGAGGGAGTCTGTGCCATGAACCCAGACAAGTAACAAGGAAAAAGGAGTGTTACATCAAGAGCTGGTCAAGATTTTTTTTGTCAAAACTATTTTTTGACAAAAAATGCCATTTTCGTTGAAATGGATATGTTTTGAAAAACACATCAATTGTGATGAAATTTTGTTTAAAAAAATGAAATGAAGCATTTCAATACTGTGAAAATGTCGTATTTTGACAACTTAGAAGTTTTGATTTTTCTTTTCGAAACAAAATTCCTTGTATATTTTAACAGGTCTAAATTGGAATAAAATGCTTTGATTTTATCTAAATAAAATGTTTTAATCAACCCAAAATAAATTTTTTTCCAGAATATCATGTCACGGAAATTTCTATTTTTGTTTTGGTTTTGGTTTTTGTCAGTTGCGGAACAGAAAAAAATCTGAACTTTTGAAATTTCCCATGAAATGGAAAATCCTGTTCCCCCACAGGTCTAGTTTTCTCCTTGGTACATTCTCCTTTTCTCTCAGCCCCCCCCATAAGTCTCTCTTTGGGGATTGCTTGCAGATAATGGGAAGGGGTGAATATGTGGAGGCATAAAACTACAACCATTTTGCTACAGCATTGTGGCATCATGCTACATGAAAGCATCTCGTTTTAAAAGCCTTAACAAGAGTCATGAGGCCATTACTGAATAACCCAAGCTTCCTTAAATATATACCTAGCACAGTGTACAAAACAGTATAGCATAGTACAGCAGGTCAGCAATAAAGGACTTCTAAACTACAAACCTCACCACTGTCTGCTGTATTTCTTCCACCTTGCCTTTGCTGCTATAAACCCATAGCACAGTACACATATAATGTATTAAATAAAAAGAAAATATTTTATTTTTCCTGGGGAGAGGAAGGAAGGAAGGAAGAGCAATGTGTGGCAAGATGCTGACTTGAGGTGGGAAGGAGGTCCCCGGAGATTCCTACCTGCTCCCAGGCACATTCCAGCCCTACCGTGTCCTGCTCCCCAGACCAATCCTGGGTGCAGCAGTGCCCACCCTAACCCCTGTTCGCTGTCCCTATCCCAAGCCCCACGGTGGCCACTCCAGCCCCTCTGGATCCCACGCTCACCACCATGTGCTCCGCCCCACACCAGGGAATGTGTAAGTTTACACAGGAGCTGAACTCCCACAATATTTCCATTGTGGGGGCATTAGCTCCACTTACCCTCCCCCCGGTTCTGCCACCTCTATCTGACTAGGCCCCTATCTGCATCTTTAGGCACCTAAATACCTTTAAAAATCATGTCCTTAGAGCACCATTGGAAGGTGTTCAGAGACTATAGTGATGAGATTTTATGAAAACCTGGATAGAATAGACCAGAAATCCATATGCAGGCACCTAAATAAAATTGACCTTATTTTCAGAGAACCACAGCTCCCACTGATTTACCGTACATCACAAAGGAAGGCTAACCTGAAACCAGATCTTCTATTCCTTAGTCCTGTGCTGTAGCCACCTGACCCTCCTTCCTTCCTAGAGGATTATGACATTTTTTCTCCTCACAACTGGTGTTCTCGCTTTCCGTGAATGAACTAATATAAGAGTGAATAAGTTACAACAGCATCATCATGAAAGTGGAAGTGCTTCTTTTAATGATTTTAGTAAAGCAAAGCAATGTTGGAGAAAACAAATTGTTCTAGGTATCAGTAAAATAAAATACATGCAGCTCAGTCACTAGGACTTCTATCCATTTTTAGATGCAAATAGTATTTATACAGGTAGCTCTAATTTGGCTAATGGGGGTATTATCCATAAATGTTTTGGGTGAAATCCTGGCTCTATTAAAGCCAATGGAAAAACACCCATTGACTTCAGTGGGGCCAGGATTTCCCCCTTATTCTTTCAAAGGAGATTTTCACCCTCCTTATATGAGACATATTTTCCCATTACACCAAACTCCAGTTAAGGAAAACTCTGGGATTGTACTGAATGAGAATGGGCTTTGCAAATGGGCTGAGATTACAGCTCCTTTAAAGTCAGCCAGACTGCAAAGTGGTCTGGTGTTCAATTAGCTTTCAGAGTAAGGTCCAGAGCTTAAGCTTAGCAAAGCAGCTGTCTTTCTCATTTTCACTTTTTTCTGGGACTGGAAGCAGCCTTTTCATATCTAGCAGACCACTCCAGCTTCACCCAAACATCCAAAAACTCATTTAGCTAAAGGTTTCAGATATTCCCCAGACATTTCTGTAAACAGGGTTGTCCAATATTTATTAAATCATTTGTAAAACTCCCATTAGATTAGCTCATGGAACTTGGGCAAATAGGAGATGGGGAGAACATTATAAAAGTTCACAGATATCCAAGTCTGCAGCAATTGAAAGAAAGAAAGAAAGAAAGAAAGAAAGAAAGAAAGAAAGAAAGAAAGAAAGAAAGAAAGAAAGAAAGAAAGAAAGAAAGAAAGATGTCCTGATAACAAGATATATTAGGTTTGGAATAATTCCCCTAGCGAAGTAGTGAAATCCTATCACTGGAAAATTTCTGAATTAGACTGGACTAAACAGTATTAAATTTAAAGTAGGGAACAATCCTGCATTGGCAGGGTAATCGACTGTATGATCTTATAGGGCTTTCCCATCTCTAACATCTATGATTGAATGAAACCAGTAGATTTGTATGTAACGTCTTATTGTGTGTCAGAGTGTAATGTACCAGCTGAAAAAAATTGAGGGTGGTAAGACAATAATATTTAAATCAGAGAACCACTGGTTGACTAAAAGTTGCTGTTACAAAATCTGTGGTTTTTGAAGAGGAAATATGCCTGGTTTTGGAAAGAATGTACTTTGCTGTATACTGACTTTTAAAATATGGGCTAGGTCTCTGCTATACCAACCTTTCTGCAGTAATGAGTGAGGAGGAATTTGAGAAGTCTGGAGCACATGTGGTTTGGCAGGTGCTTTATATTTAAAGGCATATGAGGTTTTGTCAAATTGTGTAGAGCTGCTCTAATCATAACCTCCAAGAATCAGTCATTGTTTACCTTAATTCTATCATAAGAACATCTGGGTACCTCTTTAAAATAATGGTAAATATAATTAATAATGAATTGAGTTTGAAATCTGATAGTACTTATGACATCCATATTAGTAACAAATGAATTCATCATGGTTAATATTATTACAAAAATACTAAAGGAATTAATAATGATTTGGGTCAGTATTTGAATGTGTTACTGACATGTGGCCAGGTATAATAAATGCTTTTTAAAAGCATTGTTTATCACAGATCTTACAACAGCCTTGCAAAATTAAATTTTATGTATTTATTTATTTGTTTTACAGATAAGTGGACTATCATTGTTTTTTTTCATTAGCATCGTCCTCATAACCAAGGGCAGGCAAGCATGTTTTGTGTGTCTGGACTGGTAAATTGTCATGATAATTCTGCAAGGCTGTGCTACAATAATAACAGAATAGATTTCACTACAACTTCACCTATCCCCACCATAACTTTAGTGTATGCAGGGCATAGCTGCAGTGCCACTCCAAATATGCACAACTAAGCAGTGTCAATGGATGCGATTCTCAGCCATTATACGTTGGCGAAGCTACATCTAAGGCAATGTATGGAGCTGTCAGTTTACAACAGCTGAGGATCTGGCCCAATATGCCAGTGGAGGTAAGAATACTGCATGGAACCTGGGAAAACCTTGATGGTATAATGGATGATCTCTGGCTTAAGCCAGGCAGCAGTTAGAAATTAGTGACAGACTATTCTATATCAGTTGTCTAAAAGGTGGGGGGAATATTGCAAAGATTTTGTCATCCTGTAGTGGTATGGAAGTCATTTAACACAAGGGTGGAAAACTTCTGCCACAGCCGCCCAGAGACAGGAGCCTTTCAATGAACCTATTAGGGAACAGGGTGGAAAAGCGCCATATATATATATATATATATATATATATATATATATATATATTACTATTCTGCCATTTTAATGTACAGCAATTTCAATCTTCAACTGACTTTGAGCTGACTAGTTTTGAACTCTGCCACTTAAAGGGAGTTCCAGAACTTAAAGTCATAATAAAAGCCAGAAAACTGCATATACTGAAGTCTATAATGGTGTGACTTCAATCATTCTGATAGCTTTAGTTACTGTCTCTATGCTGGTTACTCCCAAATCTACTTCTGACCCACCCCAACTTCTCCCCCTCCACTGAATCTCACAATAACATCTCCATCTCCAAAACCTCCTCTTGGATGTCTTGTTATCATCTCAAACTCAGTATGTTGAAATCTTGGCATTTGATTCCAAACCCTGTCTCCTGCTCCTTTCAATAGCATAGTCAACCACTCCAGTAACCTTCCTATCTCCTGGATCTACAAATACAGTTACCTTGTCTCACACCAATTTCACATGTTTGTAACTCATTGGCTTCATTAAAGATATTCCTGATTTACAGCCGTGTGAGAGGAAAATCAGGCTTGGTGTCATTTTCTGTTCCCCCGACCCTTCTCTCTCTGTGAGACTCCCTTTCACTTCCAAGCGTGTACCAAATCCTGCTGTTTTTCCTCTACACTATCTTCAACATCTGTCCTTTTCCTCCTTGCTCATGCCTTGGTTACTTCACAGCTTGTTTTCTGCAATCTCTTCCTTCTCACTCTCCTTGCTCTTCATCTTGCTCAGCTCCAGATTATCTAAAATGCTTCTTCCAAACCTTTCTCCCTCAAAACTCTGAAACACATCACTCCCCTCTGAACCACTGGCTTTCCTGACTATTCTGCATTGAGGTCAAACTTCTCCTTCTCTGCTTCAAAGCGTTTCTCAACTGCACTTGATTACAACTCTGCCCTTGTTTCCACATACTCATGCTCTCACTCCCTTTGCTCTGTACACATCCCGCTCCTAGCTGCCTCCTTTGCACCATCTCTCTATGCCATTGGGAACTTCTGTGTTTCCCTTTTGCTTGAAATTGCTTCTTGTAGCGCCTGCTTCTGAGATGTGCTAAGTGCTGCAGCTCCAATGGCCCAACTCCAGCTAATGCTCCAGCTAATCCTCTCTTTTATCAAACCCCTCTGTTAAATACAGCTCTTCCACCAAGCCTTTCAGTGATGATCAGTCATCAACCTGGCCTCTGCTTCAAGACTGCATTCTTGCCGGGTGTATTTTATGCCTGCTGTATAATGTTTCTGTCTAAATCAGGTTGTAAGCTCCTTGGGGCAAGGAATGTCTCATTTTAACATATTGTGTAGCACATCTGTGCAGCATATTGTTGGTGCTCATTCAATAGGTAAAACCAGTAATTTTTAACCTTTTTAAATAATTACATAGATTTATTTTTAAAGAAACATCTTCTCACGGGCAACATATTTTCTCCTCTTATTTGATCCTGCAGTGAAATCATAATTGTTGTATTTGTGCTATCACAAATACATTTCCATGGGAACTAACTGTGATGTCATAAACACAGGATTTATATCTTCTCTGCAAAATCAGGCAGAAGGAGCAGCTGGATTGAGAAGGAGAAAACTATTACTGAAATATCAACAATCTCCAATAAATACTAAAAATCTTCATCAAAGGGATTTATGTTGTTTGAATAGATTTCTTTCTATATATATTTTCAGGTTTTTAATAGCTTTCTCCACTGAGCTAATCCCTCTTTAGAAGTAGAAATATGTTTTAAAATAACTGGAAATAATAAATGTTTGGCATCAAGCCTCTAAAGTCAAAACATTTGCCTATGACAAATTAAATAGAATGTGAAGAAAGCACCATGATGATGAAAAAAGACATAAAAATGTCATGGGCGATATTTCTCACAGCTGAACCACCAGTTACTCATTGGAGTCCCTATGACGTATTGAGGATGTACTTGTGTAGACTATTTACAAGAACTAAGAAGTGATTAATAAAAGAATGAAGTGGAAAACATCCTCTTTGATGTTTTGGTTATACAAGTGGGCTCAGCTTTGTAATCAGAACTCGTCAGAGAAAGCAGCACACCCCAAAATGGTATGAATCATGATTGATTTCCTGCCTTCACTCACTGAAAAGACAAAGAAGAAGAATGAAAGCCTTGAAAGGTAATTAGCTTTTAATTTGGAAAAAAAAAGTTGCTTGACAAAATAATCCTATGTCATGTTGCAAAGCACAGAATGTTTTACATGAATGTTGCTATCCCATTTATTAAGATCGAGTTGAAGATAATAAAATAATAAATGTAATAATGACACTTTTCACTCAATCAATATACCGTAGCATCTTTCTTCTGAGACTCCCAAAGCATGTTATAAAAGTTAATTAAATAACAGAAGGCTGACACCAACCTTAGTTATGTTAACATCACCATAATTAATCTTCAAAACACCGTTATGTGGAATATAAATAGTAGCTCAGTTTTAGCACTTTTCTATTCATACTATTCTCATCACCATAGTAGATGACAGCCTTATATAATAAACAAACAGAAAGTTTCTCTCTCCCTACTATTTGTCAGAGAAGGGTGTTGACATTAGGTATCAGGAGTTTTGTTTCATTTTAATTATTTGAACAAATAATGGATGAGTTTTATACTACAACCTGAAAGCAGTAAGCTTCAATGCCATTTTGATGTTTTGAGGAAAAGAATTTCTAAACCTTGAGATGGTCACTGAAAAAGCTCTATCTATGGTTCCCACAGTCATTATCGCTGCTGGAATGGTTCGCTGTTCTAGAGGAGTGCAGTTGTTATGGAAAATTCCGGTCACTGAGAGAATATTAGTCTCCCAAGTAGCTGAGACCTAACCCATTGTCAGTGTTAAAGATTAAAAACAAGACCATAAAGTGGATCTGTTCTTCAACACGGAACCAGTGCCATTACACAAATTTTTCAGCCACTATGTTGGCTCCCTATTGAATAGCATCCCACTTACTGATGATCCCACCTACAACTGAAGCAGAAAACAGGGCCAGATCCATATCTATTGAGAATTAGGTTTAGTCTTCTACTCGGATACAACTGAAAGAAGGCATTTCTAGAGGCCATTACTATTTGAATCTTCAGATCAGTGAGGAGACTAGAAGGATCCCAAAACTACTGACCATTTTATTGTAATTAGGCAGATTCCTTCTACTGAATTAATCTTTTGAAGCTCCTTCCTCTTTTCACTAGCACTACCACTTTCTTACCTGGTTTCATTTCAGCTAGTCAATCAGCTGTTCTCTGTTCAGAGGTGTGGGTGGAAGCCTTGCAGTGCTTGTTGGACTTCTTGTGTGAAAAGTTAAATATCTATGAGGGAAGGAATCGAGTATGGGTCATGTATATGGCCATTGGCCAATGTTTCAGATTCAGGTGTTTTTTTCTGTTAAGCTCCCCCAAAGAAGTGTCCAATGAGGGGCTCTGAGGAAGCGATTTATGCTGGGCATATCTTGTGTTTAAAAATGAACACCAGGTACAAATATGAATAACTGCACTTCTTACTACTTGATTTGTACCTGCACTCAGTTAGGAGATACAATGAGCATATCAGGCTCCTACCAGCAATTCAAACATGGGCCTGAAAATGCAGATAGCTTACATTCGCAGGAGGGGGACCACCCTTCTGAAACTTCACTGTTAATAGTCTCAAAACACAGGTATAGATTTTCAGAAGAGTGCATGACTGTCCTGTACTCTGAAGAGAGATTGTGCCCACCATTGCAGTAACAGCCTGTGCAAATGCCTCATTAAACATTCCTTTGGTCATTGGCATACTCAGTCATGATGTGAAATTTTCTAAAAATCCAGGCCATAAACATGGTTGTCAGAACATACCTCTTTTGTGCGAAAACACCAGAATTTTAGCACAATTGTTTTACCTGTTTTTTTTATCTAAATTTAAGAAACTATATAAATAGAACCTAAAACCAAAGGGCCTCCATATATTGACTAAGAAACCAAAATTATAGTCAGTAGGACTTAAAGAATGCTATGCATAATGAACGGTACAATATACTTAACAAAGCACCAGAATATAGTCCATGCCGTGATATAAAAAATCACCCTACATCATTATGCTACAAACATTTCCTATACACATTCATAAAGATATAAAGCTGTTAGTAGAATGGAAGCTATTTGAGGCTTGTAAAAGAAAACATGGTGGATTATTTTCATTCTGAACATATTTTTTTACTTAACCCAATATGACTGGTTTATATTAAAACATTCAAATATAGAAAAAGGTTCTAGGTTACAGACTGATAGTAATTGCATAAAAGCAAATTATTTTTTCATTACTTTTTAATGTAATTAAACATGTGAAAACAAATGTTTTGTGTAATATTCATTGTGTTCGAAAATACTGCTGGAGGTTGGTAATTCCTATGGACTTGATGTTTTTGTGGGTTTGAATCTGGTGTGGTTTTTTTTAATACCAATGTAAAATGTTCCTCAGTATTTTTCTGCTACTTTTTTAATTAAAATTCTGCACTGGCTTTTATTGTCTTAATTAGTGTTTATTGTATAGAGGTAACTTCTGAGAAGTTATTGTAGACACAAGCTTTCAGACACTAAAGTACATGGCTTTACTATGTTAGCTATCTTAGGCTACTGCTAGAGGGATAAATTCTAATATTATAGTTGCCCATAAAGAAGGAGTGATTTGTAGATGCACCACCCCAGAGGCTGTCCATAGAGGTGACAGTGACTTCTCTGTGGAGAAGTAAGTTACTGTCCCTGATCAAATATCCATTGAACTCAATAGGAATCTTTTATTTGACTTCATTGGCTAGCCAATGGATCAGATCTCTACCAGTAACAGACTACTTCTCCCTCCACCTTGCTCAGCTGCACTGGCCAGTGCATTCTGAGGCTAGAGCAAGTCCTGCCTGCTACCTACCTATATGCATGGGAGGGAAGCAGAAGCCCCAAAGACACTGCTCTATTCCTTTTGCTGTGACCCTCTGGTACTCCCTAACTTTCCTGTGTGCTGTAGTATGGGCAGGTGACTAATCTGCCATCAGAATTTATAATCCTTACAAAATAAACATACTCATCTCTCTTGGTTCAAATGTCTTTGAAAACATCTCTCTTCACCCATTAATTTCTCTCTCCCTTTGCCATAAATTTCTTAATTTCTCTCTCCCTTTGCCATTATTGGATGCATAAAAGCATTTTGGATACACTTCACTATGTCTCTCATCACTAGAGCTCTCAATCTCTATGCCACCGTCAGCTCCTGTTTCTCCACCCCCCATAGGCAGACTCTTGCTCTGGCCTATTGATTCTTTCTCTGTAACCTTACCTAAAATATCATCTTTTCCTTCCTGCATCTAAAACCCCATCTGCCATATAGTCATCTCTGCCTGGCTTCCCTGAACTTCATCTTGTTTGCCTTCACTCCACTGAAAGGGCATATGCCAAAATCTTCTTCCTTTGCTCACCAAATCCTTTCATTGTTTTCTCCTTACTCTCTACATCCAATTAAACTTCTCTCCTGCAATTTCAGGGCTTTACAAGCCCCCCTATATCTACATCTTTGCTCTTCCTTCTCCCTTCATGCCTACTTCCATGTCCATAGAAAACCAGACTGGGACTTAGGAGATCTGAGTTGTATTTCTGGCTCTGCAGTTGACCTGCTGGGTGACCTTGGGCAAGTCACTTCATCTCCCTGTGTCTCACTTTACTAATCTGTAAAATGGGGATAAGGATACTGACATCCCTTGTAAAGTGCTTTGAGATCTACTGATGAAAAGCACTGATAAAAGCTAGGTATTATTATAATTATTATTATAACTATATAAAAGTTCCTCCAAATTGTCCCATTTGGATTCTTTTTGTGATCTCATCTGCATCCCTTCTTCCATGATATTTCTTATATCTAAAATCTTCCTGTCTCACTGTCTTAGTTTCAAAGTATTCATACCATGCTAATCATCTAAGAGGTCAAGTTTCTGTTCTCTGACATCACTGCTGTGCTTTTCATTGATTCTTCCAGGAACTTCCTTATATGTAAGATCACACAGGAGACAGCAAGGTCAGCTACAGATACCTCACTTTACAAGGGCCCATAGGCAAATATTTAAGTATTATTACAACTTTTGACTAGACCAGGTTCTTACAACATAGGTCTTTGAGTTGTGATGAGCCCAATTACAATGTAGTTATCTTTGATTTTATTGTATGCTTGTAACATAAGCGGCTGTTTTTACTTTGTGAAATATTGTTTCATTAGGAAAAAATAGTTAGGAAAGAAATGACATATACATATTAGTGGACTTCTGTATTTTTAAACAAAATGTTCATTATCCAAGTTGGTTTCTGTTTTAAAACCCACTTTTTTTTTCTTTTTTTCTTTTTTTTCTTTTTTTTGCTATGCTACTCTCCAGAAATTCACCGGGCAGTGAATTCAAACTTTAAACAAGAATTTAAATAATTAAATCCAACGAGTTTATGAGACAGCTACAGGGGGTAAAAAAAAAAGAGAAAAGGAAATAGGCAAAAGAGGAGAGGTTTGGTTTGCAGAATTGATTTGACTTCAACCCCAAAGACAGCTGTAGTGTAACTATACAATACAGTTAAATGAACAGATGTGTGCACTATACCATACGTTCATAAAATAAATGGTAGTCTTTTTATATGCATGCCTGCTAAAGGAATAAGAATAGAAAATAACACATTTCCAGTCCAGGAAGGAATAAAATATCCAACCCATGCAGAGGGGTTGGTCTATAGATCTCCTTGTTTATTACTAGAGGTGAGAAAGTACAATTAATCAGCATCCAACAGTATGATCCTTAAATATAAAAGAGTAGTGGTTTGATAAAAAGATGGCTGTTGAACAACAATTTAACCAACTGTTCCTATTTTATATAAACAATAGTCTACCTTTTTAAAGATGTCTGACTTACATTTGGCAAGTTCCTACTGTGCTGGAATTGCACATACAAATGGTATGAATCATGAGAGAAATGGCACAAGAATGTTATTCTTCATGTATTGTGATAAGATGCTATTGCCACACTATAAGAAGATTGATGGCATCATACAGAAACATTGTCTGAAGAAGAAACACTACCCTGGCAAGAGGAGTTTTTCCCCTTCAAGACAGTTCTTTAGGGAAGATAATACTCCAAGATCCACACCTAGAAGACATGAAAATCTTTTAAAGAAGACCTCAACTCCCACTCCTTCTCTACACTCAGGGATAGAACCCTGAAATGACACACTCAGGCACTATGGAAATCTTACAAAGGGTGATGTCTTCCTTTATAACATAGGGATCTTTGAACTGGAACATGATACTGATATGGAAATCGTCCAAATGAGACCCACAACTTCATTAACATGAAGGGAATACCCTCTCATCAACAACAGGAAAAGTTTCAAAGAGGAACAAAATCTCCAAAGACATAAACATGTTTGAAGGGGATGTTTCAACAGTGATGGGGAGCTTTTGAAGGAGAAAGCAATGGCAAGCACTGTGAACTCTTGAAAAGGGGTCACCACTTAGCCATGTGCAGCCTTTGAAGAAGGCCCCAGACACATTGTGTAAAGCCTTTCAAGTGTTGCTACAGGTACAGTTAGAATTATAGACAGATATTGTGAAGGCTGGAAATGTTACTGTGTTTAGCTCTTGATTGGCCTACAAATACATGGCTGAGACAAGGGGCCAGTCCAGATCATCAGTTGATGCAAATTGGCATAACTTTGTTGAAGCCAATGAGGATCTGGCTATTGGGGAGAATCAGAGCCCAGAAAAACTAAAGTAGATTTTTAACTAAATCTATCTATAAAATACATCCTTCCTCCATTTCTCACCACTGAGATGTAGAGCAGAATCTTCTACTGAGACCATATTCAGCTGGTGTTATTGAGGCTGATTCCCTCCTTAGTTATAGCAATGTGATTAAGGAATAATTTCACTGAAGTAATTACTGCTATACCAAGGTAGGTGAGAGTAGAATCAGGAAAATCAGATGAACCAGATTAGTTTAAATCTAAATTAAAGACTCATTTTTTTGTATGTTATAGCACGTCTCCCATGCCAAATGCCTAGCAACCCTAGTCCCAGCACTCGGGCTGCAACCCAAGTCTGAATGTTTTCGTTGCAATTAAACAGCCCCTTAGCCCAAGCCACAGGTGTCTAATTGCAGCATAGACCTACCCACAGTGGTCTTGTAGCTGAAACACTCTCCCTCTCCCTCTAAGCACACAGGAAAGAGAAAAATCCACCACCACCATCTTGGGAGCAAAAGAATAATTAAATGGTCTGTCCCTCCAAGGTGGCAAAGAGGATAAAGGACCCTGCCTGATTTGCCCACTCTTTCTGAGCCTCAGCATCCTGTTGCAGGGGAGTGGGGATGACAGCAGGAGAGAAGTCCTGGTCCATTGAGCCTCAGTGTCAGTGGGTGACTGACTCCAAGGGAGGGTGGGAGGTTTTGCTGATTGCCTCAGCCATTCTCCCTTCCTAGCTACTTTGCACTTTTACAACCATGCCCCCAATGGAGTTTCTACTAAAGAAAAATAAATGGAAAAAAAACCCACTTTGGCCAAGGTAATATTCCTTCCTACTTGTTTTATATTACACAACCAAGTGTGTTAATGCTAAAACACCACACCATGCATGTAGAAGTATGAGTTAAAACAGCTGTAGCCACAGTGCAAGTGTTCTTGAACACTGAATTTTTCCAGTGTATCACAATTACAGAAACACCTGTGCCAAACAGCTTTCTTCTGATCCTCTATAAAAGTTCACACAAAACCCTCAAACTTTCTCATTTTGTACAGGTCTGTTGCCTGGAAGCCAGCTCAGTGCTTCTCAATATGGAATCTGGAGAACTGTTCGTTTTCATGCCTCAAAGAGAAAATGTGCAGGTGCAGTAGTAGGCATGTGATTTCATCAGTTGCTCACTTGCTTGTCCAAGGGCACTGCATAAGATTCTGTGGCTAAGATAATTTTTACAGTAAAACACTTTGGTACATAAATGTCTCTTGCAACAAAATACAAAAATAAAAAGCAGAAATATTGTGACAACAAATGCTATGGTATTTGCAGAAATATGTGTCCTAAATTCCTGGGGATATAACCTCTTCCACAAATATTTTCTATCTTATGTTTTGCTATGTATTATGTTTCTCTGTGCATATGACACTTATATGCCATGGCAAAAGCCTTGAGCATGAATAAGTTTGGATTGGTTTTTCCACCAAATGTATCCGATGAAGTGAGCTGTAGCTCACGAAAGCTTATGCTCTAATAAATTTGTTAGTCTCTAAGGTGCCACAAGTACTCCTTTTCCTTTTGCAAATACAGACTAACACAGCTGCTACTCTGAAACCTTTGGATTGGTTGTTATTCCACAAACGATAGTGCTTCGTGACCCTTAGGAACTGCTGGCCAAAGTCATTTAGATTATTTACAGGTAAAACTACCCAAAGTGTCTGTTTAAACAAGGTCAAAAGACAGTCTTCCCTTAGTGGACACTGCAGAAAGCATCGCTAACTATCTTTCAGACAGGGCTCCAAAAAAGGGAAAGGGAAAATTCAGAATTCAGCTTACAAGCTTAAGTGTTTGTCCCATAATTGGAGTCTGAAGATAAGCATGAAAGCTGAGGAGTATGTAATAATTATGCAGCCTCTCAAGACTCGGTTTTCCATAGCCATTTCTTGGTCTATGGAAATTTCTCCATAGCCAAAGTTGACAAAAGAACATTTTAATAATACAGTATATAATACTTAAAAGGGTCCAGATGTCTGATGTCTTAAAATGAGGAAAGCCTTCCACCATCTTTACTTACAAAGACCAGTGGAGAAAATCACTGAGTTGTTTCATTTTTTCCTACTGTTTGCTTAGCAGATAATAAATAATAGTACTGTAATAATATGGTAAGTAATGTACATAGGACATGCAATCTGGACTACTCAGACACACTCAGTAGTTACCACTTAAGGAAAATACCTAGTTGTCATTGTAGACATCACAGTAAAAACATCTGCTTCAATTGCATTGGTAGTCAAAAAAGTAAAGAAGATGTTAGATTATATCACAAAAGTGATAAAGAATAATACTGAAAATATCATAATGCCATTATGCAAATGAGTGGCATGCCCTTATGTTGAATATTGTGTTGTATTCTGGTTACGCCATCTCAGAAAGGATTTAGCAGAAATAGAAGGGCTCCAGAGACAGGTGACAAAACTGATTAGAAGCAGGGGAAGACTTCTGTCATTTAAAAAAATTAGGACTTTTTAGTTTAGCAATAAATAAAACCAGCCGTGATAACGCACATACAGTAAAATAATGAATGGTATAAAAGAGGTGAATTGGATGCTACTATTTGGCATGTGTGTTCGATCCCTTTCCCATACGATTTGTCTGCCTTATCTATTTAAACTGTAAGATCTTTGGGGCAGGGACTGTCTATTACTCCAAACTTGTAAAGTGACCAGAACAATGAGACCCTGATCTAGATTGGTCAGTAGGCACTACCATAACAAACATAATCAATAATAATAATTACTTTTCCCTGATACAAAACAAGGAGATAATTAAATTAAATTAAAAGGAAATACATTTAAAATTGTTAAAAGGAAACCGTTTTGTACCTAACACACTGTTAACCTGTGAATGTCACTATCACACAATGATATTGAGGCAAGGAGTTGAGTATGTTTTAAAAAAGATTTGAAATGTACTTTATTTTATGTTATAGGGTTTCTTGCACCATCCTCAGAGGCATCTGACAGTGGCCATCTGACAGTCTGAGGTAGGATTCTTTCTTGACTTCTCTATGCTGCCCCTGTGGAGCTCAAGAACAAAGAATGTGCTATCTGGTTATGAACTCCCCTGTTTATCATCTTGATGGTGGATGGATGCACTTGACATCTTCAGATGATGCTGCCATGATAGAGTGGCTACATCACTTACCCAATCCTCTAACTCGTTTGTGTCATCAGAAGCTGTATTCCAGAAAATGACTTAGACGATGGCTACACTATCCCACAGGGGTGTGAACAGCAGTGCACATCAAAGTGCTGTGCTGTAATTCACCTGTGTGGAGTCGGCAGTTGTGAGTGAAAAGGTGCCTAGTTTGTAATAATGTAGTCCTGTTTAAAGAGAATTACATTAATGCGAACTAGGAACTTTTTAGTTTGTGCCTATAGCCTGCACACAGGGGAGTTATAATGCAGCATTGTGGTGTGCACTGCTATTCACACCCCTGTAGTCCGAACTGTGAACTGCCAGACCATGTAAATAAGCCCTTAGAAGCATCTGGTACTGGTCAATGTCAGAGACAGATACTGGCTTTGCAGTGATACTGATAAGACCCAGTATAGCAATTTCTGTGTTCCTGTATATATAAATAAGATTCCCCCCCCCACCCCCCCAATTTTAATTATTTTAATCAGGGAAACAAGGGAAGGGAGCAGAAAAAAAGTCACAACTGGAAATACAGAGGATTTTAAATGTGTACATTTTGAAGTAGGCCTAATACAACCCAAACATCTGAGATGGGATGTCAATGGTGTGGTTTACCCACTGAGATCAAAGATTATACAAGCATCTTCCAGCTGTAGTATTTATGGTTCCAGTTTTAGTAGATAGAAAATATATTCCAACATCATAATCTTACATGCATTTGTTGTCTATTTCAAGTACTGGCACTTACTTTAGTATGTATATTGTGGCTACAGTGTGTGAATACATGTTGGCACTGATTCCCTACCAGACACAGAAAACCTGCCTCCAAGCTAATTTATAATCTGCACCTATGTCCATGATCTTTTTTATTAGTTTATTGAAAAATATCTTTATACGGCACATAGGAAAGATTCTGTGCTACTCTGTTCTTTCCCCTCCTGTTCTCCATAAGTTTGGCATTAACAAGTTGCATTTCATGTTCAGCTGTATGTGGTAATGAAATATAAAGATACTTCATATATCAGATGATAGGTCAAATCTTTCTCACTTTCCTCATGCAAGTAGTCCCATTGCTTTTATTTACACTTCTAGTATAAGGAAGGCAAGTAGGATTTACTCTCTGTGTAAAATTATTCTGCAGTATTGTAAAGCATCTCTCATCACAACAATATATGATACTCCATTAGCTCTGAAGTTGTTCATTTGTTCAAACTAAACCATGCAAAATGGTATCTTTTGTTTATACATGTGTATGTATAAAAGAAATCTGATTATGCAGCAGGTTTCATTGACTCCTACTTTGTATGATTCATTACTGCCAAACATCTCCTGCTCTTTAGATTTTCTGTGTTTAATGTATCCCACATCATTCTATCTAGTAAGGATTATGAAAATCCAGTTAACCACAATTTCCTTGACAATATTCTCCTCCCTTGTTTATAAATTATTGTGGAACACAGTTCTGTAAATGAATCACTGCTTTCAAGAACAGTCTACTCAGCTAACATAATCTTGGTCCTTGTGGTAGGCTTAGGTGGGTTGTTTTTGTATAATTATCACACAAGTATTCAGGAACCGGAATCTCTTAGAATGTTTATAAATATCATGAAGAATCATTATCAGAACTTGGAAAAATACTTTACACAGTCTGGAAAAGGTTTAGGCTGTGATATTTCTCCACCGTCTTCCATAGGAAAGGAAAGAATCTGTGTAATTAGAGATAGGTGTAAGCCACATAGTTCAGATCCAGGTCTGGGTACAAGTCTGAGGAGGTTCGGATTTAGAATTTGGGTTTGAGTCCATTTCTGCTTAAAATAATACAACCGACTAAAGAGTAAGGTTTGCATTGTTTGCAAGGTTTGGCACAAAGTGTGCAATTTTATTGTGAATCAATAGATGGTATTATTATAGATCACTTTACAAGTTCAGCTGGAGCAGAGAGGGAGTTAGTTCTTGGCTAAACGCTAGTTGTGTTGTAGTTCTGTTCAGAAGCTGTTGCATATCATCAGTCAAGTTTGTCCATTGCCCCAGTCTCTCTCATTTCTTAGGCGCTGGGATGCTGCTACCAGGATGCCCACAAAAATTTAAAAACATACATTGTGTCAGAAACACTGTAAGTGCAAAGTAGCCTAAGAAAGCACAGCTGATAGGTATATAGAGTTTACCAGAATCCAAATTCCCTAGGATGAACTAGGAAAGCATTATTCTTCCTGAAGATTGGAATATATTTAAGCAACACACAGTTACAGACCTTTATAATGCTGGGATTGGTGTGTCAGTAGAAGATTAAAGAGAGCTGAGGACATATAACAATAGATTCGAGGCTGGTCCTGCACAGGGAAATAAAAGGAATAACATCAACACACACGCACTCCTGCATGGCTGCATTGTACCTTGGCTTCAGGAACAGTCGGAAAGGGAGGTGTCATGCTGTTGCTAACTCCTTCAACAAGCAAGTGGATGAGGGAATGGTTATGGAGGAGTAAGGCGTAGGCAGAACCTTGACTGCGCCTCCCAAAACACAGCCAGCAGAGCTGGAAGGGTGTGGGAGGGATATAATCTGCACCAGGTAAAGATCTGGCACACATTTCTTCTTCCCCTTTGGAGTCGTAGTTCCTTTTCTGGGCTCCTCCTGTGGTGGCACATCTATATGGCTTCCTCTAATGAAGGTAATGAAGAAGGGCTCAATGAGACCAATGGTGAATATGTAACCCCCAAAAGCTAACCCAATATGTGCATGCTATACACTTTGGGGCAGACTTTCCAAAAAGGTCAGGGCCAGATTTTCAAGGGCTCAGTGCTCACAGTCAGGGCCAGATTTTTAAAACAGCTTTCAAAATACTTGACAATTTCATAGCACCTTGATGAAGACATCAATGAACACCACTGAATTTGGCCTCAAAACACAACTATGCTGTAAGATAAGTATTATTTTAGTGCACTTACAGAGAGGTAAATTGAGACAAGGAAAAATGAGGGGACTTGCTCAAAGTGGCTTGAAGTGACTTTGCTCAAGATGACACAAGCAATAGCAATCATGATTTTCTAATTCCCAGGCTATGCCTTAACATAGTTCCATCCTTTCCCTTGAGAATAAAGTCTAGAAATACAGTACAGGCTCTTTTATAGCAGTATTTTACCTATTAGTCTTCTTATAGCTGTATATTACCCATTGACAATAGATTCTTGAACAGATTCTCAAAGGGATTCTTGCAAGCTTTGTACAATTTATACTGTGCATTCATACAAATCAATATGTTGTATCTGTAGGTTTGGGGGAGAGAAATCCTTGTTCCTTGGTTTCATATTTCTGCATGACATCTGTATCCCCTTAAATCCAGCAGCAACTATGATGCCTAATGACTAGTAACAGGTATTTCCAGAAAGTGGCTGATCTGCGTACCTCAGGTTCCATCTTTCCTTGGATCAGGCTGGGAAAAGGAAACTACTGCAGGAAAGAAATGACCAATTGTAAGGTCTTCTGATAAAATAGTAGGAGGTGGAGCCAAAGAAATATTTGAATATGCTAATGTCAGCAAATGCAGTTTAAAGAAGGAATCAGCCCCAAGATCCTTAATATGATAGGAGTCACCATTGCCCAGCTTCCTATGGCCAAAAAACAGCAGAGAGATTCAATCCTAAATTATCTGTCAACCCTACAGTCCCTAAACCTGATTTTTCTTTGCTTACTTTACATCTTAGGATACAACTAAGTTAAATAATGCCATATTGCCTTCTGAGTGTTTTCTCAGGAAAATGGAACACACTTGATTCTCTCTCTCTATCAGCTTCAGACCCCAACTAAAACCTCTCCAGCGCATCATCAAAGATTTATAACCTATCCTGAAAAATGATCCCTCACTCTCATAGATCTTGGGAGACAGACCAATCCTTGCTTACAGACAGCCCCCCAACCTGAAGCAAATATTCACCAGCAACCACATACCACACAACAAAAACACTAATCCAGGAACCTATCCTTACAACAAAGCCCAATGCCAACTCTATCCATGTATTTATTCAAGTGACACCATCATAGGACCTAATCACATTAGACACGCCATCAGGGGCTCGTTCACCTGCACATCTACCAATGTGATATATGCCATCATGTGCCAGCAATGGCCCTCTGCTATGTACATTGGCCAAACCGGACAGTCTCTATGCAAAAGAATAAATGGACACAAATCTGACATCATGAATCATAACATTCAAAAACCAGTAGGAGAACACTTCAACCTCTCTGGCCACTCAGTAAAAGATGTAAGGGTGGCAATTTTGCAACAGAAAAGCTTAAAAAACAGACTCCAGCGAGAAACTGCTGAGCTTGAATTAATATGCAAACTAGATACCATTAAAAGAGACTGGGAGTGGCTGGATCATTACACATATTGAATCTATTTCCTTAAGTTAAGTATCCTCACCCTTCTTGTCAATTGTCTAAATGGGCCATCTTGATTATCACTACAAAAGTTTTTTTTCTCCTGCTGATAATAGCTCGTCTTAATTAATTAGCCTTTCACAGTTTGTATGGTAACTTCCAAGTTATCTGTATGTATATACATATATATATATGTTCCATTCTATGCATCCAATGAAGTGGGCTGTAGCCCACGAAAGCTTATGCTCTAATAAATTTCTTAGTCGCTAAGGTGCCACAAATACTCCTGTTCTTTTTGCGGATACAGACTTACATGGCTGCTACTCTGAAATCTCTCTAGACAGCCAGCAGAACTCAGGCTGCAGCAGCAGAAAGTCTGCCCAGAGAAGTTGTACACCATTAGTGGGCCAGCTAATGAAGCCCAGAAAGTGGTAGGCACTAACTAGGCTGGGGCAGGCCAAGTCACCTAAGAGATGCACCAGTTCAGCACATCTCTCTCAAAGTCTCAGCCATTGGGGTTCCTATGGACCCTAGCTGATTATAAAACTGTTCCTCTCTAACAAAACCCACAGGATATACATTACTGCCACCTGCCCACCACCTTTGTGAATTGCCTTTCTGGGGCAGGTATTTAATAAACAACAAAGGGTACGTCTACACTGCAATTGAAAACCTGCAGATAACTATTGTAAAGCACTTTGGATAAAAGCACCATAAAAAAAAAACAATAATCATTCACCTTTTTTTGTTCTACAAATAAAAGCACACAACTCATATTTTAATATCAGTAGTCTTACCTTTCTAATTCAATGGATGTGCCCTCCCTCCCCTGCCACGGCAGCCCCCAAGCTGGGGCTGGAAAGGAGGAGTTCTCTCCCTCTCTCTCCTGCCGTAGCAGGCCCTGAGCTGTGCCTGAGAAGGAGGTCCATCTCTCCCCAGCAGCCGCAGCCCTGGAGCTGGGGAAAGTCGCCTCTTTCTCTGGCCACCACAGCCCTGCACATCCCAAATTCCTCCCACCCACTCTTCTAACCCTACTGCCCCCTCCCACCTAGCCCCTATTCTCCCCAAGGCCACCACCTCGCTTACATGTGCATCTTCTCCAGGGTCCAGGCACCTAATTAGTAGAGCCACGCTTGCACTTCATTCTCTCGTGTGCAGCCACCCAGGTGCGCACCTTAGAGGGAACTATCCACGGACCACCTGAATGGAGCTTGTGGTCCACTGCTGGTCCACGGACCACAGTTTGAGAACTTCTGGACTAGACCATAATTAAACAGCCTCTTAACCCAAGCCCTGTGAGACTGAGTCAGCTGGCACGGGCCAGCCGCGGATTTTTAATTGTAGTGTTGACATACCCATAAGAGCCTCAGAGCTCTTACATCCTCCAACAGACATTTGTGGAAGCCAATGATGTACTAATAGCTGCTTTTACACAATGAGAGTATAAACACAGAGAATGAAATCCTATGTAATTCCACTATAGAACAGACCTGTAGTGACAGTCCTAGACCAGTTTGCATTGTTTAAACCTCATCTGTGATTTTCATTTTCCAAAACTGTGGGCATAATGCCAACTTCAAACCCTTTCCCTTAGGTTTTTAAACTCAGTAGTACTTGGTGCATGTACTATTTATGAGGCATGAAAATGATAAATGTTGCATCTTCCCTAATTCAAATCTCTGGTATTTTTTTCCTCCAATTTTTCCTAATTTTGGTGCCTGTGGAACAAGAAAGCACATTGGACTGATACATCAAGAAAATAAAACTACTAAGTGAGATCTTATTTGGAAGTGTCAGTGTTTCTGATTGATCCCCTTCTTAATGATAAAATATTTACTACACTAAAAAAGGATTTAGAAATATTTAGTTCAATAGCAGGCAGTGTAGGATTAGTGCTTAGATGCCCAGGAGACGGATGCCCTCATAATACCTAAAAGCGAGAGATTAGATTTGAAGATATTCTTTTCTCAGCTCTCTAGCTGGACACTGGTGCAGACATACAACACTCAGCCTTGCCAGTTTAACTAAAACAAATTTAGATTAAAAAGAGAGGAACTAGGACAATGTTTCCTCGCCAAATACAAATAACCACGTAGTTTTATACAGTACTGTGTAACTCTCCCTCAGAATCCCACTCCTGCCCATGCCTGTTATCATTCCTCCCTGTGTCAGTTGTATCTCTTCTAACATGGGGTTTGATCCTGGCCAGGGTTGGACTCCTAGATTTTAAGATCATCAGTGTAGGAAAAAGGATTTTGTTCCCTCTGTTTATGGTTCTATATAATTAATAAATAAAATCAGCATCATGCAATTATAATTATAATGCAATTCCACTCAAAGACTACAATATCACCCAGGTTATGTCCTGTGATAGAGTAACAAGAGATGTAGCTTTAAACAAAACAGGTTAAAAATGAGATTTATTTAATTTTAAGCAGTCCCAGGAGTTCCAGATTATTTTGTTGGTAAACTATTGTTTTCCTCAGAAGAACAAGGCACTTCACTTTCAGGACACAGTATTCCAAAGCTAACCATGTGTTTTTCAGGCATTAAATTTTGAGCCAAATAGCATGCTGAGTTTGACATTAAAATGTCTCGCGTACATATGGCCTAGATTTGTTACTTCTTCATCTTTGAATTATTACTTGCCTTTAAAACTGAAGAATGACATGTTTTAAAGATTTGTATTTTATTAGTGTAATGTATTAATAAAGTGTCCTTAAAGGTTTTGCTGAAATATTAGGCCTTAATTTCAGATCATTCCTTTGGTTTCAGACATTTTTCTGCTTTGTTCCAAATTTATGCCTGTGAAATGTAAGTGGAGATCTTCATTTGTGAATAAAGTCTTTTTAGAAAACAGGAAAGAATAGGTCATTTACACATCCCATTATGCTGTTCTTCTTTGTTTCTTGGTAAGCAAGCAAAATATAAATTGAAGATGTATAAAGAGAAGGATGTGATCTGATAGAATTCATTCTTGGTCCTCAAGAGGTCGCTCATTTTATGAATTCCCAGCAGATACAAAGAAGCTACTCATGGCTGTTAATATTACTTCAATAAACATATTTTCCAGATTTCCCCACACTTTCCCAGTACTTGTCTTGTTGCTCTTCATTGCCTCACAATGTATAATTGTTGAATTACTTTCTCAACTTTGCTCAGCTTCCCTCTTATAATTTGATCATCACCAACAGTATCTGGACAGTACCACTTTGTTTTGATTCCTGTTCTCATGCAGTATTTTACTGAGATCTAATTGTTCAGCTATTTCTTCTTCTTTTCCTTTTCCCAGCTAACTGGGGTTGGGTCACCCGATAGGCCTTTTCCAAGGACCATTGCTGGTCCAATGCTTGTTCCATATCCACTCCATTCCTCCATACACAGTCTATTCAATGTTTTCTTGGCCATCCTCTTGTCTTCCATCCATGAACTCTAGTCACAAATGCCTCCCTAACAGGATTCCTTTCATTCATCCTTTGTACATATCAGCTTTCTCTCTTGCAGTTTCTCCCTGAAACCACAGACCTCGGTCTCACTCCTGAGGACATCATTCCACTTGTGGTCCAGCATGTCTCTCAAGCAACTCATTTCAGTGGCTTTAAGTCTTTTCCAGTGCCTCTCTTTAGTTGCTTGTGTCTCTTATCTGTACAGTAGAGCTGGTTTTACTATAGTTTAGTATAGTTGTCCCTTAAGTAGTCTGGGCATTCGTTTATCGTAAATCATTCCACTTATCTTGCACCAGACTTCACCCATACTCAGTAGCCTTGCTTGCAATTCTCTGTAGATTTCTCCATTTGCCACTTACCTGCCCCCAAGGTACTTAAATACAGAAACCTAATTGTTCAGCTACCTGCCCTTGCAATTTCCTCTCTGAGAGAAAAAAAGTGCTTCAGTTTACATAGATGAAAATTAGACATGGAGAAAAGTTTTCTTGTCTCATCTGCACTGTAGATCACATTTCCACAAACTGGGCCTCTATTGCACATTCTGTTCTGATTCTATATGAAGCAGAGACCTGCAAAGACCTCACAGGATTAAGGCCTAGTTCAGGGTTGCCAACTGTCAAGATTTTATTATAAGTCTTATGATGTTTAGAGTTTTTCTTAAAACCCTCAGCTGCTAAAATCAAGAAATTGCATAAGAATCTCAGATTTTGGTTTAAAAAAAGGAAGTCTCTAGCCCTCCTAATTGTGCAGAATACATGACCTAAGTGCACCCTGGAGTCTCAGAAACCAGAAGGCAAGCAAAAAGAATGCAAAATGTATTATTTTTAAAATTCTCATGATTTTTAAGCCAGTCTCATAATTATGTGCATTCATGAATTATGAACACTTGGTGTTGACATTACTGAAGGGCCTTAAGGAAAGAGACCATTGCTAATGAGAGCAAATGTCTCAAGTCAGGTACTTAGTTATTTCCCTCACAAGGGAATTAGTGTGAATTAAAGAGCTGCCTTCTAGACAATAGTTATTACTATTGTTCTTATAATATTGGATCCTGATCTTGCCAAATATTACACAGCTATGTTGTCTTTGTTCATGCAAGTAGTCCCACTGAATGGCATTGTTAGTGTAAGCACATTCACCCAAGTGAAAGTGTGCAAGATTTAGCCTTTAATTTATTAATATTGGGTTATATTGTGACCTTTTCGTGCACAAACTGATGGTGCCCTCTGCGTCATGCTCTCCCCTGCTGTAGGGATTCTTCCATTATAGTGGGACCTGCAGGCAAAAAATGGGAAATATACAGGACTTGGGGCCAGTACCTTTCCCAGACCTGAAGATGAGCTCTGTGTAAGCTCAAAAGCTTGTCTTTCTCACAAACAGAAGCTGGTCCAATAAGAAATATGATCTCACCCATCTCGTCTCTCAATACAAAACTGTCTTTTTGACCCCAAAATAATGCATAGCAGGCTTGTTTCAGGAGCTTCTCAGATCACCATCACTGTACACCTCAGTACCAAGGTTACCTTCTGTGCCACTTAGCTAATATAATATAATCTCCTTGATTTGCGATGACAAATTCATTTCCTAAATGTAAATTACTGCTGTTTATGCAACAGCACTGATTTTTTAAAAAATAAGTTGTAGTCAAAATGCTGATGAACCACAAAGTTGTGTAATACATGAGTGATGATGCAGTAAATGTTGAAATAAAAATGTATTTCAAAACTTGGTGCATTATAAACAATTAATTTCAATACAAAGAAATTAGGAAATGAAAGAAAGATTCAAGATAGTTATGAGCTATCCTTTTTCAGGATATGAAATATAAAAGCTTACCTTAACAAGGTTACAGTTGTAAACACTCAAAAGATATGTTCATTAAACTTTGTCCATTGACACATTATCAACAATAGGAATGCATCATATTCAGTTCTCCCTACTGGAAATTCCATTTAAAACTGTTAAATCAGTTACTAGTGGTTCCACTGACAACTGGTTTTGGAACAGACCAATGGGTCTATTGATGTACAGGTTCTGAAGCTATTGATTCATAGGATTAGGTTGAAGGAATCAGTAGCTTCAGCATCTAAAGGCCAACAGAACCAGTGATGGAGTCTGTTGGAATTTTGGTTGGGTCTACCAAATCTAGGCCTAACACCAGAATGAAAGAGTAAGGAAATCTAAAGACTTCATGGTTGTTCTGCTTCACCAAAACTTTCTCGGTAAACTCCCTAAAAAATGAAAGATTTAAGACCAGGTGATAACTGTCAAGATTATCAGTATCAAGAGTTGATTTCTTCCCCTGAGTCTAACAATGCTTCAGAACCCAACGGGAGGAATTTATAATCTCCACCAACAACCAATCTAATGCCACCCCACTAGATTTTACCAAGCAAGAAGGGCATGAGTCTAAATCACAGGTAATAGTTCAAAACTCCTTAAACACCTCCAGGACTACCATGAACAAGTGCAGTCAAAACAGAAGTGGAGAAAAGATTGCATTTACCTTCCTCCCCTCCACACACACATATACACACCTGTGTACGTATCTGCAAGCATGAAGACTCAATCCAGTCTAAATCAAAGCAGCCTTGTCCGCAAAGTAGATGGAAACCCATAATTCTGTGTGCAAGCAGACAAACCAGGCTGTCCATCACCTGATTTTTTCTTCATAAATGCCACAGTGGAGAAGACACTTTTATTTGCCTCCATCACAACCATTACCTTAACATTTCAACAATTCTTTGGCACAATCAGTCTGATTCAAACCATAATGTCTGTTCTAGCCTCTTTCCGTCCCACTTCTTCTGTCACAGGTTTGTCTGTTCACCAAGATGATGTTTAAGAAAAATGAAAGAGAAGGTGGCATTTAGGCACTATCACATACACAATTCAGGACAATAGATGATGATAATGTCCCACTAAACTATCACTGGCTAAACAGCATTCTGAAATGCATCTGGTTCCATTAATCTCTAAAAGTAAACCATTATAATTAGTCCTATTCATGGATGGGAGCAAAAGTGAACTCAAACCTCACAATGAAATCCATCACAAGGCTGTAGTTCTCAAATAAACATACACCTCCAATCCAGTTGAAAAACAAGAGATTGTCACTCTGTTTATGCACTGAGACAGAAATAGTCCCATGGTTGCCATTATGACTATAACTTCATGAACTAGCCTAGAAAAATCATCATCTGGTTGGACATTGCTATCACCCAAGACAACCTGTGTCAGTAGTTGCAAACTATATTGGACAAGTCATTCAGTCCAACCAGTTTCACCAAGATGCAGTTCTGCAGTCTGTACACCAGTCAAATCCCCATTTTAACCTCATTCCAGAATCCACAGTGAAATGAACTGGAGTAGAAAATGATGTGTCTCCACAAATCCAATTAATCAGATATGCATTTTACATTGATTTAGACTACCAAGAAGAAAAAATAAGTAACAGCAAAAATTAGTTGAAATTTCACAGTAGTTATTTGTAAACTAATCCCGCACCACTTTAATCTTGGGTTGAGTTTCCAGCCCAGCTCCAGCAGCAATTGGCTGCCAACTGACAAATCTTTTGAAGTCTGCCACACAAAATGTTCCAGACCTTAAAAGTACAATACTCCCATGCAGCCCTCACAATTCTTAAAGCTCAATACATCAGGCTTGCTTGTCTGTAATTTTAAAATGATAAATTTGGGATTGTATCCCCATCTGAGGCCAAGCTCTGCTTGGCAGAGTTAAGAAGAGAATGGCAGATCCCCAATCCTAGAGCTGGGTGGGGGCCCTTTTGGATCCAACATAACTTAACCTGAGGGCAGCTCTAAATTACACTTGTTGGAATAGGTTTCAGAGTAGCAGCCGTGTTAGTCTGTATTCGCAAAAAGAAAAGGAGTACTTGTGGCACCTTAGAGACTAACAAATTTATTAGAGCATAAGCTTTCGTGAGCTACAGCTCACTTCATCGGATGCATTTGGTGGAAAAAAAACAGAGGAGAGATTTATATACACACACACAGAGAACATGAAACAATGTGGTTTATCATACACACTGTAAGGAGAGTGATCACTTAAGATAAGCCATCACCAACAGCAGGGGGGGGAAGGAGGAAAACCTTTCATGGTGACAAGCAGGTAGGCTAATTCCAGCAGTTAACAAGAATATCAGAGGAACAGTGGGGGGTGGGGTGGGAGGGAGAAATACCATGGGGAAATAGTTTTACTTTGTGTAATGACTCATCCATTCCCAGTCTCTATTCAAGCCTAAGTTAATTGTAGCCAGTTTGCAAATTAATTCCAATTCAGCAGTCTCTCGTTGGAGTCTGTTTTTTGAAGCTTTTTTGTTGAAGTATAGCCACTCTTAGGTCTGTGATCGAGTGACCAGAGAGATTGAAGTGTTCTCCAACTGGTTTTTGAATGTTATAATTCTTGACGTCTGATTTGTGTCCATTCATTCTTTTACGTAGAGACTGTCCAGTTTGGCCAATGTACATGGCAGAGGGGCATTGCTGGCACATGATGGCATATATCACATTGGTAGATGCGCAGGTGAACGAGCCTCTGATAGTGTGGCTGATGTGATTAGGCCCTCTGATGGTGTCCCCTGAATAGATATGTGGACACAGTTGGCAATGGGCTTTGTTGCAAGGATAGGTTCCTGGGTTAGTGGTTCTGTTGTGTGGTGTGTGGTTGCTGGTGAGTATTTGCTTCAGATTGGGGGGCTGTCTGTAAGCAAGGACTGGTCTGTCTCCCAAGATCTGAGAGAGCGATGGCTCGTCCTTCAGGATAGGTTGTAGATCCTTGATGATGCGTTGGAGGGGTTTTAGTTGGGGGCTGAAGGTGATGGCTAGTGGCGTTCTGTTGTTTTCTTTGTTGGGCCTGTCCTGTAGTAGGTGACTTCTGGGTACTCTTCTGGCTCTGTCAATCTGTTTCTTCACTTCAGCAGGTGGGTACTGTAGTTGTAGGAATGCATGATAGAGATCTTGTAGGTGTTTGTCTCTGTCTGAGGGGTTGGAGCAAATGCGGTTATATCGTAGCGCTTGGCTGTAGACAATGGATCGAGTGGTATGATCTGGATGAAAGCTAGAGGCATGTAGGTAGGAATAGCGGTCAGTAGGTTTCCGATATAGGGTGGTGTTTATGTGACCATCGCTTATTAGCACCGTAGTGTCCAGGAAGTGGATCTCTTGTGTGGACTGGTCCAGGCTGAGGTTGATGGTGGGATGGAAATTGTTGAAATCATGGTGGAATTCCTCTAGAGCTTCTTTTCCATGGGTCCAGATGATGAAGATGTCATCAATGTAGCGCAAGTAGAGTAGGGGCATTAGGGGACGAGAGCTGAGGAAGCGTTGTTCTAAGTCAGCCATAAAAATGTTGGCATACTGTGGGGCCATGCGGGTACCCATCGCAGTGCCGCTGATTTGAAGGTATACATTGTCACCAAATGTGAAATAGTTATGGGTCAGGACAAAGTCACAAAGTTCTGCCACCAGGTTAGCCGTGACAGTATCGGGGATACTGTTCCTGACGGCTTGTAGTCCATCTTTGTGTGGAATGTTGGTGTAGAGGGCTTCTACATCCATAGTGGCTAGGATGGTGTTTTTAGGAAGATCACCAATGGACTGTAGTTTCCTCAGGAAATCGGTGGTGTCTCGAAGATAGCTGGGAGTGCTGGTAACGAAGGGCCTGAGGAGGGAGTCTACATAGCCAGACAATCCTGCTGTCAGGGTGCCAATGCCTGAGATGATGGGGTGTCCAGGATTTCCAGGTTTATGGATCTTGGGTAGCAGATAGAATACCCCAGGTCGGGGCTCCAGGGGTGTGTCTGTGCGGATTTGTTCTTGTGCTTTTTCAGGGAGTTTCTTGAGCAAATGCTGTAGTTTCTTTTGGTAACTCTCAGTGGGATCAGAGGGTAATGGCTTGTAGAAAGTGGTGTTGGAGAGCTGCCTAGTAGCCTCTTGTTCATACTCTGACCTATTCATGATGACGACACCACCTCCTTTGTCAGCCTTTTTGATTATGATGTCAGAGTTGTTTCTGAGGCTGTGGATGGCACTGTGTTCTGCATGGCTGAGGTTATGGGGTAAGCGATGCTGCTTTTCCACAATTTCAGCTCGTGCACGTCGGCGGAAGCAGTCTATGTAGAAATCCAGGCTGCTGTTTCGACCTTCAGGAGGAGTCCACCCAGAATCCTTCTTTTTGTAGTGTTGGCAGGAAGGTCTCTGTGGGTTAATATGTTGGTCAGAGGTGTGTTGGAAATATTCCTTGAGTCTGAGACGTCGAAAATAGGATTCTAGGTCACCACAGAACTGTATCATGTTCGTGGGGGTGGAGGGGCAAAAGGAGAGGCCCCGAGATAGGACAGATTCTTCCGCTGGGCTAAGAGTATAGTTGGATAGATTAACAATATTGCTGGGTGGGTTACGGGAACCATTGTTGTGGCCCCTTGTGGCATATAGTAGTTTAGATAGCTTAGTGTCCTTTTTCTTTTGTAGAGAATCAAAGTGTGTTTTGTAAATGGCTTGTCTAGTTTTTGTAAAGTCCAGCCACGAGGAAGTTTGTGTGGAAGGTTGGTTCTTTATGAGAGTATCCAGTTTTGAGAGCTCATTCTTAATCTTTCCCTGTTTGCTGTAGAGGATGTTGATCAGGTGGTTCCGCAGTTTCCTTGAGAGTGTGTGGCACAAGCTGTCAGCATAGTCTGTGTGGTATGTAGATTGTAATGGATTTTTACCTTCAGTCCTTTCGGTATGATGTCCATCTGTTTGCATTTGGAGAGGAAGATGATGTCTGTCTGTATCTGTGCGAGTTTTTTCATGAAGTTGACAGATTTCCACTCTATACGGCTAAATTCAGTGCCTTGCATAATCACAGGTTTCAGAGTAGCAGCCGTGTTAGTCTGTATTCGCAAAAAGAAAAGGAGTACTTGTGGCACCTTAGAGACTAACAAATTTATTAGAGCATAAGCTTTCGTGAGCTACAGCTCACTTCATCGGATGCATTTGGTGGAAAAAACAGAGGAGAGATTTATATACACACACACAGAGAACATGAAACAATGGGTTTATCATACACACTGTAAGGAGAGTGATCACTTAAGATAAGCCATCACCAACAGCAGGGGGGGGAAGGAGGAAAACCTTTCATGGTGACAAGCAGGTAGGCTAATTCCAGCAGTTAACAAGAATATCAGAGGAACAGTGGGGGGTGGGGTGGGAGGGAGAAATACCATGGGGAAATAGTTTTACTTTGTGTAATGACTCATCCATTCCCAGTCTCTATTCAAGCCTAAATTAATTGTATCCAGTTTGCAAATTAATTCCAATTCAGCAGTCTCTCGTTGGAGTCTGTTTTTGAAGCTTTTTTGTTGAAGTATAGCCACTCTTAGGTCTGTGATCGAGTGACCAGAGAGATTGAAGTGTTCTCCAACTGGTTTTTGAATGTTATAATTCTTGACGTCTGATTTGTGTCCATTCATTCTTTTACGTAGAGACTGTCCAGTTTGGCCAATGTACATGGCAGAGGGGCATTGCTGGCACATGATGGCATATATCACATTGGTAGATGCGCAGGTGAACGAGCCTCTGATAGTGTCCTACCTACATGCCTCTAGCTTTCATCCAGATCATACCACTCGATCCATTGTCTACAGCCAAGCGCTACGATATAACCGCATTTGCTCCAACCCCTCAGACAGAGACAAACACCTACAAGATCTCTATCATGCATTCCTACAACTACAGTACCCACCTGCTGAAGTGAAGAAACAGATTGACAGAGCCAGAAGAGTACCCAGAAGTCACCTACTACAGGACAGGCCCAACAAAGAAAACAACAGAACGCCACTAGCCATCACCTTCAGCCCCCAACTAAAACCCCTCCAATGCATCATCAAGGATCTACAACCTATCCTGAAGGACGAGCCATCGCTCTCTCAGATCTTGGGAGACAGACCAGTCCTTGCTTACAGACAGCCCCCCAATCTGAAGCAAATACTCACCAGCAACCACACACCACACAACAGAACCACTAACCCAGGAACCTATCCTTGCAACAAAGCCCGTTGCCAACTCTGTCCACATATCTATTCAGGGGATACCATCATAGGGCCTAATCACATCAGCCACACTATCAGAGGCTCGTTCACCTGCGCATCTACCAATGTGATATATGCCATCATGTGCCAGCAATGCCCCTCTGCCATGTACATTGGCCAAACTGGACAGTCTCTACGTAAAAGAATGAATGGACACAAATCAGACGTCAAGAATTGTAACATTCAAAAACCAGTTGGAGAACACTTCAATCTCTCTGGTCACTCGATCACAGACCTAAGAGTGGCTATACTTCAACAAAAAAGCTTCAAAAACAGACTCCAACGAGAGACTGCTGAATTGGAATTAATTTGCAAACTGGATACAATTAACTTAGGCTTGAATAGAGACTGGGAATGGATGAGTCATTACACAAAGTAAAACTATTTCCCCATGGTATTTCTCCCTCCCACCCCACCCCCCACTGTTCCTCTGATATTCTTGTTAACTGCTGGAATTAGCCTACCTGCTTGTCACCATGAAAGGTTTTCCTCCTTCCCCCCCTGCTGTTGGTGATGGCTTATCTTAAGTGATCACTCTCCTTACAGTGTGTATGATAAACCCATTGTTTCATGTCCTCTGTGTGTGTGTATATAAATCTCTCCTCTGTTTTTTCCACCAAATGCATCCGATGAAGTGAGCTGTAGCTCACGAAAGCTTATGCTCTAATAAATTTGTTAGTCTCTAAGGTGCCACAAGTACTCCTTTTCTTTTTACTTGTTGGAATAGTCTCTTAGGGACTGCTCCACTTACCAGTGATTGCTCTTGCCACGCTCTTGACATGCCTCCTTTGTGTCTGATGGGCAGTGGGTGGGATAGAGTTGGCTATATTGGCTTTATCCCATCCAGGGATTCTCCTACACAAGTGGAATCCCCAGTTGCCTCTTTATGGCAGCTTTCCAGCTGCTTTGCACTACCTGACCAGCACTAAGGAGCCAAACAAGTTGTGGGGATCTGGGCTTCACTGTTTTGGGAGGCAGTTTTGGTCAGAAATGCCTGTCAGAGAATGCAGTTGTTGTCATTTACATTTTCAATTTTTCATTTAGTTTTACAGATTCAGATTCATCGTCAGTAACATTTTCATGCTGAGATTCAGTTGCAGTATTGCCATCCCCACTTATATCATCATCATTCCAGGAAGAGGATAGCAGTTCTCTTTCAGTGACATTGCCTGGCCAATATCCATTTCAGTTCCCTTTTATTTTCTGAACCATTTTAGATGAGAAACAGCAGAGCAATACCTTCTTCATTTCCCTTCACCCGCTATGTTGTCTTAATACTTTTCTCACAATGTTTTTTGTTTATTTATTTGTTTCCACTTCTCATTTTCTCTGTAATTTTGAACCTTTGGTCTAGGTGTAACAACCATTGAGACTTTTGTAGCTGGTTTCTTAATCTGTGGTGTTTTTCATCTAACTCTTCTTAAATCTGGTCTAATCAAATCAGATCTCCTTGTAACTGAAATTTAAGAAATAACTGCAGAGTTTTCCATGAGTTTGTTTGCCATACTGATTGATATGCGAAAAGAAAGTTTGTAATACACGGTCATAGGGTTCAATCCTAATTTTTCTCCTATGGCCTGCAGGGTTGCAGAATCTACAATGCTGCATAGGGACATAAGGTTCTGTTATTACTCTCTGAGTTACCAGTAAACCCCAGGAAGGGGGGTGAATTTGACCTTATACAACATGTGTAGATTTTATTTTACTAGAATGGGAATGCCACCTGCTCACGTGCCCTTTTAACTGTCTGCACAAAGCATTCTGCTAACCACACACACAGTCAACACAGTTGTTAAAGTTCTACACACCACCAGAGACTTCTTATATTTAAGGTCACAGGCAGTCTTCATAGCCAAATCACCTCCTTATTCTTCCCTTGGTTCCTGAATAGCCACATACACAACATGAGCCATCAGGCTAATAAAGGCCCTGTGGTGTCATCCAGATATGCTGAGCCTATGTGATAGAGTTTATTGCTAACATTACTTACTGCACATCTAAGAAAGGATGTGTTGTGCATACCGAATTCCTTTCTCCCTCCTAAGTGCTCCAAACCAACTGGATGCACTTTCCAAGTAGGATAGTTCCAGTGGCCTTGGTCAAGGATGGCAAATAGTTGCCAAATAGTTCTTGATTATGGATCTTGTACACTAGATTGGCAACTTTTTCCAAACCAGCCAAGCTATGAAGTTTTTTTGTTTCTTCTCTTCTCTTCTCTTCTCTTCTCTTCTCTTCTCTTCTCTTCTCTTCTCTTCTCTTCTCCCCGTTTTTCTTAGAAAAAACAAACAAACAAACAACAAAAACAACAACTGAACACAAAAAAACCCTTAGAAATTAAACATAAATAACTTTTTAAATGAGCATTGTGGTTGCACAATTAAACACTGAGAACTGAGGAAATGCCAAAGTTAAAACTGATCCTGCAACTTTAATCGTGGTCTATTGTATGTACACATTATGGTACATATGTACATACTTTACTTATGTGATTACATACTATTCAAATAATACACTATATTGTACATTTCTGTACAATAATTATACATATATGCCAATTCATAGTATTATGTGTACTAAATATTCTGCATACTTCACACAGGGTTCACGAAAGTAATTTCTGTAGAATGTTGACAGTAAACAGTACTTTTAAAACATATTACTGGTGAAATTTAACAATACAGTCCACAATGAATACATACAATACAATACAGTGGAAATATAGGGGCTTAGAATCAAGTTACAACATTAAGTCTTGCAATGACTACACCACAATCAGTGGAGCCTCATTAATATATCTTATGTAAATACATTTCTATTTGTTATATAATCAAATGTTTAATATCTTAACGTCCACATACTTTTTTTCTCTCAGCTTTAGGAAAAATAAGTTTTCAATGTACTTGTCCTTGTCTAGTTAGAAATATAATTATAAATTTCATATCAGTAGCATGCAAGTATAAATTCTGTACACAAATTCTCACTCATTAAAGAAACAAGTGAATTCTATGTTAAAGTACATCCAGTACTTGGAGAAAGTAATATTTGAACTATGTTAAGACAGTGTGAGACTAAGCATTATTTAGAGTCTATTTTAACCTGAAAAGGCCTGGCCAAACAAGAAATTATAAAAATGCACCCTTTCAGTATAACTCTTTTTGTGTATTTCTCCGAGAAGCAGCTTGTGAAATTTTATAGCTAATGAAAAAAGAAAAGGAGTACTTGTGGCACCTTAGAGACTAACAACTTTATTAGAGCATAAGCTTTCGTGAGCTACAGCTCACATCCGATGAAGTGAGCTGTAGCTCACGAAAGCTTATGCTCTAAAAAATTTGTTAGTCTCTAAGGTGCCACAAGTACTCCTTTTCTTTTTGCGAATACAGACTAACACGGCTGCTACTCTGAAACCTATAGCTAATGAAGACTGTGCAGAGGTGAATCTCTCTACAGTGAGAAAAATAAATTTCTATCAAGTGTATAGAATAATGGTGCTTAGAAAATTATTTACATACATATTTTTGAGAGAAGAGAACTTATTATGAAAAAGGGTAAATTTTCAGAAAGGCACTCTCCCTTTTGCAAAAGCAATTTTCAAAGAAGCCAGCCAGGGGTGGAAAGCTGACTGGCTTTGTCTCCTGTCAGGAAGAGAAGGCACCCAGCTGAGCACAGCTACCTACTGATTTTGTGGCAGAGCAAAGTCAACCAGTCTAGAAATCTCCATCTGGAAAACGGAGTGTACTTGAGTCCTCTTCCTCCCCTCCCTGGAATTCTTGGTGTAGATGTGGCAGAAAATGCCCCCATATGTGCCCACTCTCAAATCCAGACCCCTCCCAAAGACTACTTTTTCTGAGTGAAGTCCCAGACTCTCACCCACACCCACAAAAACTGCCTCCCAAAACATCTGCTTCTGCTAGGAGAAAGGGCCTAGAGGTGGGCCCTTTCTCACTAGAAGATGAAGACTGCTACTTTGTGAGGAGAGTGGGCCTTGGGAGAAAGCAAGAGAAAATCCCAAGATATTAATAAAATGAATACTGACTGGCCACGACAATAAATGACAAAAATAGTTTATTCAATAGTACATGTTACACAAAGTGAATCTCAAGAACTATTTTGTCCCTCAAGCAGTATTTTACTGCTACTGCCCTCAGAGCCAGGCCAGTCAATATTTACATAATATTTTTGATATATAGATAGATTTTGTTACAGCCACACATGTCCTACATATATCAGAGATGGGCCCACGTTGCAAGAGTGTATTTGAATATAGAGCTAAATCTGAACTTCTCTAAAGTTTGATAGGTTTGTATGTAGCATTTTAACTTAATTATATTTTAGTTTTATTTGGAGACTGGGGCCAGCTGCAAAGTTTAGATCCAAATCCAAAAACATAAATTAAAATTTATAAATTTCTTGGAAGAAGATAGTTTTTAAGACTGACAGTGTGAGAAAAGCAGTCTTTTTGTGTCCTGACAATTCAGTTATCGAGTGGCCCTATTGTGCCTTTTCTGTAATTTATATTTACTTGTTGGCACAGCAAAAAAAGGGGGGAAAGTGGTGAATAGAGGCAAACAGATAAATGAAAAAAGCCTTTTGATTAAACAATGCACTCCTGACATTTAGCTATGTACAGACCCAATATTTAACATTTTAAAAAGACAATACAATAAAAGAAACAGCAGCTGTTTCTATGTGATGTCAAAAAACAGGTGGGATACAAGTCTCCATACCAGCGCAATCATATTGATCTCCTGATGATGCACATATGAGGCACATATGCAATCATTATTGACCCATCATGGGACTCATTTCCAGGAATATGGCCAGATAATGCCCCAATATAATAACAAACACTGTCTAGAATCAGTATAAACATTTTATCTGACAGATCAATAAAAATCCAAGGTGAAGCTGAAAAAAACCAGCATGTGTCTGTATCACAAAACAAATAGTGTGCTCCCTATTCACAAGGGCAACAGAGGCAGCAGCAATTTGTGTTTCCCACACTGCCCTGCCAATGACCCCAACCCTGACCTGGAGGGGCCACCCTCACTTTGGTGAGAGGCCATTCAGTCTTGGGTCTGCCCCTGGTGCCGAACTGCTTAATTATGTGTGCCGAGGTGGTTTTAGGTGGACTACTGTGTCCACTGGGATTAAGCTGAGACCCCCCCCCAAAATTCATTTCATGGATCCGAGGCACACTAGTGAAAGGTTAGCAGAACTCAGCTCACCGCGACAGACATAGTCCTGAGAGAGAGACTCCTTGTGTCTTTATGAATGGTAGGAATGGGGAATGGATGGACCCCCGTGAAACGTTCCAGACCTATGAAAGTTTCACGTCTCCTGGAAGTTCTGTATTATTTCCTAACTACACAGGGATGGAATAAGGTTAAAGTTGTACCTGGATTTTTCGCAGCTGTTTAACAAGGCTGATTCCGGGGGTGAGGGTTATACCCATATTTTTGTTCCCTGTGCCTTGTTGCGGGAAGCTGAGAGAAACCACGCTTTTCAAAGCATGTTACAACACAAGAATCAAAGCCATCTCCCTTCAATAGGAAATCTAGCTTTTGAAATCCGCCGTTTATCGGGGCTCCTGAATAAGGGGTTTAAGGGGTGTTTGCTATTAATTGTTAATGTAGTCTGCCATTAGAGGGCACTAAACAACCCTGCATTAATGCTGATTCAGAAAGAGAGAGAGAGAAAGAGGGAGAGTGACACCGATTTGGGGAAAGATTAAAAAGGGTTGTGGAGTCCCAAAAAGCTTCTGAAGCGATCAAAATGCCCCAGAGCTGCTCACGGTGATGATCATAATAATAACAACACAAATTGTAGCGAGGTCAGTTATTTACCAGTCTGCTTCTTAATGTGTGTGACTGCAGGTGGTGCAATGGGACATTGTGATTCATGCTCACTTTCAAAGCAGGACCCAGGCCCGGGTCTGAGGCACCCAAACAACTGTCTTCTAATATTAGCACGGCTGTATTTCTGGATCTATTATAGTCTGTCCAGACAGATCCCATTGTAATGGGATCTTTTATTAAAAGATTAGCACTATCTCCTGCAGTTGGTGGAAAAAAATCTGTTATCACTGAGTTATTTGCAGTTGTGGGGAGGGGGAAGTAGGGGAAAAGCCTGCAGAATAAAAGCTGGGGCGGGGGGGGGGAGGTTAAGGGCACTGGGAAAGGGGTGGGGAGGAATCGGTAGAATTTACGCATGAATCCCAATGATCTGGCAATATCCAAGAATTTTTGTCTGCGTACTTTGCTGTCTGTTGTGCTTTGGTGGCTCGGAGCAGCGAAAGAATCGAAATTAAAAAGGCAGCTTTTGAATAAACAATACCGTTTTCCGTTAAGTAATCATTTTGTATAAAAGGAAATATCGCCTACTCAGTTTCATTCAGCGGTGCCAAAAAATGTTATAAATGAGAGACCGCCAACTTTCTAAGGGGAAGAATAATGCCAGACTGTGCTTAGTAAACTAGTGCTCTAGAAGTTCATTATCGATGTTGCAACCTTTTTTATTCTGAAAGGAGACCGCCTACGTCGCCCCCATTCCGGTCTATACTCCAGGCGCTCCCAGTGAAAAGATTGTCACTTGGGTAAAACCCCAGGTATTAAACTTTTGTTTGTTTTTGACCAGTCCCGGAGCGGGAGGTGTGTGTGCGCCAGACACCTAACTACTGTTTGAGGTGTTGGGGTGGATTTCTTATTAATCACAACCAGAGAGTGGGCATGTCACCCACCCACCCAACAACAACAACAAAAACAACAAAATCATCTTTCCCGAGAGACTTCATCACCTTTTGCTGAGCCCCAGAACTTCTAACAAGAAGCGAAAACATTTCCACATGCTGATCAGGTTGTACTTTTGTTTTCAAGTTCCTTTGGCCATGATGTGGGGGGCTAGGGGAAAGGATCGCGCCTCTCCTTCCCCGGTCAAGTGACATGGCTCTTGCTTTAGTCCTATGAATTGTGTTAAAGCCCCTAGCTCCTCTGCGTGCGCGCCTCCTGGTATTAATGACACGAGTGGATAGTTCTTTCCTCTCTCTCTCTAAGCTCCAGTTACCATTCTGGTTTTTTCCCCTCCTTCCTGTTACTACGCAAAGAACTCCAGTGATTCCCTCTTGCAGATTTGATGTGAGACTGTGTGTGCGTGAGTGTGTGTGTGAGAGAGAGAGAGTGAGCGTGTGTGTGTGTGAGAGAGAGAGAGAATGTGTATATGCACCTAAAACAGATAGTTGGAAAGGGTTTCCAGAAGGTGGAAAATGTCACCTGATTCACAGTGAACTTTTTAAATCTCCCCACCCCCGAACACACACACACATTAGGAGACCGCCCACCGCAGACAGCTAAGACCCCCTTATAGATTTAAAGAGAGACTGCTTTGAGAGGCTGACGTTCATTCAATAGAGCGATCATAAGCAGACTGACTAGTGCTCTCTTTCTCTCTCTCTTTCTCTCTCTCTTCCTCTCTGCTCCACTTGATATTGTTTCTGTCTCTTTCACTCGCTGGTATACTGAGGATGTTAAATCAGAGAATCCACCCGGGCATGCTTTTATTCCTGATGCTTCTATGCCACTTCATGGAAGATCACACAGGACTGGGTAAGATGAGATTGTTTATTTGTAGATGTGTTTTATTTTCTATATTTTTCTCTATGTTTAGCTTTCTCCTGTTGAACGTCTCTGTACAAGGGACCAGCTTTAGGAATAGGACCGCAAGTTAACTATAAATGGGACCGCTTTGCACAAATGTATAGAGCTGACATTTAGAGATATTTTTGATCGGCCCCTCAAACTGCTATGCATAGTACAGAGGAGCGATGATGATGATGATGATGACGATGATTGTTATTTATTATGATTATGCAGCATGAATGAACAGCAGCCCCACACAGCAACTTGATTTAGTCCCACTGTCTAAATAGGTGCTCAAAGTTTTTGTTGCAGTGTAGCTTAGATTTTCCTCTTGACTGCTTGGCTGCAAGGATGGTGGGGATGGGGAGTTCCACGATCACAAACGACATTTTCAGACACTAATATTAGTCATTTTCCGGCTATCCTTTCAATATTTGGACACCCCCACCCCCTGTGCACATACACATTTGTGAGTGAATTTTGCTGGGCTGTGAATTCTGCTGCAACTGGAGAATGTGTTTAAACACATGTCCCAGGCGAACAAAACAAACAGAAAATGTAATAGCTGTCTTTTCCACGAGTGATTACTGAGGGTTTTTTTCTTGATGCCGCTCCGACAACAACCTGAACGAGTTAGATTGATGGTTTTTACTGAATATTTTTTCGCTGAGCTGGATGTATACGTTAACCTTGTGAAGGCGCTCAAAACTGACTTCTATCGTTCTTTTGATCCATAAAAACTGATTTTCAAAAGGGTGTTGTTTATTCAATTATTGCTTTGGGGGGGAGCTATCCTCCCCCTCCACTGTCTCCCCATATATATCGATCTGAGAGGTCGATCCTGCACTTCTCACTCCGGGAAAATTCCCATTGGAGTAAGGAAACCGGATCGAGCCCCTGCTGGATTAGAATCAATTGCTATTAGAAGTCACACTGGTTATTCACGAGAGGCTCATCCCAACCAAAACTCTCCAACTAAAAAAGGGGCAGTTGCTTGGACTAATGTTCTTGGCTTGAATCCATCAACAGCAGAGATACAAGTAAAACAAATCTCTATCCGATTTACGTGCAGTGTACTTCCCTATGAAACTGTGTCGGAAGAGACAATACCTATAGCTTTTGGTTTATAAACTCTCTAGTGGTCTCCTATTTCTGTGCCCCGGCATTTTGTTTACTTTGGTCACCCTTCTTTGGATCGCAGCTAACTTACTTCAGCAAAGAAAAGACATTTCTTAAGGGAAGCAGCAACATTTCGAGATTTCGAAAGACTTTGCTAACAGGCGAATGTTACCAGTTCTTGCAGATTGTAAAATGGCCTGGATTGAAACTCTGGGCAGCTCTAAAATAATGTTGTACAGAATTTTTGAAGAAGGGAAAAAAAGTATTTGCGAACGTGTTTTTCTTTTACCCCTGGTTTTTAATGCACATCCTTGTCAAACCTCTGTCACGCGCATGCAAGTCCCCATGGTCTACATATGGAATAAATACCTCCGAAAACTGCCTTGCCCTGTTCCGATCAGGTTATTTAAACTGCGCTGCCTATTGCTCCAGAGTAGCTGCAGGTTATGAAATGGGACAAATAAGAGTAAACAGTCTAGTAAAAGTCAATGCAAGCCGCACGTGTTGTGTCTGGGTCACTGGTAACTGACATTGATATGGCTGGGTCTCTCTCTCCCTCTCGCTCTTGCAGCTGGGAATTGTTGGCTCCGGCAGGCAAAGAACGGCCGCTGCCAGGTCCTATATAAGACTGATCTGAGCAAGGAGGAGTGCTGCAAAACGGGCCGGCTAACCACTTCATGGACTGAAGAAGACGTTAACGACAACACGCTTTTTAAGTGGATGATTTTTAACGGTGGTGCCCCAAACTGTATCCCATGCAAAGGTGCGTTTGAAAAGTGCTCAGAAACCGTATGTGCAGGGGCTGGCGGTGGCCGGGATGGAGTCAGCAGGGGCAGCAGTGTTTCCCTATGCCACTCTCCAATTTGGATTTTAAAGCTCGTCCCATAAAGTAACTGCCCTGACTTGGACACTGTATTATTGAGAAGGGGAAGGGATCTAGCCTCTGCATGGTGAAATAGATGTGTGTGTGCAAACCAGCAGTTTGATCTTCCTTTTTGGTGGATCTCTCTCAGGACCCCACATTTTGTTTTCTGGATGGGGGGGGGAGGGAACTTGTTCGCTCCCTTTGTGCCTTGGGGGTTTGTCGCGGTGTTTGTGTAAACACCATTAATCCGAAGTCTGATGAGCAGACGAGGTATTAAAATGTTGCCTCTTTCTTTCCACCCCCCCCCCCCCTTCCCTTTAGAAACGTGTGAGAACGTGGACTGTGGAGCTGGGAAGAAATGCAAAATGAACAAGAAGAACAAACCTCGGTGTGTTTGTGCTCCGGATTGCTCTAATGTCACTTGGAAGGGTCCTGTGTGTGGCTTAGATGGGAAAACCTACAGGAACGAGTGTGCTCTCCTCAAAGCCAGATGTAAAGAGCAACCCGAACTTGAAGTCCAATATCAGGGCAAATGCAAAAGTAGGTTTACAAATCTAACCAAGTCCCCCGAATACCACAGGGTGTGTCTGAATGTAGGGAGGAGAAGCTGACGTGCTTTTCCACAATAACAAGATGATGTTTCAAATACTAAGGGACAAACACTAAACCACGTTCAACCGACAAGAACATAGCTGCACTGAGAATCCCCCACAGTCATGAAACACTGTGTTCACACCAGCTTCCCTGAGATGTGAAGGTTTTCCCCAATGGCCTTTTTATGAGGAAAGCTGCTGAAGACTTTGATTGTGTCATTTAATTGTTTCACATGTTCACTCCCTGTATGAGGCATTGGATCTCCCGTTAATCATTGTATGTTTCCGTCTTTATTTCAGAGACTTGCAGGGATGTTTTATGTCCAGGCAGTTCCACGTGTGTGGTTGATCAAACTAATAATGCCTACTGTGTGACATGTAATCGGATTTGCCCGGAGCCTACTTCCCCTGAACAGTATCTCTGTGGGAATGATGGAATAACATATGCTAGTGCTTGCCACCTGAGAAAGGCTACCTGCCTACTGGGCAGATCCATTGGATTAGCCTACGAGGGAAAATGTATCAGTAGGTATCATTCTTTGGGGGTGCTTATGGGGGAAGAGGAATAGTTCTTCATAACTAATTGTTTCACAATTTTGTAGAGGGGTTTCTGGATGCAGATTATTTCCTAGAACTGAATGTGTTGTGCAGTCCTGCAGTTTTTACTCAAGCAAAGGGGGAAATTTTGCTTGAGGGACACCTGCAAGATTTTTAAAAAGAAAAGGAGGACTTGTGGCACCTTAGAGATTAACAAATATGCTCAAATAAATTTGTTAGTCTCTAAGATGCCACAAGTCCTCCTTTTCTTTTTGCGAATACAGACTAACATCGCTGCTACTCAGAAACCTGCAAGATTTTGGGCCCCAAGAGGGGACAGAGGGTTCAATCCTTGATATCAATGTGATTTTTTACTCTGTTTTCAGTGGGAGCTGGAGTCAGATCCTCAAATGTTTTATGATATGACAACAGAGTAACACAATCTCAACATTCAGCTGAACTGGTTTCTTGGAAACATTTGTCTTCAAGAGATATTGGCAAATGTTATTTAATGTCAATCAGATACATCTGATAACTTTTCCCTTAGAAAAAAATCTTGTAGTGATTGGGGAGTGCTGTTGTGGATTAAGATAAGAAAATAACCTCAAAACAACCTGGTATTTTATATGAATTGTTATTCTTAACAATGTTTGTCACCACAATATGTTTGTTTTTATCATACACATTTCAGGTAACTTCATGTCTGAAAAATTATCTTTACAAGTTAAAGATCTCAAATCTAGTTCCATTGTGATAGCATGTGGTGAATTAATATTTTAATGACATAAACAACTATTTTATAAGGATTAGCTTGAAAAATAATCAATTTAGAAATGTTTAATTAATTGGCCAATTATAGACCTCCCATTTAAGACACTGGGGAGAGGGGGTTCCCACTGATTTCAATCAGAGAAGGTCAGGACCTGGTCATTTACAATATACAAATTTAATTCCACCTGCCTGAGGCCAAATTCTGCTTGCTTTGCTCCTCCATACCCACCTCCCCCCACACACAGACCCACTGATTTCCAAAAGCACTATGTGCTTGAGTAAAGTGAGAAGGATTTTACCCATACATTTCATATTCATTTTCCTATGAGTTCTTGATATATGAGAAGAGAGATTCTGCTTTACTCGTTTCTGGTATCTTGTATTTTTAGAAGCCAAATCCTGTGAAGATATCCAGTGCAGTGTCGGGAAGAAATGTTTGTGGGATTTTAAGGTTGGCAGAGGTCGATGTGCCATCTGTGATGAGCTATGCCCTGAAAGCAAGTCAGATGAAGCAGTCTGTGCCAGCGATAACACTACTTACCCAAGTGAGTGTGCCATGAAAGAAGCAGCCTGCTCCATGGGTGTGCTTTTAGAAGTAAAGCACTCTGGATCTTGCAACTGTAAGTGAGATTTTAAACCTTGCAGACATTTAAGGCTTCTGAAGGCAATCCCTAGGTAATGAAGACTTATGCCTTTAAAAATGAGAATTTCATTTAAAGATTTTTCCCTTAGAAATATATATATATAATATATATTATACACATTGTGGGATTGGTAAATTGCAACAGATAGTCAACGGTCTGTGGCTTGGACATTTTCAAGATACCTGTTTTTTGAGGAAAAGTCATGTTATCAGCCAGGGGTTGCCCTAAGAGCATCATACTAGCTATTTTTCCTAATTTGTGTGTGCTTCGCTGTTTGCTTTATTAACACTTGGATATATCCTAACTCCATCCAAAAAACCAAGCTTACTGTTAGCACATGGGCTGCTGTCTTAGAGCAGTTGCCTCTACTAACTCTGAATGAAGGACACAACCTAGAACACAAGAGCGCTTTTTATCTGATTTCAGGAATCTGCCAATAAAACCTGAGCCATTGATTCTTCAGAACTTTCTGCAGTTATGACTTCATAGCTTATGTATAAAAAACCATATTACATAACAGCAGATGCCAAAGAGCATCTCACTACAAGTCACGTAAAATGCAACGCTGTATTATGGCTGTTCAGAGGGCTTTGAAAACATGCACTGAGCTGCTTCTGCGCTGTTGTTGTCCTTATTTAAACAACAGCTCCCCTGTATTCCCCCATCTAGCCATTAATGAAGACCCTGAGGAAGAAGAGGAAGATGAAGACCCGGACTACAACTTTCCTATATCTTCCATTCTAGAGTGGTAAAACCTCCATCACTATTGGAACAGCCATTGGGCAAGAAATCAATGTCCATACTGTAAATAAGTGTATGCTTATTTATTTTGGGGAGAAAGAAAAGTATACATATAGTTGAGTCTTGTAGACATTTATTTATACTGTGTCATGTTTTATAATTTATACATAAAATGTCTGGTTGACTGTACACCTTGTTTTTTGAAGAAATTTATTCGTTACGGGAAGAGCAGTGTTATTTATTGTGAGGTCTCTTGCTTGTAAAGTAAAGCTTTTTTTTTTTGTAAACTATAAAAGTCCATTCCTTAGAGCTTACCTATATGACTCTCATCTCTTCTTTTCACTGCTGTTAACTCCTCTCCACTTTCACAAACTTGCATGTCAGTTTCTGTTATGTTTATTTATTGGATTTTCTTCTTGCCCCTTCTGTACATAAATGATCCCTCGGGTTTTTGTTTACAAGGAATCTTGACTGACCAAAAGGCGCTGATTTAAATATACTTTCTGGGTGCAGTGAGGCAATCTTTAAGGACATCTCTTCCACTTAACTTTTGTCTGCTTCTAAGCACTTCATGTACTGACATGCTCTCAATGTGCTGAGCATTTATACTGTACTATAAGAATTCTGGACCCAAATAAATTGAATTATGAAGGTTGTTAATAACTACATGGCTAACAATAATGAGAAAAATGTTCTTATTCTTTTTTATTTTTTGTAACTTACCATAAATGCTTTAACAGGTGGGTCCTTTAAGATGCTCCTGCAATACCACTTTTTAAAGTTCTTTTAAACTGTCACTAAAAGGTATATCAAAGCTTTATCAGTTCAAGTTTCTTGCTTTTCATAATACTTTTTTTTCTGATGCAATTTTATATTTTCAAACATGGTGAGTTAAATATAAATTCATTTAAATATATAGTTTTGTACTTTTCTACCATGTAAATGTGCAATGTATATAAAAGTTATAATGTGTATTTGTAAATAAATGATGAGTGAACACAATAGAAAAAAATTAATTTTCCCTGTGTGCAGACCTCAATTACTGGTTGTAAAGGGTTTGGGGAGATTTGTCCCTGTTATACACAGTGGTAGTGATGGTATTAGGGGAAAGGGAATTGTGAATGTTATTGAGATGAAGTGGAGTTGTTCAAGGATACAGCTTTCAACTGAAAATCAGTATCCACAACTCTTATAATTCCAGCTTGCTAAATACATTTTCTTGATCACTGTCACCAGTGCATTGACAAGAAATAATTGTAAATCCATATACGCTTCTGAATGAGAATAGATATAAACCTTTTTTCCTTCTCTCTATGGTAATGAAATAGGTTTGTCATTAATTGAACCTCTTTCATTTGCATCTTTCAGGGATGGTTTGACTATCTGTTTACATTCCTGCTAAGTTTCAGATCCATGCCATGTTATTAGGGCACTGGGTTGAAGCTCCATCACTAGTCAAGTGATGGAGCTTGTGTTTGTGACAAACACAAACACTCAAAGGTGTTCAAGTTAACCAAACAAAAGTTAAAGAGAAGAACCAGAACAAAATCACAGAACATGGGGGAAAAAATGCAACTGACATAGTATCTCTGGAAGGTGATTTGCTTTCAGAAGTAAAGTTCACTGGGGGATTTCCTTTAATGAGATAATATAGTATCTTATCCTCCTGGTGGATATCCATAAAATGTCTATATTCAGAACACTGTAAACTTTATTCAGTGAACTGAGCAGGAAAAAACAACAATGGTAATTTCCACTAGTATTGCATGGACCAGAATCCATTTTTCAAGTAACTTCACTGGGCTATATTGTGCTCTCAACTAAGGCCCCATTCTAAGCACATGCTTAAGTGCCTTGCTGAATAGGAATATATTTTAGCACGTGTTTAAGCAATTTTCTGAATCGGGGACTGAGAGAATAATTTGGCTCAATGGTTTTAAGTCTTCACTGTCCAAATACAATCACAACTAAGAGCCAGTTCCTGATCTCATTGCTCACTCCAATAGTCCCCTATATTCCATAATATTTTAGCTCTACAATTTCCCTCTGTTAGGATTAATTTAGAGAATAATTTTCATTTGTTTGGGACATATCAATTATTCCTTTTGTAAATTAAGAAATAAAAATGATGGGTTTTTGGTTTTACTTAATGTAGAATTTAAAAATAATAGCAGATATTTCCCCCCTCCACTTTATCCAGACAAATAGTTCTTTCAGAAGATGAAGGCTGCAGCAGGGTGCTAGTAAGATGAGCAGGTTTTTGCTTCACTGAAGATAATATCACCTGGAATAGAAAAGCAGGAGGGAGGGAACTCAATCAGAAACAATGTCTGACTAAGAAGAGAAAGGCAAAAGGCCTAATCACTAAAGAAGAAAAATATAAAGCTATATCTCATACTTTTTTGCCTGACATGTGGACACCTTAGTCATGTAATGATGTAATCAAACTCTTACACCTGTAACCTCTCAAGGAAAAAAAAAAGCTTGATAATATAAGGAGAAGTAAATGTTTAAAATAGATACCTAGAATGATCAGAGACGAGAAAGGAAATTCTCTGGAAATTCAGTTAAAGTGCATCCTACTTCACCTCTGACAAGAAGACAAAATAAAAAGGCTATATTCTTATTTTAGTTTTAAACAAAAATTTTGACTGAACATAATCAGAGAGAGTGTAGTCTACTGGTTACAGTAATCAAGCAGAAGTCTGGACTTCTTGATTCTAGTTTCATCTTTTCCATTGACTCACAAAGTAACTGTGGGAAAGTCACTTGAGGTGTTTGGCCCAGGAGAAAGTTCATTATAAGTATCAGGCACCCATGTTTGTTTTTGTGTGCAGGTGTATATGTGTGGGACTGTAAGTGTGAGTGCTTTTGCTAAACATGAAATATATTTCTTATATCTACATGCATAGGATAAATTCAAGAACCATATAATATAGTTGCACCTTTTGCTTCTTTCCTTGCACTTTGCTCACTAATCTACCTCAGCCAGATATTCCAAATCTCTCAAAAAATTTCAAACAGCTGCCATGCTTTTTTCAATTATAAAATAATCTGAAATGAAAATGCTTCCTTCTTTCCCTCCACATGGGAATCAGGTGAAATTAAATTTCTATATATATGCTGTATTCTAGACCATGACATTTTAACATATCATGAATAACCAAGGCTAGAAACATCAGTACATTATCACTTTGAAGAGATGGGAGTCCATGCTTTCTGCTGAAACATAACATTTGTTTGAAAACCTGCACGTTCACAAGATATCAGACCTTAATTTCATAACTCCCTGATGTAAAGAGGCAGTCATTACATTTGTATTTTGATATTTCTGTAATTCAGAGGCCCGCTTTCACCTGATCACTAAGACTGCTTTTGCAAGTAGACGGATATGAAAAAAAATAATACTAGTAAACACTTTTAAAACTCTGAATTTTCTAAAATAACATTTCTTCCATACATAAATGCATAATGGTGTTTGATGCTAAGAAGGCCTTGTTAGCACTCATTTGGGATGACCTGAATAACTCATGGCTTCTCCTCTCCTGACTAATATGGCCAATCATGGGCAGTGGGTATCAAAGGCCGGGGGACGCTGAGCCTCCCCAAACAACCTTGTGTGACCCCACCCATGCTCCGCCTCCATGCTCCCTCCTGCTTCCCAGCGCTCTGCAGCTCTTCCCCCTGTGGTGCTCGGTACTCCGGGGCTGCGGGTTGTGTCACCCGCCTCTTCCCCCTGTGGTGCTCGGTGCTCCAGGGCTGGGGGGCTCTGGGCTCCGGTGGTGGAAAGAGGGCAGGAGGGGTGCAGCCTTGGGCACAAGGGTCGGGATGGGCTGGAGGCTAGCCTCCCTGAGCCTGCGGTTCATCCACCACCCATGTGGCCAATAAAGCTTTTCTAACATCACATACTGGAGAGATCAGGCATGAAACCGAAGGTGTATTTAAGTCATGCAAGGTCATGATGTTCAACTCTGAGATTGATTTGGGGTGAAAGCCATGTAGCATAGCTAATTTTCTTGTAATTTATAATTATCTTGTTTTGATTTCCTAATCTTCAAATGGATTACTTGAATTTTGCCATAAGATTGAAGAACACTCCCAAATGTGTCAGAAGACAGAAAACTGAGGGGAGTTTTGGACTTCGATGCTAAAAAGTTGGAAGATAATCAGTTTTTTAAAAATGGCTACAATTTTCAAAATGTGAGTGCCTAAAATTAGGCTTCTTAATTCATATATTCATATTTTCATGTATGAAGAGCACCTAAATCTCCCATTGACTCTAGTGGGATTTGTAGATATTCAGCATTTTTATTGAGGTATTTAAATGGGGATTCAGAAATCTCCCCACTGTATTTTCCACTGAATGCATCTGATGAAGTGAGCTGTAGCTCATGAAAGCTTATGCTCAAATAAATTTGTTAGTCTCTAAGGTGCCACAAGTCCTCCTTCTCTTTTTGCAGACACAGACTAACACGGCTGCTATTCTGAAACCTAATTTAGGTGTGAAATGTTTGGCCTAAATTCTCTTCCAGGTAATTCAGGAAATACCAGACATTGAATGGAAGATGCATCGCAAGGCAGCATGTTAAGAAATCACTGTTCTCTTGTGAAGTCAGATTTAGCACCAAACACCGTATCACATGGCAGGATCTAATCCTTAGCTTGAATGGTCAATTTACTCTTAATTTGGCCGATTATATTCATAAGCACAATTTTAATTTGTTTCCCATTAGGATCCAAATGGACCTCTTAGCACCGTGGAATGTTGTATTCAAACAAACATTGCTTCCATCAGTCTTCCGCTGAACTTCATGTAGGCAAATTTATTCTAAATTTCAATCACTATTTATTTAAGAGGCACCTGGAACCAGAAGAATGCCACTTAGGAAAGGATAGCAGTGTAAAAACATTCCATTTAATGGCTTCAAAGATACTAAAATATGCCACCATTTGACTTCTGAATTAGAAACATTGCTAACAGAGGTCACAGGGCAAGATATGTAGCTAAGCAGGTCCTTAGACAGATGGCAGAGCACAAAGGTGAGACTGATGACAGTATAGTATTCTGACAATGAAAACAAGCTTTCAGACACAGAGGGAAGATCACATGTTCAAATATTCCAGCAGACAAAGATGTTGTTACTCTATGTCAAATTTAAGGGAAAAGTACTGTGAGTATCACTTGGAGGGAAAGTCTCTTCCTCAAACCCACATGTGACAACATGGTGTCTAAATGAGAAACTGTTAGTTAAACTGAAGTGCAATATGAATGAGGGTTAAAAATAAAAGCAATGTTAACTCCTGAGTCTTGGGGACTCCAAGATCAAGGAGAAATAACTAACTGATAATAAACAATTCTTAATAGAAAAATGTGCATGCACCGTTCCACAAGAGCACCTGAATACAAATAAAAGGATGAAGTATGGACTTTCACAGAGAAACATAAAGTGTTCTTTCTTTTACATTTCTTTTCCTTCGTTAGTTTAGGGACCTAGTCCTGCATTCTTATATAGTCCATTGTCCCACTGGTTTCCCTCTGAGTTTTTGATGAGCAAGGAATGCAGGATCCAGCCAGTCCTAATACATGCATTGTTATGCATACTGTTAATGGAACATTTAAATTCAAACACAAAATACAATTTGTATTTTAAAATATAAACAAATAAATAAAGGCAAAGAAACTGTCAAGGTTCCTTCCCCACTCTGAACTCTAGGGTAAAGATGTGGGGACCTGCATGAAAAACCCCCTAAGCTTATTTTTACCAGCTTAGATTAAAACTTCCCCAAGGTACAAACTATTTTACCTTTTGCCCCTGGACTTTATTGCTGCCATCACCAAGCGTCTAACATAGATATATAACAGGGAAAGAGCTCTCTTGGAAATATCTTTCCCCCCCAAAAAAATCCTCCCAAGCCCTACACCCCCTTTCCTGGGGAAGGCTTGATAAAAATCCTCATCAATTTGCATAGGTGAACACAGACCCAAACCCTTGGATCTTAAGAACAATGAAAAAGCAATCAGGTTCTTAAAAGAAGAATTTTAATTGAAGAAAAAGTAAAAGAATCACTTCTGTAAAATCAGGATGGTAAATACCTTACAGGGTAATCAGATTCAAAACATAGAGAATCCCTCTAGGCAAAACCTTAAGTTACAAAAAGACACAAAAACAGGAATATACATTCCATTCAGCACAACTTATTTTATCAGCCATTTAAACAAAACAGAATCTAACGCATATCTAACTAGATTGCTTATTAACCCTTTACAGGAGTTCTGACCTGCATTCCTGCTCTGGTCCCGGCAAAGGCAACACACAGACAGAGAGAACCTTTGTTTCTCCCTCCCTCCAGCTTTGAAAGTATCTTGTCTCCTCATTGGTCATTTTGGTCAGGTGCCAGCGAGGTTATCCTAGCTTCTTAATCCTTTACAGGTGAAAGAGTTTTTCCTCTGGCCAGGAGGGATTTAAAGGTGTTTACTCGTCCCTTTATATTTATGACAGAAACCAAGTAGTGGAAATAAGTAATTTAAAATAAGGAAGTTGTTCAATTTTACAAATTTGTTAAGTCTTATAAGAAAATAATTGTGGAAGAGACAATAATGAATGAGACCTAAACTGGTCAGGACACCAAGGAGAGCAAAAGAAAACAAGTAGAGACACTTTGAGAAATAACGGATAAAGTTTCACACAATACTTTTCAGCTGATAGATGGTTTAAGCAGGGCAACTGAAAATTCTATTTTACACACTGGCCTCATCAAAACTGCAATACTCATGAAATGGATGGAATAAAGAAGGAGCCAAGTTACAAACTGTTGCACATGGAGTAACGGGATTTTGTACTTAATTTTGTAGTGAATTTATACTACAACCATGTCATCTGCTTAAGACTTCAAAACTGAATGTTTCATCATTTCTTCTTTTGGAATTGACTTAAAATTATTAACATTCTTACTCAGTTTATCAGAAGGGGGGAGGGACTACCATAAATTGCACATGCCATTCCAATCTTCAAAGAAATAAATTAATTTAATTCTAGTCATGCCAATTTCCTACTTTTTAAACATTTTAAATATTGGATTGATTTAGTCCTTAAGTTCTGCAAGCAGAGCCCGGATTGAGATCTGTGGCAGTGGAAAGTTTGTCCTAAATAGGTGACTCAGTGACTCAACCTGCCTGCAATCCTATTCCAGGGTGTGAGGTGGAGCAGGTATCCCAAAGTTTGGTGGCCAATCAAAGCCCACCAAGTGTGTAAAACTGGTAGGGTAGATGGGGCAGAACAGTATGTCTGGGAGCTGTGATGATTCATTTAATATCCCAGGCATTCTCAGCTGCAATTGAAAGCTGTGTTCCACTGAGTGTAATATAGCAAATTGCATCCACGTGCGTCCGCTGGGGTGAATCAAACCAAGGCCCAGACCAGAAGTCTGTATCTAAACCCTCACTCCCAACTTGCGCAAAGTGCTTTATCTGGATCTGAAGCGTGCTGTTTGGAGCTATCTCTATAGAGGGCCTTATGTGGCAACCCAAATCTTTACCCCCCAAACCTGAGGAATGGCTGCATCTAGATCTGGACTTTACAGCCCATGTCCATTTCTTGTTTACATTTTGCTTAGTTATAAAGGAAATCTATATATAATAAAATTAATCTGTCTGGAGACATGCTCAGTTGCATTTTGAGCTCATCAGCATGGATACTGTAAATCAAAAATAATTTAAAAAGCATAGTCTTTATCTTATTATTGAAAAAATATGTGGTGCACATGCTGCAGGACCCATTCCTGAGGCAAACACTATTTTTGTTTTTAAATACATTACCAGCCCGCCTGTTTATAATTTGGTGGCACATTACAGTGCTTTGTTAGAACTAAAAGGTCAGGTATATATCCTTAGGAATTTAAAGGCATTAGATGTTTGAGGCCAAATCCTGCCCACCTTACTCACTGGAGTAGCCCTAAGGAGTATATTGTACAGTACCTAGAGCACACCCTTCTGAACAATTAGTTGAAGATAATAGACACCCTTCTTAGAAGGATGTTCTCATACTGTCTCTTCTCTCAGCCAAATAAGAAAGTGGCATAAGGGGAAAAAATGAGGACAGGAGAGGGACCTGAAAATCAGAGTGTGGGGGAGACAAAGAAATAGAGAAGTAGTAGAAAAGATAGTGTGACAAGGGCAAAGAAAAAGAGGAAAAGGGAAGAAAGGTCAAACGGGAGAGCAGGAAAAAGAGATTAAAAACGTACAAGCTGCATGTAAAGAGCTGCAGAGGAAGCTACAATTTTTATTGTTCCCAGAAAAGATGTGAACAATGCTAAATACTCTTGAGTGCCATCTACTGGCACATTTGCTATTAGTTAACTATATTGGCTAGACTGCAGCTGGACTGGACTGGTATTAGGATGCCAAAGTTCTCTTACTGGCCTTCTGGGTGTTCTTGGGCAAATTATATCACCTCTGTGTGCCATAGTTTCTCCATCTGTAAAATGAGGGTGGGTCATGATATTGAACTTCTTTTATACAGTGCTTTGAGATCTATTGATGAAAAGTGCTGTATAAAAAACTAGGTATTATTAATTATATATATATATCCACTGTACAGCACTCTAGTAACGAAAAGTTAAAAAAAAGAAAGAAGCAGGAGAGAGAGAAGAAAAAAAGGCAAGAGCAGAAGAGGAAGAAGGTGGGAGGGGAGAAAAGAACAATAGGAGTTAAGGAAGAGGAGGGGAATTGATTAGGATATAAGTGGTTAATCGCTAAGGACAACACAATTTCCACTGTATATTCCTCTGTTTGTTTTATTGTTTATGTGTGGGGAACAGTAGTGTCTCCAGAGCTATATTTTTGGCACACAATAACTGTGAACACCTTTGTGTAAGATTAATAAATTTAAGGAGCGTATCCAACATATGAATAAGCAAGAAATGGAGGGCCATATTTTTCAATACCCATTTTAAACATGTAATTATCCCACAGTGAGAATACAAGACAAGGGTAACATCTGCACAAAGCAATATCTGTGTGGGTATTTGTGCTTGAAAATCTGACCCACATCTACCAGAGAAGGCTTCTGGTGAAGGTTGAACGCATGGAGTTCGGAATAGAGTGGGATGGGTTTTGTTCTGCTGCTGTATTTACTGGCTGATGTGTTAGCTTTATTGTGAGTGATATCTCTTTAGGGATTGTGAGTTTAATTATTGTCAGGTGTCAATTTTTTCAAAAGCACCTATGTTTCTTAGGAGCCTAAATCCCATTTTCAAAGGTGACTTAGGCATGGATGGCCAGATTTTTAAAGCTATTTACGCACCTAAAGATGCAGCTAGGCACCTAGTGGGATTTTCAAAAGTGCTTAGGAACCTATCTGCATAGTTAGGCACCTAAATACCTTTAAATATCTGGCCCTTAGGCTTTCAATGACACATCAATTCCTAAATTCCTTCTTAAGTCACTTTTGAAAATGGTACTTAGACTCCTAAGTCACTTAAGCAGTTTTGAATACTTTACCTAACGAACCTAGAGCTCAAGCATGTTTATATTAAAACTAAATAGTAAATAGATATAATATTGACTCATTTCTAATATCCTATATCTGACCATTACAGTCACAAATTAGAGTATGCATAGACCACCAATAAAATGTTCTTGTCCTTTTTTCTACTGAAACATTTTGTGATGTGTAGCATGTCACCTCAGTAAAGTGACAGGCATATCAAAAGCTGATTTTTGGTTGTGACATGTCACTGTTTCTAACTTATTAGTTACTTACATTGAAATACCAGGATTGATTATTGATTTAGGTATATCATCCATATTTTTGCTGTCACAAGTAGAAATAAACCTGCATGGATATGAATAATCCATGGTTTATGGACTGTAACTTCCCCAGAGAGTATCAGATATCCACCTGATGTCCCTGAGCACTGGATTTTGCATTTAGATCTCTGAGTTAGCAGATGTGTACAATCACATATAGGCGGACAGTCCCCTATTGGCAAGGCATGTGAGGAGGCTCATGAGCATTGTTCATTCCAGCAAGTTCATAGGATATATTGCACTCATAAAATTTTCTACAGATCTACTAGTGCCAGGATGTCTATAACTAGTGCTCTGCACAGAGTCAAACAAAACAGTTTTAGTTAATCAGGTACCATCACAAATAGATATGTATGTCTGTTTCAACGTACCCCGTTAAGAGCAGTGCAGCTACAATTTAGGACAGAGGCTTCTGATCCTCAAAGACATACATTTTAATGCAGATCTGTAGTAATCCTATTACAAATACATCTTATACAACTAAAAGAAAAGGAGGACTTGTGGCACCTTAGAGACTAACAAATTTATTTGAGCATAAGCTTTCGTGAGCTATAGCTCACTTCTGTCTTATTCAACGGTATCGAAAACACCGAGAAGCTCCATATTTCAAACTAATGCTAAAAGAGCATTGTAACAGCCAATTTTCTCAGTATCGTCAAAACACAAGTGCTCAGAAATCATGAGTCAAGCTCCAGAAATCGTGAAATTGACTTCAAAATAATAAGATTTTTAAAAATAAAAAATTTTGGGTTATTTTGATTGCCTTCTTGGGTTTTGGTGCAGAGTTGGCTTTAAGGTTCATGTTGTCAAGCTTGTCTCCACAATCATGACTGCTGGAACCTTTTATTCTTTTTTTAAATGAAAGCTGAGATTCTCACCTAATCATATCATTCCATGAGCTGGTGTTTTAAGGAAAAACAACACATATAATAGACTTGTGATAAAATTGTGAGAGTTGGTAACACTAACTGCTATGTCTGTGTAGAGACCACTATCTCTGTAAAAGTGTTGCGGCTCTATGAAACCAAGGTTTGCCTACACTTAAAAGTTCTTCTGCTTTAATTATGCAGCATAATTAAAGTGGCAACTCCCAACTCTAATGTAGTCAGCTGTATATATCAGTATGAAGTGCTTATAAAGTTATAGCTTATTAAGCTATAATTAAGCTAATAAACTATGCCAGTATAAAGTGCCTTCTATCAGTATTACTGAATCAGTATTACTGAATTACTTTTACCTAAGTGTAGACCAGACCTGTGTTCAATATTTTCTGAGTCCTGCAGGAACCACAAAACCCAAGATGACATTTGGGATTTGCTATTTCTGAAGACCAAGAAGCCAGGGATGCTTATAAAGTTTTAACAGCTTTGTTTTCTACTACAGTAGCAAATCATATATCAGCATATCAATAGACTTTTACTGTAGTCTCACAAAATAGTCCGCAAAATGTAACAGATCAAACACAAAATCTGTTCACCCAGTCTCTGTCTTGATGATTGTGATTATGAAAATGTTTATGATATTTTATATAAAATATATATAAATGACCCAGAGAAGGGGAAGAGTTGAATTTGCAGTGACATTTTGATATTCTCAAAAGTCTTTTTGTAACAAGCAGCAAAGTTCTCAGGTTCAAATATTTGCAGTTGCACATGCAAAAATGCATGCCTAATTTGCAAATGAAAATTGAGTAATTAAACATTCAGTTAGACACACAAATAGCAATTTGCATGTGCAATTACCTGATTTGCACACTCAGCCGCAGTGACTTATCATGCTATTTAGGTGCAAAACAATATGCACGTAATCTGGAAATCAGGTCCTTAAAACTTTACTAGTGTGCACAGGACTTCTTTGAAATTGTGAATCCTGATATCCTGTGAATTGTGATATCCAGGAATAAATTCCCATCCCAAACCACCTTTAAATATATGCTGAAATATATCATAATAACAGAAAACAAAGCACTGGAATTGATGCAATTCCACTATACAAGGATAGGAGTGGCCAGATAGAAAAATGGGGCATGCAGGGATTGAATTCATTGCCTTGAGTGTGGGGGGACTGGGCAGCCCAGAAGATCTGTATTGCGTGCATTGTCTGTTTCTTCTCCGAAGGCAGTGGAACCTGCTTCGGAGTTGTTCCACAATCAGTAAGTAGCCTTAAGATAAGAATTCCTTTTCCTCCTGCTCACTAAGTATGCATCCTCTCACTGTCCACCCCAGCTACTTGGGCTGGACACTGGGAAGTGTACTTGGGCCTAAATTCCACAAATATAAATGAATCTAGAATGGTAACCAAAAGCGGTGTAGTGGGTGTTCATGACCCACTAATGGGTGAGGGTGCTATGGAATCTTCAGGTTTGGCATATGATTAAAGTGACAACACTGTATTTTATCAGTATGCTGACTGTGTGAGATACTTATTTTTATGTTTAGGTGTTGACTGCATAACTTATGAGTGATGGAATGAAATGACTCAAAGCCACAAATGAGTTGTACATGATATATGCATGTTAATTTTCCAGCAAATGCATAGGCAACTGTTCCATACTTTATTAACACTGTACTAGGGAGATTCTTCTTGGAAAATCAGAAGGTGGAATCAGGGTGGGGGAGAACAAGTATATTAATATACTCAATTAATACACTAATAGCTTATTATTTGTATAACAAAAAGTGAACTTGTTATTAGTACACTTGGAAACACAATTCATATCAATGGTGATGGCCATTGATAGAGATCCCTTCCACAAAAGGAGTTTAAAGGAAACTACTTTTCACAATTCTGGAGTTTATCCTGGCTAGAACATTCAAAATGGGAGGTTTACCAGAGCCATTCAAACCAGCTCATTTTATGCTGTTATTATTAAGCAATTCCATCGTGGTGTTCTGAATAACAAACCACATCAATCCAATTCCTGTGGTTTACAGAATCACCGGATTTCTTCTAGAGTATTACACTTCTCTAATACATGATCACCTAGAATAAGAATGGTACTGTGTTTTAACCAACAGGACTGCTGCATGCATAAGGAGAGAAAAGAAGAGAACAGCAAGGGGAGAGGAAAAGAAATGAAGGGCTATAGGATACACTTCATGGGGACCTGATAATATTATGTTAACCACAACAGCATAGCTCATAGTCTAAAATGTCACCCAAAATATGGAATGTGGTTATTGACATTTCCTCTCCTGTGTGTCACTGATCTGCTTCATCTTTTGTGAGCATGATTTCTCTGACCTTTCTCCACAAAACATAACTAAATCAAAGGACACTTTTTAAGAAGAGTCATAGCAAACTTTTACAAGCTTAAGCCAAATATCAAGAACTATCAGTGCAGAAAGGAGGGGAAGAGACAATGTATAACGATAAATTACATTAGACTAGTCCAATGGACTAACAGTGTTAGCAGATGAGTAAACTGAGTTAAAATCTCAAACGATACTAAGGCTTTGTCTTCACTGCCAAAAAGATATGGTTTTAGCACAGGATAACTAATGTATGTTAGCTGTCCTGCTCTAAAATCTGAATGCAGAAAAGGCAATGTAGTTTTTACTGTGAGGTAGCTAAACAAAGTCAATATTATGATCACACCCAGGGTTGACCACACTGTATGTGATGTCAACCCCACACAGGAGTCGAAGGGGTTAATGGAGGCCAGATGGGCCAATTAACCTAGTAAACTGAAGAAGAAGGGGAAGGCCCTAACTAAAGGAACAAGCTCACCTGTGCAGGAACAGGCAGAGCCTGTATAAAGCCAGGTAGCTGGCTGCACACTAGAGGCTACAGTCACTCCCTGAGTGGAGGGAGTTGGTAGGCTGGCAAACCCAGAGTGGAGGAAGCCCAGTAGGTAGGAAGAAGCTTAGGGAAACAGCAGCAAGGGGTAGGACAGTACAGAGATCCTGGCTGCTTGTTATAGGGTCCCTGGACTGGGATCCAGTGTAAAGGGTGGGCCTGGGTTCCCCCACCAGCTACTGAGAAGTGGCAAGGGCGTTGGAGACACCAGCCAGACAATGGGTATGGAAAGACTGTGATCTGGCCAGAGGGCCAAGCCACAAAAAGGAGACTGCAGTTCCTGGAGTGGAGGGGTTGCATGGCAAGACAGGATGGGGGAAGACACCACCAGAGGGGGAGTGCAAGCTTGGCAGAGCTAATTCAACAGAGCTACACCAGGATGGCCAGCAGGAGGTGCCGCTAGCGGTGAATGGACCCTGTGACTCACACCTTGCTACCTCATGGCAACAACTACAATGTCATGTCTCTATTTACAGCAAGATAGCTAATGTATATTAGTTATCCCACTCTAAAAAACAACACACTTTCCCTCCTCCGTCCCCGCCTAGAGATGGCATAGTCTAGTAGTCTGATAGTATGTCTTCACTATAGAGTTACCCTTCCTGCTTCTCCATGTGGGCACCAATGATACTGCCAAGAATGACCTTGAGCGGATAACTGCAGACTACGTGGCTCTGGGAAGAAGGATAAAGGAGTTTAAGGTGCAAATGGTCTTCTCGTCCATCCTCCCCGTGCAAGGAAATGGCCTGGGTAGAGACTGTTGAATCGTGGAAGTCAATGAATGGCTACGCAGGTGGTGTCGGAGAGAAGGCTTTGGATTCTTTGACCATGGGATGTTCCAAGAAGGAGGAGTGCTAGGCAAAGACGGGCTCCACCTAACGAAGAAAGGGAAGAGCATCTTCGCAAGCCTAGTGAGGAGGGCTTTAAACTAGGTTCACCAGGGGAATGAGACCAAAGCCCTGAAGTAAGTGGGGAAGTGGGATACCGGGAGGAAGCACGAGCAGGAGCGTGCAAGAGGGGAGGGTTCCTGCCTCATACTGAGAAAGAGGGATGATCAGCGAGTTATCTCAAGTGCCTATACACAAATGCAAGAAGCCTGGGAAACAAGCAGAAAGAACTGGAAGTCCTGGCACAGTCAAGGAATTATGATGTGATTGGAATAATGGAGACTTGGTGGGATAACTCACATGACTGGAGTACTGTCATGGATGGATATAAACTGTTCAGGAAGGACAGGCAGGGCAGAAAAGGTGGGAGAGGTGCATTGTTTGTAAGAGAGCAGTATGACTGCTCAGAGCTCAAGTATGAAACTGCAGAAAAACCTGAGAGTCTCTGGATTAAGTTTAGAAGCATGAGCAACAAGGGTGATGTCGTGGTGGGAGTCTGCTATAGACCACCAGACCAGGGGGATGAGGTGGACGAGGCTTTCTTCTGGCAACTCACGGAAGTTACTAGATTGTAGGCCCTGGTTCTCATGGGAGATTTCAATCACCCTGATATCTCCTGGGAGAGCAATACAGCGGTGCAGAGACAATCCAGGAAGTTTTTGGAAAGTGTAGGGGACAATTTTCTGGTGCAAGTGCTGGAGGAACCAACTAGGGGCAGAGCTCTTCTTGACCTGCTGCTCACAAACCGGGAAGAATTAGTAGGGGAAGCAAAAGTGGATGGGAACCTGGGAGGCAGTGACCATGAGATGGTCGAGTTCAGGATCCCGACACAGGGAAGAAAGGAGAGGAGCAGAATACGGACCCTGGACTTCAGAAAAGCAGACTTTGACTCCCTCAGGGAACTGATGGGCAGGATCCCCTGGGAGAATAACATGAGGGGGAAAGGAGTCCATGAGAGCTGGCTGTATTTTAAAGAATTCTTATTGAGGTTACAGGGACAAACCATCCCGATGTGTAGAAAGAATAGTAAATATGGCAGGTGACCAGCTTGGCTTAACAGTGAAATCCTTCTGATCTTAAACACAAAAAAGAAGCTTACAAGAAGTGGAAGATTGGACAAATGACCAGGGAAGAGTATAAAAATATTGCTCGGGCATGCAGGAGTGAAATCAGGAAGGCCAAATCACACCTGGAGTTGCAGCTAGCAAGAGATGTTAAGAGTAACAAGAAGGGTTTCTTCAGGTATGTTAGCAACAAGAAGAAAGTCAAGGAAAGTGTGGGCCTCTTACTGAATGAGGGAGGCAACCTAGTGACAGAGGATGTTGAAAAAGCTAATGTACTCAGTGCTTTTTTTGCCTCTGTCTTCACGAACAAGGTCAGCTCCCAGACTACTGCACTGGGCAGCACAGCATGGGGAGGAGATGACCAACCCTCTGTGGAGAAAGAAGTGGTTCGGGACTATTTAGAAAAGCTGGACGAGCACAAGTCCATGGGGCAGGATGCGCTGCATCCAAGAGTGCTAAAGGAGTTGGCAGATGTGATTGCAAAACCATTGGCCATTATCTTTGAAAACTCATGGTGATCGGGGGAAGTCCCGGACAACTGGAAACAGACTAATGTAGTGCCCATCTTTAAAAAAGGGAAGAAGGAGGATCCTGAGAACTACAGGCCAGTCAGGCTCACCTCAGTCCATGGAAAAATCATGGAGTAGGTCCTCAAGAAATCAATTCTGAAGAACTTAGAGGAGAGGAAAGTGATCAGGAACAGTCAGCATGGATTCACCAAGGGCAAGTCATGCCTGACTAATCTAATCGCTTTCTATGACGAGATAACTGGTTCTGTGGATGAAAGAAAAGCAGAGGACATGTTGTTCCTTGACTTTAGCAAAGCTTTTGACACGGTCTCCCACAGTATTCTTGCTAGCAAGTTAAAGTAGTATGGGCTGGATGAATGGACTGTAAGATGGATAGAAAGTTGGCTAGATTGTCGGGCTCAATGGGTAGTGATCAATGGCTCCATGTCTAGTTGGCAGCCGGTATCAAGTGGAGTGCCCCAACGGTCGGTCCTCGGGCCAGTTTTGTTCAATATCTTCATAAATGATTTGGAGGATGGTGTGGATTGCACCCTCAGCAAGTTTGCAGATGACACTAAATTGGGAGGAGAGGTAGATATGCTGGAGGGTAGGGATAGGATACAGAGGGACCTAGACAAATTAGAGGATTGGGCAAAAGAAATCTGATGAGGTTCAACAAGGACAAGTGCAGAGTCCTGCACTAAGGACAGAAGAATCCCATGCACCGCTACAGACTAGGGACCAAAATGCTAGGCAGCAGTTCTGCAGAAAAGGACCTAGGGGTTACAGTGGACAAGAAGCTGGATATGAGTCAACAATGTGCCTGTGTTGCCTAGAAGGCCAATGGCATTTTGGGATGTATAAGTGGGGCACTGCCGGCAGATTAAGGGACATGATCGTTCCCCTCTATTCGACATTGGTGAGGCCTCATCTGGAGTACTGTGTCCAGTTTTGGGCCCCACACTATAAGAAGGATGTGGAAAAATTGGAAAACATCCAGCGGAGGGCAACAAAAATGATTAGGGGACTGGAACACATGACTTATGAGGAGAGGCTGAGAGAACTGGGATTGTTTAGTCTGCGGAAGAGAAGAATGAGGGGGGATTTGATAGCTGCTTTCAACTACCTGAAAGGGGGTTCCAAAGAGGATGATCTAGACTGTTCTCAGTGGTAGCAGATGACAGAACAAGGAGTAATGGTCTCAAGTTGCAGTGGGGGAGATGTAGGTTGGATATTAGGAAAAACTTTTTCACTAGGAGGGTGGTGAAACACTGGAATGCGTTATCTAGGCAGGTGGTGGAATTTCTTTCCTTAGAAGTTTTTAAGGTCAGGCTTGAGAAAGCCCTGGCTGGGATGATTTAGTTGGGGATTGGTCCTGCTTTGAGCAGGGGGTCGGACTAGATGACCTCCTGAGGTCCCTTCCAACCCTGATATTGTATGATTCTATGATTCTATGGGTGATCTGCACCTGGGTCTGAGCACCCAGAATAGCCTAGCCCAGGTGTGACCAGCCACACAGCAAAGCCCTATTTGAGTTTCTATGTCCTCACTGGTGCTGTGCTTCCCCATATGTGTTGCTAGGACTTCTGGGGACATATCCCATGGTGCTTTGTGCTGTAGTAAGTTGAGACACTCTATGATTCTTTCCCAATTAATTGTAGAAGAACTTGTCTGTCCTTCTGGGCACATGGGGGGAATTGTGGGAAGGCATGAGAGGATGAGGATTATTTAGCCTGCATCCTGATTGCAAAGTGGATGGGTTACCAGCCTGAGTAGTGGAATCAAGGCTGTAACCCATATCCTCAGCTTTGCCAGCTAGCCCCGGGTGACAGCACCATTAAAATTCGGCGAGAGGTTATTGTGAGTGTGTGGGAGGTGAGTTAAAGGCAACACCTGGGTGAGAGCCCAGGTTACTCTGCAGTGAAGACATATAGTGAAAGTGCCATAGAAGTGCTGAGTTTTCTGCACTTCAAGGAAGATGGTTGGTCAGTTAAAAATGTCAACAGACATAGCACAGGCTGAAGAATGAGATATCCTTCAGGTTGAATTAATCCTAGGAGCACAGAATACAAAATTGGGGCTATAGCAGCCTCTTTGTATAAGGCAATGGCTCTCAACCTTTCCTGACTACTGTACCCCTTTCAGGAGTCTGATTTGTCTTGTGTACCCCCAAGTTTCACCTCACTTAACAACTACTTGCTTACAAAATAAGACATAAAAATACAGAATGTATATAAGGAGCGAGGGCGGTGTGGATACTAGTCTAATAGGTTATACTGGCTGTAGAATGACTGTGCCTAATAGGGTACAAAATGTGAGCAAGGCCAAACAGCAAAAAATAAGATGTTTATACACCAATGCGAGGAGCCTAGGTAACAAAATGGAAGAACTAGAGCTACTGGTGCAGGAAGTGAAACCAGATATTATAGGGATAACACAAACATGGTGGAATAGTAGTCATGACTGGACTACAGGTATTGAAGGGTATGTGCTCTTTAGGAAAGACAGAAACAAAGGTAAAAGGGGTGGAGTAGCATTGTATATCAATGATGAGGTAGAATGTAAAGAAATAAGAAGCGATGCAATGGATAAGACAGAGTCTATCTGGGCAAAAATTACATTGGGGAAGAAAACTAGTAAAGCCTCTCCTACGATAGTGCTTGGGGTGTGCTATAGACCTCCGGGATCTAATTTGGATATGGATAGAGCCCTTTTTAATGTCTTTAATAAAGTAAATACTAATGGAAACTGCGTGATCATGGGAGACTTTAACTTCCCAGATATAGATTGGAGGACCAGTGCTAGTAATAATAATAGGGCTCAGATTTTCCTAGATGCGATAGCTGATGGATTCCTTCATCAAGTAGTTGCTGAACCGACTAGAGGGGATGCCATTTTAGATTTAATTTTGGTGAGTAGCGAGGACCTCATAGAAGAAATGGTTGTAGGGGACAATCTTGGCTCAAGTGATCATGAGCTAATTCAGTTCAAACTAAATGGAAGGATTAACAAAAATAAATCTGCAACTAGGGTTTTTGATTTCAAAAGGGCTGACTTTCAAAAATTAAGGAAATTAGTTAGGGAAGTGGATTGGACTGAAGAACTTATGGATCTAAAGGTAGAGGAGGCCTGGGATTACTTTAAATCAAAACTGCAGAAGCTATCGGAAGCCTGTATCCCAAGAAAGAGGAAAAAATTCATAGGAAGGAGTTGTAGACCAAGCTGGATGAGCAAGCATCTTAGAGAGGTGATTAAGAAGAAGCAGAAAGCATATAGGGAGTGGAAGATGGGAGGGATCAGCAAGGAAAGCTACCTAATTGACGTCAGAACATGTAGGGATCAAGTGAGACAGGCTAAAAGTCGAGAAGAGTTGGACCTTGCAAAGGGAATTAAAACCAATAGTAAAAGGTTCTATAGCCATATAAATAAGAAGAAAACTAAGAAGGAAGAAGTGGGGCCGCTTAACACTGAGGATGGAGTGGAGGTTAAAGATAATCTAGGCATGGCCCAATATCTAAACAAATACTTTGCCTCAGTCTTTAATAAGGCTAAAGAGGATCTTGGGGATAATGGTAGCATGACAAATGGGAAGGAGGATATAGAGGTAGATATTACCATATCTGAGGTAGAAGCGAAACTGAAACAGCTTAATGGGACTAAATCGGGGGGCCCAGATAATCTTCATCCAAGAATATTAAAGGAATTGGCACCTGAAATTGCAAGCCCATTAGCAAGAATTTTTAATGAATCTGTAAACTCAGGAATAGTACTGAATGATTGGAGAATTGCTAATATAGTTCCTATTTTTAAGAAAGGGGAAAAAAGTGATCCGGGTAACTACAGGCCAGTTAGTTTGACATCTGTAGTATGCAAGGTCCTGGAAAAAATTTTGAAGGAGAAATTAGTTAAGGACATTGAAATCAATGGTAAATGGAACAAAATACAACATGGTTTTACAAAAGGTAGATCGTGCCAAACCAACCTGCCAATCTGTTACCTTTTTTGAAAAGGTAACAGATTTTTTAGATAAAGGAAATGCAGTGGATCTAATTTACCTAGATTTCAGTAAGGCATTTGATACCGTGCCACATGGGGAATTATTAGTTAAATTGGAGAAGATGGGGATCAATATGAACATCAAAAGGTGGATAAGGAATTGGTTAAAGGGGAGACTGCAACGGGTCCTACTGAAAGGCGAACTGTCAGGTTGGAGGGAGGTTACCAGTGGAGTTCCTCAGGGATCGGTTTTGGGACCAATCTTATTTAATCTTTTTATTACTGACCTTGGCACAAAAAGTGGGAGTGTGCTAATAAAGTTTGCAGATGATACAAAACTGGGAGGTATTGCCAATTCGGAGAAGGATCGGGATATTATACAGGAGGATCTGGATTACCTTGTAAACTGGAGTAATAGTAATAGGATGAAATTTAATAGTGAGAAGTGTAAGGTTATGCATTTAGGGATTAATAACAAGAATTTTAGTTATAAGTTGGGGACGCATCAATTAGAAGTAACGGAAGAGGAGAAGGACCTTGGAGTATTGGTTGATCATAGGATGACTATGAGCTGCCAATGTGATATGGCTGTGAAAAAAGCTAATGCGGTTTTGGGATGCATCAGGAGAGGCATTTCCAGTAGGGATAAGGAGGTTTTAGTACCGTTATACAAGGCACTGGTGAGACCTCACCTAGAATACTGTGTGCAGTTCTGGTCTCCCATGTTTAAAAAGGATGAATTCAAACTGGAGCAGGTACAGAGAAGGGCTACTAGGATGATCCGAGGAATGGAAAACTTGTCTTATGAAAGGAGACTTAAGGAGCTTGGCTTGTTTAGCCTAACTAAAAGAAGGTTGAGGGGAGATATGATTGCTCTCTATAAATATATCAGAGGGATAAATATAGGAGAGGGAGAGGAATTATTTAAGCTCAGCACCAATGTGGACACAAGAACAAATGGGTATAAACTGGCCACCAGGAAGTTTAGACTTGAAATCAGACGAAGGTTTTTAACCATCAGAGGAGTGAAGTTTTGGAATAGCCTTCCAAGGGAAGCAGTGGGGGCAAAAGATCTATCTGGTTTTAAGATTCTACTCGATAAGTTTATGGAGGAGATGGTATGATGGGATAATGGGATTTTGGTAAGTAATTGATCTTTAAATATTCAGGATAAATAGGCCAAATCCCCTGAGATGGGATATTAGATGGATGGGATCTGAGTTACTATAGAAAATTCTTTCCTGGGTATCTGGCTGGTGAATCTTGCCCATATGCTCAGGGTTAGCTGATTGCCATATTTGGGGTTGGGAAGGAATTTTCCTCCAGGGCAGATTGGAGAGGCCCTGGAGGTTTTTCGCCTTCCTCTGTAGCATGGGGCATGGTTGACTTGAGGGAGGCTTCTCTGCTCCTTGAAGTCTTTGAACCATGATTTAAGGACTTCAATAGCTCAGACATGGGTGAGGTTTTTCATAGGAGTGGGTGGGTGAGATTCTGTGGCCTGCGCTGTGCAGGAGGTCGGACTAGATGATCAGAATGGTCCCTTCTGACCTTAGTATCTATGAATCTATGAATCTATGATTGTATTATGTATATAGAAAATGGGTTTAGCCTTTCCAAATGGAGCTACAATATGAGGCCCTCCTAGAAAAGATGAAGTGATACGAAGGAAACCAGCATATTTCCACAGTTCATTGTTGAATTTGTGAGGTTAGTTTTAGAATTAAGATCCACTAAGATTTATTTATTAATCCATTGGAACTAACTGAAAGAAGGCATTTGCTGTAACTGTCTCTGGAGTCTGGATATTGCCTCCAAACAAAAACCTAATTGTTTTCCTGCTGGATGGAGGAGACACTAGGCACATAGATCTCTCCCCTTCTGCTGGGAGGTGGAGTCAATGGCCTTTGTGGCACTATCCCCATCTCCTCCAGATCCTGTGGAGAATGTTCCATAGGCCCTAGGAAAATACAGCCAGTGGCTGTATTTTCGTTTCCATGGAGCCCACACCCATCCCTACAGCTGGCCAAAACTTTGTCATGAAAACTTTTTTTAAAGAAAAATGGCTTTTGGATTAAATGAATTTTTTTCAATAAATTTTCATTTTTGTCTACATTTTTGGGTTTCTTACAAAAAGCTATTCCCCCCACCCCCAAACAAGTAAGATTTTAATAGCTGACAGCTATATGTTTTTGGTGTTTCAGTTGTTGGAAACTGAGAATGTTTGGGGGGGGTTGATTTTTGACAAAACCCTAAAAATTCTGCACAAAAATTTCAAACACACAAGAAAAAAACTAATTCTCTTCAACATTTTTCATGGAAAACAAAATACTTTTTCAGCCAGCTCTACCCTCCCTTTCTGGAAGGCTGATGGGGTATGGGAAGTCCATGGTAGTCCTTCTGCAGTTAAGACCTAATGACAGGATGGGATGTCAGGGGGCCAAAGTTATTCCAAAACTATAGGGCTTTCACACAGAGAGTACCTTCAGGATCTGCACACGCTCCTGGATATCTGTGGACACACGCTGCAGCCTATTCTGCAGAATGAGAAAAAAATCCTCCCTCCCCTCAATGGAATGATAGGCAGATATTTTGCAAGGGAATCCTTCCGAGATTTCTTCCCCATGACTCCTCTCTTGCTAATTTCACTGTAGGAACGCAGGATGACTTGTGCCAAAGAAAGGGCTGCTGGTGATTTGTTGAAAAGGGAAAGAATAATACCAAACTAAGAACTCAATTGGACTAGGGTAACATAAACTTGCGAATAATAAAATTCCTAAGAAAGTCTGTGTTTAGAGCTTATTTTTGCATAGGGGTATTTCAGCTTTAGCTGATATTGGATATTGCAGACATCCAAACACTAAATCTTTTCTTTGCTGACCCAGGGGTAAAGACTGTTTTACATAATTCAGGTGGCTAACATATCAAATGGCAGAAATGTAGGCTAGAGAAATCTGAGAAATCTACACCCAGAAGTCAGATTTTTGAAAGCTTTAGTAAAAAAGTCTTCAAGTCCCATGAAGTTGATATGTAGATGAGACACTAAGAAAGACCATAATACCCAGTGATTACCTCCCAACATGTTACTTACCAGCACAATAGCCTGCAAGTAACACTCATTCACTAAATCTGGCTTTCTGTGGAATTCATCCTCTTGTCCCTGGTCTTCTCATTGAAAAGCCATCTTTGCAAAACCTTGTGGGCATTCAAGGAAAGGGAAAGCTCGATACAGAAGTCCTAATTGTGATGGAAGATTTTGAATCTGGTGAGGTGACAGACAAATCACAGTAAAGTTAGGAACTGACCCATGAATTTTCCCCTTTTGGGGAGACCTTTAAAGGAGAAAGTTATAATGATGGAGATGGTTATAAAGATTATTATTCCAGGCAGAGCTCAAAGTAGAGGAAAAGGAAGTTTCTTACTTTAATCCTGAAATTCCTAATTAGCAGTAAATCAGTAGGGGATAAATAAAGCTGAATATGAATCCCAGAAACTCTGTTTTGTTGGTGAGTTAACCATTTTCCTTGTTGATAAAACTAGCATGTTCATTAGATAACCTTGGGATCTGTTGATTTTGCGGATGGACTTTATAATTTTGCAATTAGCAGACTTTTTTCTAAGTTAGAGACTGAACACTTATAGCCACAGTATATCAGGTTTCAGCACTTTGAAATAGATGTAACATGGGAATGTAAAATGAGAATTCTTATGCATTTTTCCTATACTATGTGACATTGGTCGCACTTGTGTATTATGAATCTCAGAATTTGTGAATAAAGGAGATACTTCAATTATTGCAAAACTCTGGTATTTATTTCATAATAACAGGGGGGAAAAGTTTGTTTTTAATGGTGACCTTTTTCTTTAAAAAGCCACCTGTGAATGGATATAAATTGATTCCCATATCTAAAGATCAGAACCAACTAGGGAAATTAAAATTATAGGATTTTTTTCTGGAGGTCTGTGTTATCTTTTAGAATTCTCATGACTCTCTCTGTAGTCCAAACTCATGAGAACTTAAATATAGTGTCCATTTTATTAAGAAATGTATTCTTATATTTCATCACGTGTTCCCTTTTCTCAAGGCAATCACCTCTCCTGCAAAAAAGGAAACATCTAATAGCATTTCCTTCGGTGAACTCCAACAAAAGGGAGCAAGGAATAACAGACGTAAAGATTCATGGGCATTAAACTAAAACCATATGGAAACCTGGGCAAACAATTCGTGCAGGAAAATTACAATGTAAAAATTAATTTTTATGGATTACTATGAATTGTTGGAAACACCAAAAAGCTCTGAAAATTATTCGTTACATGTTATTGTTACAGAGCTACTGTTCAGGAAAAGCTAAAACAGCCATTATTTTGTCAGGCCTGCTCTGAAACTAAGCGTCTGGGAAATGCACTGGGCAAGCTAAATGATAAGCTAAAAAAAACAAAACACCACAGCCCTCCCCCTCTCCCCCTTGCCCCCCAACACAAAATTCTTTTATCCCTATGTAATGTTTCTCATAACAATTTTTGTGGCCACTGAAATATGTACATCTTACCAGGGCAATTTTATTACAGCAGTGTGATATTTTAACTCTTCTCTTTCCCAATATAAAACTGATATACAACTATAATGGGAAATGAAAAGTAGGAAGGACATTCAAACATAAATAAAAATGCAAAGCAGCAAATGTGAGCGTAACAGTGACATTTTAGTATGTTGTATATGAAGAAAAAATAAATTTGTAACTTAAATTACTGTATTAGAGTTGTCTGTTTCTTCCACTATACTTAGATGGCATAAGAACAAAAAAATAAATGAGAATAGTAATTTCAATGAGATGGGTTGGTTGTTTGTAATTAAATTATCTGAAATGATGGGAAGAGTACACAGACACAATAGGGATTGCACAAATTTCTTTGTTGAAGTTTCCCTCATTTAAACCTGTTTCTCCCTCCTTCCTGGAAAAAAAGATAATTTCCCTGAAATAAATATTTCCCCCTTTTGAAACAATGACTTAAACAAAAGATAATAGGTTAAATAAGACTTTCAGAGTAAATACGGGGGGGGAATAATAAATACATACGTAAAATTAGCAGGGGACAAAGATTATGTAATTCCACAACCTAATGAATCTGTCACCTGAGTGACTGCTCCACTGAGAAGCAGAAGAGAAAAAGTACAAGTTGAACCTCTCTAACGCGGCACTCCCTGGTGCGGCAACATCCGTGGTCTGGCATAGGCGCTGACTCCCGGGGTGGAGCACCCATGGGGAAAAATTAGTGGGTGCAGAGCATCCACCGGCGCCAGCTCCCCCCTCTGCCCCTCTCCCCCATGCCTCTGTTGCGCCGGCAGCCCCACACTTACCAACTCCTCCTACTCCCTCCCAGTGCTATCAGAGCACTGTGAACAGCTGATTCATGGCGTTCGAGCTACGGGAGAGAGTGGAAGGACCTGGGGCCAGCAACTGGGACCCCAGGTGGCAGCGGGGCTCCGGGGTGGGGGGGCCACGCTGGACGCAAAGCCTGGGGGTGCTGCAGCACCTCCTGCAGTCCTACTTCTAGCACCTATGGAGACCCGCTGACATTGTGCATTGATCTCCCATGTTTGGCAAATTCTCTGGTTCGGCACCAGTCAGGTCCAGAGGGTGCCGACTAGAGAGGTTCAACCTGTAATGAGTATATAACCTCTCATAATTTACAAGTTAAAGTCTTGCTTTGACAACACATGAATCAATTATATCCTCCCTGATTTAGTCTTGACATGTTAATGTTTGAATCAAAAGAGGCAAGTGTGAATAACTTAACTGTTTATATTGGCTAAAACTGAACTCAGATAGGATGCCCTGATATACTGATCTGGAAAAAAAAGATTTATATGGATCTTCCATTTTCTGTTTCAGATTAAATGTGAGTTTAAATGGTTGTAGTTGTGTTGCAATACTAATGTCTTTGCTGAAATTAAATTTGATAAACTATCTTAGTTAAGAAAAATGTAACAGAAAGTTACCCTAAGTAGCCAACTGTTTTCATATATGATGTATCTTGAAAACAATAGTTCAGTTTCATTTAACAGGGAATTAATGTCACTTTTGCTTTGCCAGTGCTTCCTGTTGCCATTGAGTAGTCTATTCTTCTGTATGGCAGAGTCCTGCAGTTGAATGACTGATAGTGTCAAAGGGCTATTAATATGCTAAGCCTTTTAGTGGCATGGGATAGCTCCATCCTGTTCTCTCCAACCGTTGCATAGTGTGCTGTAACTCATCACTTGATTTGAAGAATTTAATGTCTGATTTTGGTATTAATTTAATCTATAGGCTCCAAAAGTAAGGAAATTATTTTTACTCTATAGAACTAATGACAATTTAGTGTTCCAAAGTAATTTCACATAAACTTAAATACAATAAATTGATAATTTCACTCCATTTTTATATTATTTTGTATATCATGTTCACAAACCTACCTATGAGATAGAAACTGCATAGCTACTAGAATGATAATCCCATCAGTAACTTTTTATGCTAATACATGATTCAGTTTAATTACAAAACAGATTTCAGGCCTTCAGAGAGAGAAACTACACTGAAGTGTATGAGTGAGCAGTTCACTTTTTTCTGATCTTCATTTTTGTGATGAATTAAATACAGGTTACAGAATATCACTTGGAGGAAAAAGTGTAGAAATTACATCATAAATGACACTGTGATCAAACACCTGCAATATAACAAAATATGATTTTAACAGGTAGCTTTTTTTAAAACTAAACCCTGTAAAGATGAACTTAAAATATCCTTTAACATAATCTCAAGAGTTTTGGGAAGTACTCATTTTATCGACCATTTAATAAACAGCTGAGGGTCCTAATCTCTCAAGATTTACATCCTTCATAGTTGATTTTTCAGATACATTGGAAAGTGATACAACACAAGCCTCCTATTTAACATTCATGAAATTAGCAGTCCCACCTGGAATTTTTTTATTAAAAGATTTTTGACCAGTAAAAAGAGAGGCTACAAAAATCTAGAGGGGGTCTAAGAAGGAGCAAAAATTGGAAGATTAATTTCAAATAAGCAAACCACAAGCACTGATTTACAAAAGCAATGAACAGCAAATCTTGGGGAAAGTGTGATGTGCAAATTAAAGCTACTCTTGGCAAGATTCCAAATGTATGGAATATATTCATATAGCATGAAACCTGATCTTTGGACTATTTTTTGGTAAGGTTTAAGTATTCTTTTACCAATGTATGAAGCAAAACCAGATTTTTAAAAATGTTTCCTTACTGAAGCTCTGCAAACTTCTCATTAGAAACTTTCTAAATTCTATTTAGAAAATATTCAGTTCACAAATAAGATTTTTGATATTTTTTCTTTTTCTTTCAGTACTAGGGATAGTTGCATGAAAACAGTATTTCTATTCTTCAAGAATTCATCAACCATTGTCCTACAGGAGTCCTAGTCTCTTTGTGACATCATAATTCTCTTTGCAAAAACTAATTGTGACACCACAAACATAGACTGCAACTTCAAATGTAGTTAATCTGGTGAAAGTCACTGTCACAATTTAAAATATGTGAGGCTGGATTTTAGTAAAAGATTCTGATTGCCCCTGCTTGGATACACCAGGAAGCAGCATACCAATGCAGGAAGGAAGCAGCCATAACGATAGTGTTTACAATCCCTGAGCTGCTGGATAGGGAATCAAAAGCACAGCCCAAATGCAAGCAGTTCTCCAAATGTGGGATTGCCAAGGTATTTCCCTTATGACCCTCTTTCCCTCAGAAGTCTAAGCTGAGAGGAGAATGCACCCTACTCTTCTACATAGGAGAAGTTGCAGAGTTGACAACAGTCACAATATTTGATGATTTACTTAAATTCCAGCTTCTGGAAACATGTGATTAGGAGAAAATATCAGTTTTCATTAATATAAAAAAAGTTTCTAGCCCTCATGGTTGTGAAGAAAAGCTTCAAACTGCAAAGTGCAAGTGCACCCAAAAGGCTCAAAAGGAAGAAAGCTAATAAAATGAACCCAGAAATTTATCATTTAAAAAATCTCAAGCTTTTAAAACTAATCTAAATGTAAAGTAATGAACATTGGAAAAAATAACCCCAACTATACGTACAATATGATGGGGGCTAATTTAGCTACAACTAATCAGGAGAAAGATCTTGGAGTCATCGTGGATAGTTCTCTGAAGACATCCATGCAGCGTGTAGTGGCAGTCAAAAAAGCAAATGGGATGTTAGGAATCATTAAAAAAGAGATAGAAAATAAGACAGAGAATATCTTATTGCCCTTGTATAAATCCATGATACACCCACATCTTGAATACTGCATACAGATGTGGTCCCCTCATCACAAAAAAGATATACTGGCATTGGAAAAGGTTCAGAAAAGAGCAACTAAAATGATTAGGGGTTTGGAATGGGTCCCATATGAGGAGTGATTAAAGAGGCTAGGACTTTTCAGCTTGGAAAAGAGGAGACTAAGGCAGGATATGATAGAGATATATAAAATCATGAGTGGTGCGGAGAAAGTGAATAAGAAAAAGTTATTTACTGGTTCCCATAATATAAGAACTAGGGGGCACCAAATGAAATTAATGGGCAGCAGGTTTAAAACAAATAAAAGGAAGTTCTTCACTCAGCACACAGTCAACCTGTGGAACTCCTTGCCTGAGGAGGTTGTGAAGGCTAGGACTATAACAGGGTTTAAAAGAGAACTGGATAAATTCGTGGAGGTTAAGTCCATTAATGGCTATTAACCAGGATGGGTAAGGAATGGTGTCCCTAGCCACCTTTTGTCAGAGGGTGGAGTTGGATGGCAGGAGGGAGATCACTTGATCATTACCTGTTAGGTTCACGCCCTCTGGGGCACCTGGCATTGGCCACTGTCGGTAGACAGGATACTGGGCTGGATGGACCTTTGGTCTGACCCAATATGGCTATTCTTATGTTCTTGTGTTCTTAATCTCATGAAATTGTGGACCCTGACTCCAGATTTTTAAATATTTGGGGTTGACAAAAAGGGGTCTGTCACATTTAAATATGTTCTTTCCAGTACTCCTAGATATATTGGTCCAAATCCTAGCCCACACTACAGACTCCCTTTCAACTAGATAGGTAGCTGGGGATTTTCCTTGCATGTGGGAACCTAAACTGTTATGCACCACCCTCTTCCAAGACACCCCAGTGTAGGAAATATGTTGGGGACATGCTGATGGTGTGAGTGGCTGAGGATGTGGCTGCATTGTGCTGCATTCCATGATGTCTGGATTCCCCTAGAACCAACATGTGGGGAATCAAAACTGGCACTTTCTTCAGCCTGATCCACAAGAAGGAGCAAAATAGCTTGCAACAGATGGCTTGCTTAACCAGGAAAGAAAGCAAACATATCTATCTTAAAACATCTTCTGTAAGCAGTGCAGCAAGATTGTCAGTTTCTTAGTTCATGATCCTATTTCTGAGTTTGGTTGGGCTCAGGTGGAGAGATACAATGAGCCTTGATATTTCTCCCCTTCCTATGAAACTGAAAGATGGCATATTCAAAACTCAGAAAAGGAAATATTTTCCACCAATAATTAGACTGTGGAACTCACTGGATGTTGTTGAAGCCAAGAATTTAGCAGGTTTCAGAGTAGCAGCTGTGTTAGTCTGTATTCGCAAAAAGAAAAGGAGTACTTGTGGCACCTTAGAGACTAACAAATTTATTAGAGCATAAGCTTTCGTGAGCTACAGCTCACTTCATCGGATGCATCCGATGAAGTGAGCTGTAGCTCACGAAAGCTTATGCTCTAATAAATTTGTTAGTCTCTAAGGTGCCACAAGTACTCCTTTTCTTTTTAAGAATTTAGCAAGATTCAAAGATGGATTGGACATTTATATGAATAATAAGAATATCCAGAGTTAAAATAGTTAATGCTAGAAAAATATATTGGAAGGGAGATAAAACCTACTGTTTCCCATCTTAAATAACAGAGAGTAGGATGAGACCTTCATGCTGGGAACAAAATATCCAACACCTGCCTATTATGAGGTTTTTTTAACTTCCCTCTGAAGCATCAGGTGCCAGCCACCATTGGAGCCACGATGCTAAAATAGGTAGACCCTGAGTCTGATCCTATATAGTAATTCCTATGTCCCTATATATTTGCTTTAATAAGACCCTAGTTCACTCTTTCTCCACCTACCTTTGTGTGGGGTAAGGCCACTGCATTACAAGTGCTTTTTGTTATATATCTTTATTATTCTTCTACTAATCCCTCCAAAATCATTAATGCCATTTCTCTCAGCAAGATCAACCAAATAAATCAAATCTGTAGTTTGCAGTCCAAGCTATGCTGGGGTATGTTGAGTCAAAAAAGTTAAGAACATATTGAAACAATTGATAGGAAACATTTGACATATCATTGGCAAGATTCTCTGGTGCATTGAGGCTACTTTGTGCTGCATCCTGGCTCTAAAACATGCTTACATGGCTCAATAAGGATCAGAGCAGTGTAAGGGTGAACATCCAGTGATATAAACTAGACAAACAAAAACTGGTGCAAAGATATGATTAGTGTACACATTTAAATAAATGATTAGTTAATCAAGGAGTCTTTTCTGTTATTTATTTTCTAAATACTCAACTTTTTTATTATTTATTTACATCTGCTTTATATGATATAGAAAAATCTGCTTTTATGACAGTCTCATGGATCATCTGAAACCTCTTAAAACATAAAGCTTTATAAAAATGGATGCTGGCTTACATATGTACATATATATAGGGCATTTTCCTAACTTTGGATAATATGGAAATTTGGAGTTTGGAAAACTAGTGTTATCTGTACTACTATTATGTGAAATTACTCTATGGCACTGTGTTTGTAATAATATTATTTTATTCATGAACTCAGAATCCCTCTTTTTCATATCCAACTGTGTTCTCTTACAACCAATGCCCTATTTCCCAAACCACTTGTCATCTCACGGGCCAAGTTTAGTTTTGATGATATACTCTTAAGAGCATCAGCAGAGATTCTAAAGATGGATGAACTAAAGAGGTTCCATTTAATTTGGGACTTAAAATTGGTAGACAAGGCTCTAATCAAATAGCAGTTTTTTCAATATTGGATAGAAACATTTCCTGAAGTCTCAATTTCAAATGAAAGACTAGGCAAGGGCTTCTTCTCAGAAAAGATGGTGATCAGATAACATTATCTATCAAGGTGTTTCTGACCTGGGCTGCTTACAGCACTAGAACCAATATGAATTGCTCTCCTTTTATTGCTCTGAGACATCCAAAATGGCTCAGTCAGGGGCACCAAAATCTTCCAAAAATATGAGAAAGAAGATGGCTATAAAAATTCAGACTAAAATGTGCTTTGCCTCCTGCTTCAAGTAAAGATGAAGCAGAAATTACCCGACAGATGTTTAAGTTGTGTACCCCCATCCAAATAAACAATACAAAAAAGACTAACTGATCTCTGCTGACGTCAAACAATAAAAGCAGTTTCTCAGCACTGGCAAGCTAGACGAGCCTGACGGTTTTTATTGTAAATCCCAGTGGCCTGACGTCACTCACTGGGATGGTGCGTGTGGAAGGAGTTCTCTCTCCACCATGGCAGCAATATTCGCCTGAAAGGGATTTTTAAAGCCCCGTAGGTTATGTCACTTGTGCCAGTGGTGGATGGTGAGATCTCTCAGGATGGCAGTTATAGAAGCCTGAGAGAAGTGAGCTGCCATCTCAGCAGCCTCCCATCGCTCATTCTGATGGTAGTGGGTCAGTTGGGATTCCTTGGTGGCCTCCAGAGAAATAGTTTAAAAGATTTTGGGTCACATGTCAGTGTATCACTTGACAACAGTGGGTATAAAAAGTGTGTGTGTGGGAGGGGTAGAGGTTGCTTTTGTTTTTAATTTTTAGTTCACAAGGATGGAAGTGCAGGGGATAAAGGGAGTTTTTCTGTAAGTCTGTTTGCATGTGAAACTTACAGTGGAGTTGAGGTTGTCTGGTTTTAATTTTTTTTCCTCCTGTATGAGCTGTGGTGTTTTATTGAAGACAAAAGGGAAAAAATTAAAAGCAGACAACTCCAGCTCTGTTGTAAATTTCACATGCAATCAAACAGACTTGAAGAAAGCTGTCCCTTTCCCCACCAACCTGGCTATCATTTGAGGATTGCACTTAGATACACCATATCCTCCCACACCTCACATTTTTATATTCACTGATCTTTTAAGATAGAAATTGGCTTCTGAAGCAAAATCCTCCATTAAATAGTATCTTGGCATGCAGACTTTAGAAGGGTTTACAATAGGGGGAAAGATTTTGCTCCACTGCAAACACTTGCAAAAAAAACTGCAAGTAGAATTGTGGCTGACGTTTCATCAGTGAGAGAAAGTTTGCTGGCTACAAAATGGAACCAAAGAAGTCACGCTTTTAAAATAAAGCCCCAAACCTCAAATACTTATGCACGTGAGTAACTTTTCAAATGTGAGTAGACCCATTAAGTTGGGACTTCTCACATGCTTGCAGGATCAGGGCCTAAGTCTGGATGGCCACTTAAACTACAGTTTCCATATATAAAAGCAGTTGAACAAACAAATAAAAACAGAGCTAATACTGCCTGTTAACTGTCATCACTGTGATTGGTTTACTTGTATGTTGTATCCTTTCCCCCCAGTCTTCTTCTATTACTTCTATTCTATTATTCTATGTCTCTTTAGATGATACGTTCTTTGAGACAAGGCTATGTCTTCCTACATGTTTGCACACTGTACAGCACAAACATTAAATAATAGTAATTTAGGTAACATCAGTAGAACTTTGCTTTATATTGGTTACTCTGCTATTTGCACCAATGAACTCTCTGTGTCAGACTGATCTACTTTGAAGCGGAGTAAAATCATCTGTATGGATCTTATTCCTACAGGAAAGGAATAATAATAAAAAGTTAAATTTTCTTCTTGAGTACTTACAACATGGGTGCAACAACCAATGAAATACATGGGACTTGCTCACACATATTTAAAGGGAAAATATTACCCTAAATCTTTATAGAAAACAACAGGTACCATGAAGATAAATATTACTCAGCAAAATTAGTGCTGCCATGCAGACTGTTTCAGTCTTGACGGAATGTTTTTCATAGTACAGCTGTGATAGTAGACCAGCCTGTAGCCAGCATTATACATGAAATGTTTAAGTCTTCTTTAGGGTGTGGACGTTCCCAAAGTAATTCCTGTTTTGCTGCTGTGTCAAAAATCAAGACTATGGCTGAATTCTCTTTTTGGATGCATGAAACACATAAATTTTCTAAGGAGTTAACTTAGGTCTGGACTGCACATAGAAGTCGCATCAGTTTAACTAAAGGAATGATGTTGCACCGATTTAGTTAAAGTGGTGCAACTTTATGTGTGGATACACATCATCAGCTAAACCAAGGTAAACCTGTTTGAAAATGATGAAAGAGTGTCCACAATAAACTGCACCAATTTAATTAAATCAGTGCAATATCATATCTTTAATTAAGCAGGTGCAATTTCTATTTACAGCCCAGACCTATGTTAAGGATTTGTTATGGCTCAATCATTTGACTTAAGCAATGCAAAAAAAAAATTATGAAATTTTTTTGACGAGCTCTAACCTCAATACACCCCAGGGCAACAGCATTGCAAAACTCTGGATCTGACTCTAGGATACTACTGGATCCAGCCAATTTTTGACAACCATCCCTTAAATTATAATTGCTAAACAGAGATCAAGTATAGCTGCTCCTACTGCACCAGTAAAATTAGTACATATCCTGGCATGACGGGGTCACAGAACCCTGGATCTGGCACCTCAGTTTTTGGTTTCATCCCTCCTAATTCTACTGCACAAATGTAGAAGCAATTCCTATGGCGGGGAAAAAAAAGTCTATACCCAACACATCCCAGCATGATGGCACTGCAAATACCTAGATCTGTCCAGTTGTGGGTCCCACTTCAAATAGTCCATTGTTTAAAAAGAGAACAAGTGTGGCTGCTCCTGCTCCTACTCCCTCAACAACAAAAATACAAACTAAAATACCCAGGCCTCAATGGATCCCAGTACAATAGTACCAAAGAGCTTGAATCTAGCATCTGGTCCCTTCCAGTTTTTGGTTCCAATCTTCAAAGTTCCACTAAATAGCTCAAAGGAGTACTTGTGGCACCTTAGAGACTAACAAATTTATTTGAGCATAAGCTTTCGTGAACTATAGCTCACTTCATCAGATGCATTCGGTGGAAAATACAGTGGGGAGATTTATTTAGTGTGTATATGAAGTGAGCTGTAGCTCACGAAAGCTTATGCTCAAATAAATTTGTTAGTCTCTAAGGTGCCACAAGTACTCCTTTTCTTTTTTGCGAATACAGACTAACACGGCTGCTACTCTGAAAGCTTTAGCTTTAGCTAACTTTAAAGCTAACTTTAGCTTTAGCTACTCCAGCTGCACTTTACAAATCTAAACACTGGTATGCCCCAGTAAATCAGCACTGCAAAAACTTGGATCTGGCATCTGGGTCCTTTCAGAACCTGCCAAATGCTGGCCACAAACCTAGAAGTTGTACTCTCAGATCTGAGAACAAGTGTTCCTACTATTTCACCAAAAAAATCAGGACACATCACATTTTGATACAAGAAAATTGCAAAAATTCTAATTTGGCACCCATATCTACCTGGTCTTGTTAACTTTTTGGCAGTATGGCCCCATTTTTAGCATCTAAACAATTCCTTCTAGCCCTTCCAAATAATCCAGATCTCAGTATATCCTGGTACCACAGAACCACACAAACATGTATCTAGCAACTGAATCTGTCAAGGTTCACCTGGTTTTGGCAGGGAAGACCCAGATTGTATTATTACTCACCAACTGCATTTGAGTCTTCCTTTACAGGAATTCTTCTATATCTTTAGCAAAATAGTATGTTCTTGGCTACAATATATATATGTCAATCTCTCCAGTTACTGTGGTGAAGTAAAAAAATTCACTCCACTTTTAGAGATATTAGTGGTTATCCCTTCGCTTCATGCATCATTATATAATGCCTGCATGTGTAATTTTCACTCCATGCATCTGAAGAAGTGGTGTTTTACCCACAAAAGCTTTGCAAATAAATCTGTTAGTCTTTAAGGTACCACCAGACTCCTTGTTGTTTTGTGGATACAGACTAACACGGCTACCCTCTGATAGTGGTTCTAATGGTATTCATTGTAGAAAGTGAACCACAACATGCATAGGTGCTGGAACTGGGGCTGCTGCGGGTGCCTAGCTTGAAGTGGTTTCCATCATATACAAGGTTTATAGTTTTGTTCAATGACTTTCAGCACTCCCACTATAAAAATTGTTCCAGCACCCCTGCCAACATGTTGGAATATGGATTATTTTGGTTGACTAGGAAAAACTGCACATCCAGCACATTTAGATCAGGGGTGGCCAACCTGAGCCTGAGAAGGAGCCAGAATTTACCAATGTACATTGCCAAAAAGCCACAAATAATACATCAGCAGCCTCATATCAGCTCTCCCTTCCCCTGCCCGCTCCCAGCGCCTCCCACCAGCAGCCCCCCCCCATCAGTGCCTCCCCATCCCGATCAGCTGTTTCATGGCATGCAGGAGGCTGGGGGGGGGGGTTAGGAGTGAGGGCACAGTGGCTCAGGAGAGGGAGCAGGAAGGGGTGGAGTGGGGGCAGAGCTTGTGGCAGAGCCAGTGAGCACACACCCCCAACATTGGAAAATTGGCACCTGTAGCTCCAGCCCCAGAGTCGGTGCCTATACAAGGAGCCGCATATTAACTTCTGAAGAGCCACATGTAGCTCCGGAGACACAGGTTGGCCACCCCTGGTTTACATGGTAAAACTGGAGTTTGTAGCCAAAACTTAGCTTGATCTAGCAGGATCCAGGCACTAAATCGGGATATTTGTAATGAAGTTGCTTCCAGATGCATCAGGGTCTGAATTGTTTGTATAAGAGGAGCATTCTTTTGTTCTCTGTTTATGACATTTAATTAGGAGAGGAATAGGCCCAAAAATTCCTAGGTGCCAATTTGCAACAATTTGTAGTGCATTTGCACCACACTATGTCAGGGTCTGGGATTTTTTGATACACCAAGAATCCCTGGACGTCTGTATTTTACAATTTAGTGGCTTGGATGTAAAAACTCGGAAGGATCCATTCCAGGTAGCTCCCTGCCGGGTCTCCCGCCCCACCCCCTTTGCCATTCCCCCTCCCCACGTCCCGCGCTTGCCGGAAGCTTGCTGATGATTGGCGCCTTCGCGTTTCCTCTCTGGGCGGAGGAGTTTTGACCCTAGGAGGCTGCCGTTTCGCAGGGGTTCTGGCACCCCTATCATGGCGGCGGCGTTGTCAATGTCAGCGGCTCGGAGGCAGCTTGTGAGGGGGAGAGGCGCGCTCGCTGCCTGCCTGACTCCGGCCAGGTAACGGGGGCCCCGGTCACCCCTCCCGGCCCGGAGGGCGGGGTATGGCTGGCTTCGGCCGCGGGCAACGGGGCGGCTGTTTTCGGGGGATAACGGGCGCCTGCTCCGGCCCAACCTGCCTCCCTTCCCCTCCCCCCCCCCCGCCGGGGAGAGCGAGCACCCCCCTTGGGGGTTAGTGTAAGCGGCGCTCGCAGCCCCTGTACAGGGGAGGGGCTCCCGGGGCTTTCCCATTCCTCCCTCCTCGGGCCCCTGCAGGGGCTTGTGTCGCCGCAGCCCGGGCTTACCAGGGGCCTGGCCCTCAGCGCTGCTGAAATACAGGCCCAAGGTGCCCAGTTTCGGAGGGCGATGGCCGCTTGCCGAGGTGTGTGGAAGACAGAAAGTGGTGGTGGTCCTTATTCTGCCCCCCTGGTATGATCCCTCTGCCCTCTTGCAGTGCTTTTGCTTTATCCTCACCCTTCTGGGGTTACAGATCAAATATAGACTTCAGAGTAGCAGCCGTGTTAGTCTGTATCCGCAGAAAGAAAAGGAGGACTCGTGGCACCTTAGAGACTAACAAATTTATTTGAGCATAAGCTTTTGTAAACTGTAGCTCGCTTCATCGGATGCATTCGGTGGAAATACAGTGGGGAGATTTATGTACACAGAGACCATCAAATATAGTGGCTGTTCACCTGGGCCCTTCCTCTGGCCCCCTCAACAAGTTGTTGATCAGTTAATGGTTGCAAAATGTCTTGAAGGCTGAAAGCTTTGTAAGACTTCTGTGTTACTGTTTATTAAGCCAGAGGCCTTAGGCTTGGTGATCTAAACCAGTAGTTCTCAGCAAGAGTGGTATGTGTATTCCTGAGGATATGCAGAGATCTTCCTCGGGGTACTCCACTCATCTAGATCAGTGTTTCTTAACCTGGGGGCTGCAAGCAGAGCAGTTGCTCAGGACCCCATGCCACAGGGCTACAAGAAGCTAAGTTACATGTTTCAGCCCCCGGGTGGTGGGACTTGGGCTTCAGACAAGGCTCACAAGTGAAAAACAGGCTGAAGTATCACACTGAAATGTAAGTACAGTATTTATATTCCAATCAATCTATTTTATAATTATATGGGGAAAATGAGAAAGTAATCCATTTTTCAGTTATAATATGGTATGACACTTTTGTATTTTTATGTCTGATATTGTAAGGAAGTAGTTTAAGTGAGGTAAAACTTGAGCTATGGGAGACCAATCAGACTCCTGAACAAGGTACAGTAGCCTGGAAAGGTTGAGAACCACTGATCTAAACATCAGGCTTGAGGTGTATAAACACCATCAGACCAAAGTTTCTTATCTTGGTGCCCTTTCTCCTTCCTCAGTGGAGAAAATGAGTTCCATGCGGCTCACTGCGAGGGAGGTTTCTCTCCAGAGGTTTCTCTCCAGAGGTATCTCAAAAACAAAAAGAGCCTCTGTGGAACATCAAGGACCAATGGTCTTTTCTGGATGAGTGTACTTAGTCATATTAACCGTCTCTCTTTCTCCCTCTGTTTTGGTGCTCTGGTTGCCTTTTTACTTGATGGTCTCCTCCTTGAGGTGACAGCAATTCAGCACTGTGTAAAATGGTTCCTGTATCTGTTGTGAAATTCTTTAGAATCTGTTAATATAAACCTGACTTATTAATTCCCATGCACAAAGGTGAAACATCAGTTAAAATAACATGTAGCAAGAGATTCTAAAATAAAGATAGCACTGAAAAAGCCTTTTGTTTAATAAATGCTTGAGGTTTTTATTTAACTATGCAAAATGACCTTTGTTTATACTTTAGAAGAAGAAAGATGGTGGATAGTGCACTGGCCAAGTTCAATTCTCTTCTCTGCCTTTAACTTCCTGTATGTGACCTTTGGCAAGTCACTTGGTCTCTTCAGTCTTCTATCTTCAAAATATACCTTTACCCCGATATAACGCAACACTATGTAACATGGATCTGGATATAATGCGGTAAAGGGGGGCGCTCTGGGGGGCGGGGCTGCACGCTCCGTGGATCATCAGCAAGTTCGATATAACGCGGTTTCACCTATGACACGGTAAGATTTTTTGGTTCCTGAGGACAGCATTATATCGGGGTTGAGATGTAGTATTTTCCTACCTCACAGGGTTGTTTTACAGATGTGAGGCACTCAATTACTGTGGTAATGGTGGGGGGAGTCATATAAGTAAAAATGGAAAATAGAACCTTTTATTCTGTGAGGAGCTCAGGTTTGCAATATTTTATGGTACACAGCCCATTGTATGACCATGGGTTGCTAAGTGCACATAGAGCCCCATTAATTTTCTGGGGCTCTGCATGAGCACAGCAGTTGACTGGTGTACAATGAATTGGAGGATCAAGGCCTGATTCTGAATGATTTTAAGGTTGAGTTTAAACACCCACAATCAAGGAAATTCTGAGTTCAGCGTGAAACAGCATTCATGTTTTTATATATATAGATATATAGATATAGATCCAGCAGAACACAGGGTATCAGAGTCCCAGAAGATTCGGGACCTGAAATTAGAGCATGCAGCTTCAGAGATATCAAGTTGTGATTATTTTCTGTCCTGAGTTTTTAAAAAAACCTTGAAGTTTGATCTTATCTTTGTTAAATCCAGTGGCAGTTAAGTAGAATAAGAGGAAAGTGGAATGCATGTGACAAGCTTATTGGAGCAAATTATATAAAGATTCCTCAGGAGCCCAGAAAAGTGATGCTGGAAGCAGGGCCTGCCCTAGACCAAATGACGCCCCAGGCGAGGAGTGTCTTCAGTGTGTCCCCCTCCCATTTGTTAAACTTTTGAATACCTTATTTTTTATTTTGTAGCCCATTTCACGACTTTGATGCATAATTTATCCCTGTCATTGAAGACTAACTAGCAATGCCCCACCCTCATACCCACAAGGGGAGGCTGACAACATTCTTGGAAGTTGGAGGAAAATGGAGTTCTCGGAAACTCTGGAAGGTTCCACAAGATTCTACAAAGGTCCAGGACATTCTAGGAGGTTAATGAAAATGAATCTACATACGGAATATCTGAAACATTTTATTTGAAACATTCTATTTTCCCTTTTGTTGCTAACAACAAAAATAGGACCCTGAATTGGCATCCCCCAAGCCTGGCACCCTAGGCGGTTGCCTGCCCCTAAATCCAGCCATAGTTGGAAGAACTTACACTTTAGTGGTGGTAGTTGTGAAAATTTTACTCTGTTGTTTTACCCCGTAATCCTTTTTTACATAAGTGTATGTGTGGGTGTAGGGTGGTGGAACCTCCTAAAAATAGCATTTCTTAATTGAAATATTTTATCATTGTGGTCAAATGCCACCCAAACAGTTGTATCAAAAATATCTCAGCTGTAGGAATTTAACAGCAGCTGTGTTCTAGTCCTGCAGTGAGCTCTGCATGGGTGCACCCATGTGCCCACATACAGCAACTTTCAGGATTTTGACACGCACACGACCTGAAGAAGACAATGTACCAGAAAGATACTGAGTTACGATGAAGTCTCAGTACACCTTCATAATGCACTTGATTTTAAGATGTTATATCTCAACTCTTAAACTTTGCTGCTTCTAACAAGATAATAATGATTTGCATAGACCTTCATCTTTTTTGGTGTCTTGTATTGAAATTGTCATAAAATGAAATTTTTTGAGGACTTGGAAGAAAAATCTACATTTTTTCTAATTTTTTTTATTCTAGTTGAAATGCTTTGGTTTTGCTTCCTCTCTCCAAAGAGATGATAGAAATTTCAGACTTCATGTGATATTTACAGAAGGAGTTTTCTGCCTTGTAGGTGGATGTAACTTTTGTCTGTTTAATTAGATATAGGAATAATGTAGCAGGATTTGCCAAAATCTTCAGAACCGGAGGGTGGCAAGAGTTCTCTTAAATCCTGAGCATGCACTCCTTGTTTAACTAACCTTTTCACTAAAGTAAATGAGGAGAAGTTTTGTCCTGCATGCAGGGTTGGCCAGTACAGTACTTGTTTGTTTCCATGAGTCATAGACATAGTATTCCCCTCAGGCTGCTTGTTGCCTTGGTTGCTTCTTCATATATATATATATAATTTGTACCTTTTAGATTATGAATTGTCTTATCTGATGTTAGTGCAAGGTGGCATTCTCCTGCTTTTCTAGTGGCTTTTACTTATAGAAGAGCAGCCAATTTAATTTTAAACTTAAACTTAAAGGAGCCTTAAAGGAATGCTTACTTTTTTTTTTTTTAAAGGGTAGTAGATGTTGTCATAAGGTCATGTGGTAACAATTGACTTGCCTGCTATATTTTGGGTCCTCAGTTTAACTCTACCATTCAGAGTTGGCCGAGTCTTAGAGAAAGTGTTTACTATAAGAAATGTTAAATAGGGTATCTTAATATCTTATTCTGGAATAATTAATTGGTAAAGCACTCAGATACCATGATGCTGGTTCCTCTATAAGGGGCATACTCTGGAACCTTGGATTCAGTTCCTAGCAAGGTTGATATCACCTTTCATCTTTCATTGGCAGATAAATGGTATACCTTGCAGTTTATTGTGTGGGGATCTCTTTTGGATGAGAATTAAACTGAGATCTTATCTGCTCTGCATGGATTCTGAAATGTCATAGCACTTTTGGTAAGAATATGGGTATGTCATTGTCCTTGGTTTAAAAAGTGTTCCAGGCCTTACTGCCATTTCACTAAAGGGTAGTGTTCTTGTCAAGAGATCCCTGAATAAGATGCTAGAATTTTAAGTTATGAGGGTATTTGAATGATTGGCTTGATGGTCTTGTAGCAGCATGATGCGTTCTCTTATCCAAGTTCAAAATAGGGTTTGGTCCATACTGATAGAGGCTTGATGCAGTACAAAAGCAACTGATGTGCCTAGATTATATAAAGAGAATTTCTCTGATAGTTTGAATTGAAGCTGTCTAGAATTAGAATGAGTACCTTCAAGCATCAGGCTCATTTGCAGTGGCCTAAACGAATATTACAGAATTGTGTACGTGAAGTTTCTGCTGTTTCTCTCAGTTTTTGAGCAGGACAATGTGGGTGTCGTCTGAGTTCGAAAATTATTCTTGGAATCATTTTCCAGTAATTTGATGAGAAGTTCTCCTTTGGATTCTCCAGATGACCTTGATTGTTACTTATATTATGACTCCAGTTGAAGTGGTTTACCATGCCAAGGCAGTTGGGTACTTTGCGAAACATGTGCCATATTTGAACTTCTCAACAATGTTGACCTAATAATTGAAAGCACAAGGTGGAGGAGGGTTGACAGGTATTTGCTTTTTGCTTAAAAGAATTGAATGAGAGCAATATTTCTGACTTGTGTAGGCAGGAAATGCCAGTGCATGGATGCTAAATTCCTGAATCAGTGGGCACTCATGGCATTTTTTGGTTAGTGGTGAGCCAAACAGGCAAGCAGCAGAGGACTTGAGCTAATATGCTGACACAGAGGACATAGGAGTGACTACATTAGAGTTGCTTAGATCAATGTTTTGAAGGTTAGTACTCTAACTAGTAATGCAAGTGCAATCCACATTTCTAGAGGGAGCGGAAATTACAATAAACGCACACTTTTTTCATGATGTATTTCAGGTCAAAGTGGAAAACTGTTTCCTTCCATGGCAGAAATAATTGATTTCATGTTCAACATCTAGTAACATGCATCCTACAATGCCAGATTGTCCTTTAACATTTTTCTTTAGTTTCTGACAACTACAGTGTGCTGTGGTGGATAGATGATCATTCTTGAATGATGTATTGCCACACATAATTTTGTTGTAAGGGTGTTATGAATATGATTGCTAGTATTGGAGTAGTACATCATAAGTACTTACTCGACTATCAGTATGTGAAAGCAGAGATGTATTTATGGAGGTGGTGTGGCAGAAATTCTCCAAACTTGTCATTAAATGCACACTTTGTCTCCAAGCAAAATAGGAAACCCAGAGTATAGTTGAATCTTGTTCTTGAATTTGTATGTATTGTAGCTATGTAGATATATGTTCACAATAATTAGAAACCAGTCTTGAGATCATAGAAGAATGACAGAGAAAAGAAGCCCAACAGATCTGTTCATTTCCTATCTTGCTCCTTTGCCAATCACCAAGGGAGAGCATGGTAATGAATATAAAAGGTAAGGTAATCCCTTAAATTTGTTTCCATAAACATACTTATCAGATAATTTCATTGGTTTTGTTTGTTAGTTTAGTGGAACGTTGAGTGAATAAAGTGGATTGCACTGAATGAGCTTCTGAGATCTGGAGCTTGGTAGACCATACAACTGTGAAAATTATCTGGTGATATACCAGAATATGAGCAGGCTTCACTCTCCCACCCCATTTTTTTTTTCTTTCTCTCTCTCTCTCCTGATTCTACTGCCCCATTCTTTTCTCTCTGCATCTTGTCTGCCTCACTTCTTAGTTTATCCAATTTAGAAGTTGAAGAAGGAATCCATTTACATAACCTTTCAATGTACAAACACTTCCAGAGATGTGGTTTCCAAAATCAGATTAATAAGCAATATGCGTTATTTTCTAGGCTAGAACAGTTCTTATGCCTAGGATTTTTGAGCAAACTGGACTGACAGATTTAAAAATCTGCTTATCTGCTCACTACTAGTGCTTGTTTGAATGTATTTTATGTTGCTATCTGTATACATAAAAACTAACCCTTGGAACTAGTGACAGCTGCTGTTGCAAAAACAACGAGTCCTTGTGGCATCTTAGAAACTAACAAATTTGTTTGGGCATAAGCTTTTGTGGGCTAAAACCCACTTCATCAGATGCATGGAGTGAAAAATACAGTAGGCAGGTATAAATACACAGCACCTGAAAAGATGGGAGTTGCCTTAAGAACAGCCCTACTGGGTCAGTCCAAAGGTCCATATAGCCCAGTATCCTGTCTTCCAACAGTGGCCACTGCCAGGTGCCTCCGAGAGAATGAACAGAACGGGTAATCATCAAGTGATCCATCCTCTGTCTCTCATTCCCAGCTTCTGGCAAACAGAGGCTATGGACATTTATTTCTGCCTTACCAAGTGGTGGGTCAGTGCTAACGAGCCAATTCAATCAGGGTGGATGTGGCCCATTCCCAACAGTTGACAAGAAGGCATGAGTATCAACAGACGGAAAATTACTTTTTGTAGTTACCCAGTCACTCCCAGTCTTTATTCAGGCCTCATTTATGGTGTCAGGTTTGCAAATTATTTCCAATTCTGCAATTTCTCGTGGAAGTCTGTTTTTGAAGTTTTTTTGTTGAAGAATGGCCACTTCTAAGTCTATTATTGAGTGTCCAGGGAGATTGAAGTGCTCTCCTACTGGTTTTTGAATGTTATGATTCCTGATGTCTGATTTGTATCCATTTATTCTTTTGCGTAGAAACTGTCCAGTTTGGCCAACATACATAGGAGAGGAGCATTGCTGGCACATGATGGCATATATCACATTGGTAGATGTGCGGATGAACAAACCCCTGATGGTGTGGCTGATGTGGCTATGTCCTGTGATGGTGTCCCTTGAATAGATATGCAGACAGAGTTGGCAATGGGGTTTGTTGCAGGGTTTGATTCCTGGGTTAGTGTTTTTGTTGTGTGGTGTGTAGTTGCTGGTGAGTATTTGCTTCAGGTTGGGGGCTGTCTGTAAGCAAGGACTGGCCTGTCTCCCAAGGTCTGTGAGAGTGAGGGATCGTCCTTCAGGATAGGTTGTAGATCCTTGATGATGCACTGGAGAGGTTTTAGTTGGGGGCTGTAGGTGATGGCTAGTGGCGTTCTGTTGTTTTCTTTGTTGGGCCTGTCCTGTAGTAGGTGACTTCTGGGTGCCCTTTTGGCTCTGTCAACCTGTTTCTTCACTTCACCAGGTGGGTAGTGTAGTTTTAAGAACACTTGATAGAGATCCTGTAGGTGTTTGTCTCTGTCTGAGGGATTGGAGCAAGTGTGGTTGTATCTTAGGGCTTGGCTATAGACAATGGATCGTGTGGTGTGGTCTGGATGAAAGCTGGAGGCATGTAGGTAGGAATAGCGGTCAGTAGGTTTCCGATATAGGGTGGTGTTTATGTGACCATCACTTAGTTGCACTGTAGTGTCTAGGAAGTGGATTTCTTATGTGGACTGGTCCAGGCTGAGGTTGATGGAGGGATGGAAATTGTTGAAATCCTAGTGGAATTCCTCAAGGGCCTCCTTCCCATGAGTACAGATGATGATGTCATCAATGTAGCGCAAGTAGAGTAGGGACATTAGGGGACGAGAGCCGAGGAAGCGTTGTTCTAAGTCAGCCATAAGAACGTTGGCATACTGTGGGGCCATGCAGTTACCCATAGCAGTGCCACTGACTTGAAGGTATAAATCGTCCCCAAATCTGAAATAGTTATGGGTGAGGACAAATTCACAAAGCTGAGTCACCAGGTCTGCTGTGATAGTATCGGGGATACTGTTCCTGACGGCTTGTAGTCCATCTTTGTGTGGAATGTTGGTGTAGAGGGCTTCTACATCCATAGTGGCTAGGATGGTGTTTTTAGGAAGATCACCGATGGATTGTTGTTTCCTCAGGAAGTCAGTGGTGACTCGAAGATAGCTGGGAGTGCTGGAAGTGTAGGGCCTGAGGATATAGTCCACATAGCCAGACAATCCTGCTGTCAGGGTGCCAATGCCTGAAATGATGGGGCGTCCAGGATTCCCAGGTTTATGGATTTTGGGCAGCAGATAGAATACCCCTTGTCAGGGCTCTAGGGGTGTGTCTGTGTAGATTTGTTCCTGTGCTGCTTCAGGGAGTTTCTTGAGCAGATGGTGCAGTTTCTTTTGGTATCCCTCAGTGGGATCAGAGGGTAATGGCCTGTAGAATGTGGTGTCAGGGAGTTGCCTAGCAGCCTCTCTTTCATACTCTGACCTATTAATGATGACTACAGCATTTTCTTTGTCAGTCTTTTTGATAATGTCAGAGTTGCAGTAATTTGTGTGGGTTTAGGTGCCCAAGTATGAAAATTTTTACTAGATTTGTTAATTGATTTGGCCAAGGTCACAGAGTGAGTCAGTAGCAAAGTAACTCGCATTGCCAAGCTCAGAATTCTGTGCTCTCAATTCTGTTAAGACATGCTTCCTTTCAGATATAAAAAACTTCTGACAAATATTATTTTTTCATTTGGAAAACAGATTTTTTTCACTCTTGTGTTTAATGAAGCTTTGTTTTGGTTGCTTTCTTGTTTGTACTCCAGTATTACCTGTCCTGTTGGCATACCTCTTAAAATAGTGTTAGTTAATTTGTGCTTCTCCAGTTGTCTGGAATGACTACAATGTCAAACAAATCACTAAATATTGAAGTTCTAGAAGTGGTGACATCGTTTTTTCTTAACTATGACACAGTGGATTTGTAACAATATTTTTCAGAGTAGCAGCTGTGTTAGTCTGTATTAGCAAAAAGAAAAGGAGTACTTGTGGCACCTTAGAGACTAACAAATTTATTTGAGCATAAACTTTTGTGAGCTACAGCTCACTTCATCCACCAAATGCATCCAATGAAGTGAGCTGTAGCTCACAAAAGCTTATGCTCAAATAAATTTGTTAGTCTTTAAGGCGCCACAAGTACTCCTTTTCTTTTAACAATATTTTGACTCTGGAAGGTAATACTCAAAAGGTAACTATAAATCATAGGGTAGGACAAATTTTTCTTCCAATTTCTCTTTTAAAATATTAAATAATAAAAATAACGCATTCCAGCAAGAAAAATGTTTTTGTTTTCTCCCTAATGGAGTCACCTCAGCACACCCAGAACTAAGCCTAGGTAGGCTAACTGTGGCTGAGGTATGCCTGTGCACATTTTGCAGTTGGATATTTGATATTGTGGTTGTAAAGCAGATCTTGGGGACCAGAGTAATTGATAGTTTATGCACAGAGAGAATAGTGTTTATAAAGTGCCTAGCATAGTGGAGAGCTGTACCAGAATACAAATAACTAGTAATAAGCAATCAATTGACATGTCATTCTCTGCCAGTCGGCAGATAAATCATATTCATTACTCATGGTCCTCTTGATATCTGGTTATTGATGGATTATTTAAATTTCTTCATAATTGGGACTTTGAGGAGATAGCCACAGGTTCTTGAATTCATTTAATATTAAATACAACTATCTTGGTTTTTACAACAATTTTTTCTCTTAACTAATAGGTGGAAGAATATTGGAAAGGGGTATTTGGCCATTTACCATAGCTGAGATTTTTCAAATTGGGAATGACTAGCATGTTGCAGGAATTACACATCTGCATCTAATATTAGTGTATGACAATCGCTAACCTGTTTCAGGTACAGCATGTTAGAGAAGATGTGCCATCATCAGATTTAGAGTAAGCATTGGGAAGCCTTTCTTAATGCAAATGTAGACATAGGCTTTGGAAATATCTGCTGTGTCAATTATGCAAAAGACACATCCAAGCTTTTTTATTTTTATTTAAATAAGATTGTTAGAATACTGTTCTTCAGGAGAAATTCTTTTAAAATTGTTCTTTTGACAGAGGACATAGCAGGAACAGCAGATAAAGTTAGTAATGCACCCCCCAAGCCCCCTTTAACTCAGTTTTGGTTTACACTATGGGTATATCTGTAGTAGTTTGTGTGTCTGTAGGGGTGTCTGTGATTGACATTCTTTCCATTTTGCATGGTCTGAGAGGAATAATAAACACTTTATATTTTCATAACATTACATAAACTTTAATCCTCAACTCTCTTCTGAAGGTCAAGTAGGTATCTTCCTTTGCAGTTGAGAAAATAAAGATTAGACAATGCCGCACAAGTCAGTGACTGGATTAAAACTGAAGTGCTGGAGCCTGGCTGAGAAGCATACTACAGCCTCTGTAAGAGAGATGGGGGGCTCTTGCCACTCCAGATGGAGGGTGCGTGAGGCTCTGGTGCGGGGGGAGCCATGCAAGGCCCCATGTACTAGTGTTCTCAGGACTCCAGATTGCTTTATCCAGCCGTGCATGTTTGCATCCTGTATGAGACAGAACTCTGACTGAGACTTTTAGCCCATTGGCTTGGCCCCGCAACTTCCATGTTCTCTCTCATGGCACACACCTTGGTCCTGATGAGCCCAGGAGAGCTATTGTCCTGCTTTTGGGCAGTAAGAGTGTGAGAATGCTCTACTTATATAATTCATTCCCCCTTGTGGTAAAAGCTGCATGGAAAGAGGAAGCTGTAGCCATGTTCTGACCCAGGGAATAGGGGGAACAACATGTTGAGCTTATAGCTTCAGTAAAATCTTAAATTCAGCAGCCAAAACTTAGAATTCTGCTGCCATTTGGCAAAATTCCAAAGACTTTCAGGGGAAGTGGAATCCCAGCATATGCAGGGCCCTGATGATAGAAGTTAGTGGTGATGGTAGAACACCTTTTATGTCATCTATTTTACTTTCTTGGTAGTACAAATTTTTCCAAACAGTCTATTTTCTAGTGCTCTTTGTATACTAAATCTTAAATTACTCTCGTATTGGGGCTTCTGTCACTTTTTTGGAGGAACTATTTCATAGACTGATAAATCTGACCAGAAGGAGATCTCACTGTTTTCTGGCTAAATTTCCTGTTCTTAACTACTTTCCATTACATCTAGTTGCACCTTTTTGTCTCCCTAAATATTCTTGTAGAGGAGAAGACACCAAGTTTTTAATTGATAGTGGGAAAAATATTGCCTTTTGGGTTACAAAAATGACCTTCAATAGATGTCTTCTGTGGCTTTGAGCATTATAACTCGGTCAACTGTGGAGTCACAGTTTTCCAGTGCCAGTTTCAACTCCAGACAATATTTACCTCAATATGTAATCAGAAAAGACAAAAAGACAGCTTTTTGGGTGGTGCTTGGCTTCAGTGACTAGTAGGAGCTGTTGCCTCCAAAGCAATCATTTTCCAAGTGTAGTTAGCATCAGAATTTTTTAATTTTTTAATTTTATGAACTAATGGAAATTCTGGATAATTAAATGTAAAACATTTGAGAAACGAAACGGTGCTTGCTACCTCTGTAGGATGCTTTTTATGGCTCCTCACAGCATAAGACAGAATAGGCTATGGATGAGTATCTAAAATTTTTATTTTTATTAGAAATAAAAGCAAACCAACGTGATAACTGTGATTGTGTTAATACTTATGTACTCTCTCATAACTGTCACCTAAATATGTTAAGTAGATATAAGAATAGACAAGGGTGGGTTATAGTGTTCAAAATTTAAATTCTTGGCTGTGTCCTAAGTTATTTGAAAACAGCTATTGTGTTGCCACTGTATACATAATTTGTACTACAGATAAGGCATTTAGTATGGTACTACTTCCATGTTCTAAACTTTTAAATTTTCCCATTTATTTAAGTAAGCTTCAAAACAGGGTTTTGCATAGCATAAATTTGTGGAAATATTAAAGAAATGGGTTCTTTCTTGCTTATGCTATTTATGTATATGGATGAAGGGAAGACTTAATCCTGTTCATGTCTGTTTCGCTTATTTTTGATATTTTGTTTCTTGACAGTGCTTTTTTGTGCATTGCTGGTTCTTTAGAAACTAAAAATGAACAGTTTTTATTTAGACTCCAGTTTTTAACACAGGGCCACTATTCCTGGAACAGTGGCGGTAGGGGGAAAAAATCACCTTTTGCACGTACTGTTAACTTTCCTATTATTGACTGGGTTGTGGAAATGAAAAACCATGTTTACTGTAATCCTGAGAAGCTTTACATACTTTTATAGAGAAGCTTAAACCTACTCTTAGTATAAATAGACTGAGTGAAATCTGTGTGGTGCCTTTACGCTCTGCACCATGTTATCTAGCAGTCTTAATAGATTTGATTGAGTCCTGTGGTGATTTAAACACTTTTAAGAATTTTCTGCGTTTACGTTACTTTCATCCTGTGACAAAAATGTGAGGAATTTCAATTTTTTTAAAGTTTTAGTTCAGTTAAGTGAAAGCAAGGCACTGTCACGTTGCTAAATGTTTTGTTTCTATAATGAGGTTCATTGTTTTCTTGTAAGAACTTAAGTCTAACTTCTTTACAAACGTGTATCTCGAGATTGCCCAGAAGTGTCATATATAGTCTTCTGTAACTAAATAAAATAGGTCCTTTGATTAATGTAGCAGGAGACAAGGTCAAAAATGAATTTCACCTTCTTAATGTATATTCAAATTTTAATATTAGAACTAGAGTTTGCATCAGATGTACTTGGGGACCTGAGAGGTCTCTTTTTAAACTAAAAATATGTGTAAATTTATCTATTATGTATTTCAAGGTGACATTGTTCCTTGCTGGCCAGTATGGTATATTTAGATACCATTTTGTTAACAAGCCACCTCCAGCTGCTGTAATTTATTGCTGTCTGAATCTTCCCTTGACCTGTGACTGATGTAGAGAAAGTAAATTAACTTTTGACTGTGCTAGACAGACTGTAGGCAGCCACAGAATTTGTGTGGGCAAACATTTCTTGCAGCTGTTTATAAGACTGGACTAGTAATATAGAAGTTTATTTTCATACTGAACTTTAATTCACTGTTTTAAAAAATTGACTCTAAATTTAGAGTATACTTTTAAACAAATATTTGAAGGCATATCTTTGATGAAGTTTGCGCTCCTTAATATCTGTATACCTTTCCCAGTTGCCATCTTAATATCAATCTAACAAAGTAAATAAAAAGCCTCCCACAAAATGCTAATGATAAAATTTGTATTAATGTACACAACAGAATGTAAATAAATATTAGGTTTTAATTGACATTTAAGTAGATCTTTTAATCTTTGATACTTCATGCACAGAAGCTCTTTGGGAGATATTAAAACAACATAATGGAGAGGCTGTACATGATTATAGTAATAAAATAAGGCAGTCTTTTTAGATATTTGAAGGCCTAATGCTAAGAAAAATGAGTGATCTTTTTTGTAATCCTTTTTTAAAACAACAGTGTAAAGCTTTTTCCTGCACTAGTCTGACACTTCTGTGATGCATTCAAGGAATCTTTATATACTCTCTGTAAATTGTCTTAAGTGCGGTTTCACAATAGTGATGTTTTGTCTGAATGTAGATGGTGATTGTGTTGAAAATAAGAAGCCACAGGTTATACTCTCAATATTGTTGCCTGTGTTTTGAACTGGAATTTATAGTAAGAGTAAGCTTTGCATCCTGAGCACTAGTTTTGCCTAAGGGGTTTATTCCACTTTGGAAACTAGTCAGCATTAGCAGGTAGTCCTTTTAAGGAGCTAATAGCTGCTCAAAAGGCAAGAGCATAGAGAGAGACTACAACAAGGAGAGAAAAAAATATAAAGAAAAATCAAATGGGGTGGAGGAAGGGAATAATACAGTAACTAAGAGAAGGGGGGACTATAAGAAAATATAGCAGTTAAGCAAACTATATTTATTTGGGGTTTTTAAAAATATCTTTCATAGTACTCTAGATTAAGCAGAAGAGCAAATAAGAAATTAGCTGTAAATAGAAAATACATGAACTCTGGAGAGGAAAAAGGTGGAGGGAAAATATAGTTTGTTTAATCTTAAAATAAACTACAGTAAAATCACCTTATGTGCTAATAACATACAATAACATATCCCACTACTCTCTTGGGACACTAATACTTTAGACAGACGATATTTACATGATATAATGTTCTCTGATATATATCAGGCTTGTCTGCTAAATTAGTTTTACATAATTATTATTTTCAAATGTGCCCTAGAAAGTTTGATGTATCTAGATATTTGATGTAACACTCTGTAAAACTATAATTGGAGACCCTAGCAGGAGGTAACTTGCATTGTAATTGGTCATTTGTTTTAAGCCAAAGGCAAATGTGCATGATAGAAGTTAATTATTTCACAATATTGCCCACAACAAAAGAGCATTGTGATTAGACACTTTTTTTAACGAAGAAATACGTTATATTCTATGTTGTCTCTAATGCCAGGTTTTAAATTATTGATACAGTGTAATGAGGTTAAAGATCAAAAGCAAATATGCTGCACACCCTAATGTTCCACCAGAAGTCCACCTGGAACTATTGACTACTGTAGTCTAGCCAAGTTCTGTTTTAAGGATTCTAATGATCTTTCGAACACATGACTTTTATTGGATGTTCAGTTAATGTTGATTCTTGTATGTGGGATTGCATCATTGTGTGTGTTGTCTGGATGCAACACTAAATGAAGCATATTAGAGTGTCATGATGGTTGTTCCACACTCAGTACTGTAAAATGCAGGTTTGCAGCAGTTCAACATATTAGAGCTGGAAACAAATCCACAGATGTATAATAAGGCTTAAAAGCAAGTGTGATGAATAAGCAGCAAGATGGATCATTATGGTGGAACAGTGACAGAGAATAAGGTGGAGGTGGAGTTGAGGACTAAAGCTATAGATCAGGAAGGAAACCAAAGGTTGGGGGAGAAAAGCAGGAAGAATGAAACAGGACAGGAATTCAAGGGAGTCCTTATCTTGGTAATCCCACTGTCATGACTAGAGTGAACTCTTGACTGCAGAGAAGTCTGTGAAATAGTGAGTTTCATTTAGTTGCTACTTCCAGAATGCATTTCTTCCTTTCACTGATATTATGAAGTATTTCAAATTGAAACGCACTGGTTGTGTGTGAAATAGCTTGTGTGTGTGTCATACTAGCCAAACAGATAAGTTGGCTTCACTTGCGGACTGAAAATGTGAAACCAAGAAGTTTCTCAATAACATTTTAAAAGTTTATTTCCCCCACAGTTAGATGTATGGTTCTTAAGTGGGAATATTCTGGGGATATGGAAGGCAAGAATAAGATGCACAAATTTACAAGCCAGGTTTTGTGGCCCTCACTATTTTGTGTTATATCCAGACCTAGCAATACAGTGCATGTTACTATAAATACTCAATGAAATAAAAAGGGAGGCAACATCAAGAGGAAAGGCTAGACATGCAGTAATGTAGTATAACCTAAAATTTATGTAAAGTTTCTAGTGCATTGGTTTTGCATTGGTTTTTGTTTAATTTTACACAATTCAGGATACATTTTATACCAGAAAAAGAGCACAGACTTTCCTACCACAGAAGTGGGTTATGGATAGAGCCCTGTGTGGATACAAAATGTATATCTGCATCCAATCTGCAATTCACACCCAATCTGTTACATGCAAAAGTGGTCTGTGGATATTCACGGGTGCAGATATAAAGCAGATATCCACAGTTGTAGGGCTCTAGTTGTGGAACTTGAGTTTTTCATTCCTTGCAGTGTTGGCATTAAACCCTGGGACTTCTGTTCTTTTTACTATAAAGAGAGCACTGAGCACAGTTTTTATTTACAGTTACTATTGATGTGACCTGAATGTATGTATGTATGTGGAGGGGAAAAGTTTGACATTCAGAAAACAGACATAGCAAAATTAGATCACCTGTGTTTTTTAATTGAAATCCCCTCCACCTTCAGCCTTCTCCCCATTTCTCATGACCCTTTCCAAAAATAGATAATTCCCAAAACAGTCGATTAGTTAAGAAGATGCTGTGTAGGCCAAATTAATTAAATACTAGTAAATGTTGGATGTTAGAGGGGAAACAATCCTAAATTTCCACTGTTGCATTGAGAATCTGCCAACTCAGGATTATGATCAGAGGTTAATTTCCAGATGTGTGTCTTCTGGTTTAGGGAGTAGTGCATAATGCCCTTCCCCAGTTACACACCAAATTGCTGATCAGAAGTTGTACTACAGCAGATTGCAATAGTAAAAACAATTCAGTCACTTGACATCAGTGGAACATCTTATAAATGACCCCATTACTAAAGAAATTAATATCCACAATCTTGTCCTTTTTACATCACATGTTCTGTGACAGCTACTATAGTAATTTAAAGTTGGTCTTAGATTGCTTCATTTTTAGTGTGCTGAGCCACTCTGACAAAAGTGCTTATTTCCTTTTTAATCAAGTATTTAGTACTTACAAGGTCATGAGGTCAATTTCCAAAGACAGGTGATCTTCTATACTAGTTGGCTTTGATATATGATACTTGGTAGTTAGCAGCCAAAGGTCAAACAATGTTAATTTTTTTTTTGTATTTTTTTAGGCCCGCTCCAGATGAGCAACACCTGTATACCTAAAATGCAGTCTTCTCTAGCAGAAAAGCAAATTCAGTTAATACATGTAAATTGGGATATATATTTACATTATATATCAACTCTTCATCATAACTGCTTATACCTGCAACACTTTTTAATGATTTCATTTTCACAGTTTGAATTTTTTTTCCATTTTTAAAGTAACAATTTCTGTAGTTTAGATTAGACTAGAACAGTTTTCCTTTCACCTATCAGAAACTGTTTTCTGTGTTTATCATTTAACATCATTTTGAAGATAGGAGAAATTATGATGTGCCAGTATTTTCTAAGAATGTAGCTACTTTTAAATGAGGAACTTGCTTCTCCCCCAAAATCAAGTTATTCATGCACTACGTGCCACAAAATTGTAATACACAGAGTTCACATAAGCTGTTTTTAAACAGATAGATATATGTATGTATGTATGTATGTATGTGTGTGTATATATATATATGTGTGTGTGTGTGTGTGTGTGTGTGTATATATATGTGTGTGTGTGTGTGTGTGTATATATATGTGTGTGTGTGTGTGTGTGTATATATATGTGTGTGTGTGTGTGTGTGTGTATATATGTGTATGTGTGTGTGTGTGTGTGTGTGTGTGTGTGTGTGTATATATGTATATGTGTATGTGTATGTGTATGTGTGTGTGTGTGTATATATATAATGTAGAAAGAGAGTTTTTAGATCCATAAACTATTTTTACTAATTTTATTATGATAACATCTGTATCCTACATGAAAAAATGCCCTACTTAAGAATCTACTTCTTAATCGTAATATATTTCTAGCTTTTAGAATATAAAATGCACCATCTTGGAGCCTTTGAGCTCATGTACAATAAATACTGCTTAGCAAGTTACATTGGTTTAATGTATAACTTTGTTTCACATTCACATCCTTAGTCTGACTTTTTCTTAGATTATTTCTGTTTGGCCCTTTCTATGCAAGAAAACTGTTGGGTTCCCAAAAATAACTTTCTGTTCTGTGTATTTCAGGGTTCTGTTTTGAATTGCATTTGTTCTAGTACCTACTGTTGTTCAGGATTGGTCTTCTTAAAACTCCCTTTATGCTTGATCAGAATACTGTACATGCTTTTTCATGAGTGCCTTCAAAGCATTATTATTACATGATGAATAAGATATGGGGTTTGATTTCAGGCTTTCCTCTGTCTTCCTATTATGATCCAATTTTCCCTTTTCAAAACATCAAATTTTCTTCAGCATGCCTCCAACCATTGACCAAAAGGCAGTGCTAGAAGATGTTTCCCACACAGTGATTAAGTAGCTATTTTTTTTTACAGTGAGTTCAGTCTTGTCTTATTGATTAGACCAGAGGAGTATGAATACTCTGCATCTGGTCATTCTGTGTACCAGCCAGACAAGCACAGTAATTTGACCTCTTCTAAATATGACTTCTTTATATTTTCCTTATTTTTTTTAGATAAGTCTCTATTACTTCAGTGTGTGTATCAGTCTTCCCAAATGTGTAAGTTTTGGGGTTTTTTTAAATTTTTTTGGTTGTGTATTTAAATGCAAAAAAAAAATGGAGTTGTTACTATGCATTGGTTAATATGTAGTCGTCTTAGTTTCACCTAAAAATCAGTCAGTTAAATCTTAAAATCTGAATAAAAATAACAAATTTTCAAGACTAGTGTTTAGGCCAAATGCCTTGCTTAATTTTCATGCAAAATTTAGCTAAAATTTTATAAAATTTAACATGTTTTTCCACATTTAACAAGTCTGAGCTGAAGTTCAGGTCTGGTAAGTCAACTTGGCACTTCTTGAGCTTGAATGGCACAAAGTGGATTTAAACTAGCCAGGAACAGTCAGTAGAAAGTTCTCCTTTATAGCAGGTTTCAGAATAGCAGCCATGTTAGTCTGTATCCACAAAAAGAAAAGGAGTACTTGTGGCACCTTCAAGTACTCCTCTCTTTTATAGCAGAACTCTCGGATGTGATGGTATCAGCAGAGCAGGCTCCTGCTTCCCTGATGTAAAGAGGGAAAGTGGTAATGTTGGGAATGGGGATCGCTGCTATACCTCATCTTCCATAGGTATAAGGTTGCTGTGGGACCTTACACCAATGGTGTAAATTAGAGCTACTGCTTAGTCAGGATTCGGGAATTTCAAATGACTCCCTAATGGGCATCTTCACTTCCTGCGCAGGTGAGATGGAGAAGCTGGACCTCTCTCATGTGATAAGACATTTTCAAAAAAATTATGTAAAATTAAATTTTAAACAAACTACATATTACAATCAAAATCAGCCTTTAAAATTTAATACAAAAAAGGCATCCAACAGGATTTAAGGACTGCACACTTTTCAATATGAAAAGCTAACTAAGAGTTAAGATAAACTTGAAGCAAATCAGAACAAGCAAGGACTTAAATAGCTTGATCCTAGCTGAGGGCTCCATAATATAGGCAGTGGATCTTATTATGCATGTCAAACAATATTTCTATATTTAAGTGTCTAACTTGTTAATTTTGAGTGGTTCGGTATCTTTCCACTTGGTTGCTGATTGACATAACGGTGATTCTCACTTCACAGTGGTGGTGAAAAAAATCACATTACTACTTGTTATGTCTGTGATGAGTTGGGGCTATATCTGTACAACTGATGTGTTCCGTGTTAGATTATGTACACTGTGTGTCTGTCAGGCTGCAAACTTCATTTGAATATGCAGCCTTTTGCTATCTCCATGGTTTGTTTGCCTCCATGATGGGTTGAGAATTACAAAGGCTGGTGGAAATACCTAGTCGCTGGAAATCTATTCACTTTGAACAAGACTGGTTCCTTCCCAGAAGAACTGGTTTAACTAGGGGGAGTCACCTCAGCAGCAGTCATCTGATAGGGGTTCATGCTGATATTGGGGCGATGTCCAGAGTGTCCCCTGACATGGAGCTGAAGGTTTTAAAAGGGCAGAAGCTGATCTTCTCAGAGTCAATTCTACAGTCCAGGTGGGAGAGACCACCCTGCATGTAGAAATATCATGGTACAGGGGGCACTGACTGCTTTCCTGAGCCCAGATGGCCTCTGACTGGACAATCTAAGGGACTGGACCTCGGGCACAAAGAATGCCCTAGAGTGATGAGGAAACTGAGGCAGCCACATGTGTTTAGCATTTGTTGTTTTGTATGATCTGTACTGTCCTGTGCTTTACATAAGTATAAAACAGCATAAAGCTGTTAGACCTTACAAAGTGTTTGTGTATATATTTCACAAACTACTGCATTCTCTTGAGAGAATTAAACTACAAACCAAAACCTTTTGAGGTGGAGTTTAGGAGAGAGATGTATTTAAGTACTTGGAAGTTTGAAGGATCAGAGCTGCACCTAGAGGGGCTAGGCAACTAGACTGCAGGTCCCAACACTCAGAGGGAGTGTCAGATAGAATTCTGTGCCCTGAGAATATGCCTAGGGATCTTAACATGGGGCAGTGGCTAGGCTTTGTTGAGGCTCCAGAAGCTTAACACATACCAGAGGATTCAGAGCACATAGGCTTGGATCCCCCTCACAGCAGTCCTAGTAGAAGATCAGGAGGGACTCTGTCACAGATCCTAGCAAATTAAGGAACTAGAATGTGTGGATTAATAGAAACTATTGCAGTACACCATCTATGACTTTGCTAAGCCAAATTGTACATGGACCAGTTGCAAAAGGGAATAGACCCTCTTTGCAATAAGAAATGTGCCTGATTAGTTGATCCTTTGGTTTTGTCCTTTGAAAAACCAAAGTTTTGACGACCTCTAAGATTGAAGTTTTGATTAGTATCACTTTAGTTGGTTTTCATCTGGGTTGTTAAAAGCAGCTACGTTGCCAGGCAGTAATAGACATTATATATTTGAGAAACTATCTAGTATGGGACAGATCTGCAGTACTAAAAACTGGACATTTTGCACCAAAATGTCAGTGAGCAGTGGCTTTATCCATGTACATTTGAGAACATAGTTACAATTCTTGAATATGTAAATAGTAGACACCTACCTATTTGTGCATTAAAGGACAGGCATATTATTGCTTGCAGACCTCTGGCTTCTTAAAACTTTTGTTTTAAAATTGATCTCCTTATGCTATGTTGCCAAGAATCTGTACAGTGCATATGTAGGATACCTACCCTTTTGACATAATTTGAAGTGAAAACAGAAGTTCTTGAAAGAATTCTTAGCTCTTCTGGAAGAGTTAAACCACTAGAGTTCGCAGCAGGGTTATGTCAGATAGATGGTTATGTTGTCACTTCTACCAATTAAGTTTAGAAGGCTCTTTAATCTGTTTTTAAAAACTGGAAATAAAAGATAATGCCAGTGTCTATAGCAAAGATTCCAGAGCTGTTGTGGTCTACAGATCATAAGTATTCCATGGAGAATGGCAGGTCACATGGTGCTGGCTGCTTCCTATTTTCAGCTGCTAAATTGTAATAAAAAGGGGGGGAGGGATTCTAATTTTTTTACATAAGCAAATAGGTACATGATTGCAAACGTGAAGGGAGTCTGGGAGATAAATCTTGTGGTTATCTAGTTCACCTTTATGAATAAGGTTTGAGTACCCTGAACTATTGCAATTTTGGGGTATCTTTCCAGCTGTCTCCTGTAACATTTTTAATATGGCTTCCACATTTGAAAACTAATTTACTGGACCAATTATCAGTCTGTTTATTTTGTGTAAATATTTTATATTGCAGTGATTATGACGTTGCACTCTATATGATTTTATGAAAATATGCTGGTGAGTGTGAATATAATGTAATGTGCTTCATGCAAAAGGTCTCTTGTAAGGTATCATTACAAATCTTAATCTACTGAGTGTGGTCATCCTATTTGTATAAATGTATCACTTTTGTATCTGAAACTAGAAATATGAAATATAACTCTGAGGGCCTATTGTAGTTATGCAAAGTGTGGGCCATTAATGGTGGTTTGGAATCTTGATGGCTCCCATCAACCAGGACAATAGACCGTGGATTGCTCTGTTTGCAGGCAGGCCTTCCTGTGTGTCAGGCTGGGAGGAATAAAGGCTTGGGATCTCACAGGACATGTGATCATGTCACCTGAACTGGAATCCATCTTTAACCTGGTGTTTTTTCCATTGAGAAGGCAGGGTGGGAACCCAGAGGGACAAAGGATATATAAGTGGGTGGAACAAATAAAGAGGAGCCATCATGAGGAATCCCCTAGCTCCCACCTGAGCTGGAACAAGGGCTGTACCAGGGGAAAGGATTGTGCCCAGACTAGGAAGGACACCTTAATACATACTCTGAATTAATTAATAATACGGTTGGGGGGAACAGCTGTGCATATCTCTGTCAGTGTTATAGAGGGCGAACGATTTATGAGTTTACCTTGTATAAGCTTTATACAGGATAAAAACGGATTTATTTAGGGTTTGGACCCCAGTGGGAGTTAGACATCTGAGTGTCAAGGACAGGAACACTTCCTAAGTTGCTTTCAATTAAGCCTACAGCTGTTAAGGGACGTGGTTCAGACCTGGGTCTGGGTTTGCAGCAGGCTATCAGGTCTGGCTCAAACCAGGCAGGGCACTGAAGTCCTAAGCTGACAGGGCAGGAAAGCAGGAGCAGAAGTAGTCTTGGCTCATCGGGGGGGGGGGGTTCTATGATCCAACCTGTCACAGTGATATCAGGATATCATGGATCAGGGCTCATTTAGACACTGCACTGTACAAACAAGTGACACAGACTGTCCCCGGACCAGATAAACACAAAAATGAGGGTGGGATGGTGTGAGGACAAGGACCATATCTTGGACGATGCCACTCAAGGAGAAAGGGGGGAAGGCAGCTGACCTGCCAAAAGAGACACCGAAAGATCAATAGGAGAGGGAAGGAAAAACCATGCAAGGATGAAGCCATAAAAACCAACAGAGGGCATGATTTTTAAAGATAGAATCAAAAGTCACCAACAGGTCAAGAAACATATGGATGGAGCAGAGTAGAGGTTTGGCCAAGAAGTGCATCCAAGAATTGAGTGAGAGCAGTTTCAGTGGAGATGGAAGATGGAACTCAAAAAGGGGAACTCAAAGCAGAGTCTTTAGATGGCATGTTTTATTACTTTGGAAGTGAAGTAGGAAAGGGAGATGGTGTAGTAGAGGCATGCAGAGTCAAGATTGTGCTTTTTTTTTTTTGTTTGTTTGTTTTTATGAGGAAGTCTGAGATGTGCTTGTATTTTGAAGTTAATGAACCTGAGGATAATGAAAGGTTGAAGGGGGAAGAAATTTTTGAAGCTGCTGACTCTGAGTACAAGTAGCACTCTGTGAGATCAATTCAGTGAGATTTTTTGGTATTTGACACCTTTGAAAATCTGACCAAAATTTGTTGCGATGATTGTGAACTTTGAATAGTCAAGTCACTCCTACTCAAATTATCAAATACTGTAGAATCAAAAACAATACCAAGTCCCTCTTGGATGCTTATTTTCAACCCCATTTCAAATAGAGAGCTCCCACACTCTTCCCTAGCCTGGTAGCAAGCAAGAACAGATTCAAAGAGGTCATCTAATTGAGGAAACGTATGGGCTTATGATCACTATGATTGCCAGTCTGTTTGGTTGTAGATCCTTAGTACAGGGAAGATAGTAATGAAAAGCAGAACCTGGCTAGAAAACCAAGCTATTTGACTAGCTCTTCTTGCTCTTACAAAAATAGGTGCAACTTCAACTTGTCCACTGTGATGGACAGCACTAGAGTGATGGCCTATACAAACAAACAAACAAACAAGTGTCAACTCTTCTTGGGGTCAGCATAGCAAAAATCAGCACTGCACAACTGGATAAGTAGACGAGGTGAACTCAGTGAAGTCTTTTTGTCCATAGCAAAACCGGGATCTTTTCGTAAGCAGACTGAAATGAGTTTGTTCCTGACCCACTAGGAGCCAGGAGGCAGTGGCTCTGAATATACTGTTTCAGAATTAGTCAGTAGGCCTATTTTACTCCTTCGGCTCCTGAAGAAAAGTAATGAGTAATTCCAGTAGCACTCTTCTGGGCTCAAAGTTCATGGTTTCTGGACCTCATGGAATTGTCCTTGTCTCTAACTAACATCAGCCAAGCTTAAGTAAACTTTGTCAAAAGGTTTGGATGTTGAATACAAATAACATGGTTGTGGGGAATAGTCCCCTTTCTACATGTGAGGAATAAACTTGGAATATGTTTAATTTGGCTTACATTTGGTTTATAGAAAAAAAAATTGAACTCAACAACAGAGGTAAACAGGGCTCATTGGAGATAGATAGATAGATAGATATTTTTTGCGTCATCCTTGTATCAAAGATTTGTAAGGCCATAAAAGACTTGTGATCATATAGTCTGACCTCCCACATAACACAAGCTATCAGTTTCCTGCCCTCCTTTCCCCCTAGTAATTCCTGCATCAAATGTAATAGCATGTGGTTGCATTAGAGCAGATCTCTTAGAGATCCAATCTTAATTTAAAGACTTCAAGTAATGGAGAATTCATCACATTCCTTGATGTGGATTACCCTCGCTGATTGATTGAGTGGTTGATTATTCTCACTGATGAAATCTTATGCCATAATGCAAGTTTGAATTTGTGTAGTTTCAACTTCCAGCCATTCAATCTCGTATGTTTTTCTGCTAAATTAGAGAGTCCTCTACTATGAGAGATCTTCTCCCTGGGTAGGTACTTTTCAGGGAGGGCCATGAAGCTTTGTTAGCTTGGTCAGTGCCAGCCACTCCTTTTTAACTTAATGCACTGGTGATCTACCTGTCCCTTTTTTAAAGTCTTTATTTACCTACACAAATGAAAAATGATTGGGTGTCTGTGTGAATTTTTCAGAGAGGAAAAATCTTGAGAAATTCCAAGACCATTTAACTACTCATAATTTCCTAAATGCAAACTTAAAAGCAAGGAATTGGATTGACTCTGAACAATTTGGTGAAAATTCATGATCAAATGTCATTTGGCACTAAATTTGTAACAACTCTGAAAGAGTAAAGAAATTAACGTGGAAATTATAAAGATATAATATAAAATGAACACATTAGCAATATATTGTAAAAGTGGAAAAATTGTAGTGTAAAAAATTGAGAATATTTGATTTTTGCAAATTAAAAGAATAAGCATCAGCATCCATTATGCCATTTTCAGAGCCACATTTTAAAGTAAAACTTCAGTTTAAGTCTTGGTTATCCACTGATCTCAAGAACAACAGATTTCTACTAGTGCTTTATCAAAATGCTATTTGCATTAAAAGAATTATTTTTCTAAGCCAAAGCATACCTAGACTAGTATGCATGTCTTATTATAGTGAAGTAAAAAGTTATTTTAAAATCAAAGATTTAAAATAAAATGAATACTGAGTTCATGGGTTTTCAGTGGTCTTTCAACTTCTTTTCCTATATGCCAGCCCAAGCAGTGGGTATAATTCCTTCTCACAGTTGATGAATGCAAAAATAAACAAAGGTCTTGTAATATTTTCACCACATAGGGTTGTATGAACACACTCAGTACTTCTGTTTCTAGCAGGTACAGCTAGTTCAGTTAAACATTTTGCTGTTTTTTCTCTTTAATGAATCTTTATTCAAAATTATTTTCCTTTTGCTCCTCCGGAGTACTCTGTGGGCAGCACTCTATTGGCCACAAAATTGTTCTCCAACTCCTATACAGTTCCTTTCTGACCTAATAGATGGGAGCATTTGAACAGACAAGTAATTGCTGAAAAGTCTGTGACACTACACCCCATATTTCCCACAGTGATGATATGATATGATTATGGTATAATTATGATGCATTTTGTACAAGACAGGTCATGTGAGGTGTCATTGGAAAAGTTATGATTATCCTATTTGTATACATGTATCATATTTGTATCTAAAGTTAGGAATATTGACTATGTATCTGCATTTCAATCATGCTTACTCTGGGTGACACCCACAACTAGCCTTTCTGGTACAATAGTGAAGAAGACAGACAATGGACCCTGGAAGAACTTAATATTCCTGTGAATGTTCTAGATAGCATGTAAGTAATGGCTGCTATAACTCAGCAAGATATGCAAGGTCATGTGATCAGACTACATGTCTCTGGACTCCATCTTGGGATGTCAATATTTTTCCACAAACCGGTCTGGGAACCAAGTTTTGAAACAGTGTTCCCGCCATATGCTAAAGCTATGTAAGGCAAGGAGAAATATCACTCCCCACACAAGAAGACTCCTGGAAACACTTGAGGACCAAAGACTGAACTGAGGGAAGTGCTGGACCCAGGCTAAAGGGATTTCTAGCCTGTGTATGAAAGACCTGGGGATTCCAAGTTGTAAAGCAAGTGCAGTTTGTCACTTAAGAATCTGCAGCCTGCTTGTATCATCAGCCAGGGTGAGAATTTGCTAATTCATATCCTATCTTTCTAGTATCTTAGACTTAGTTTGTGTGTTTTTACTAGGTAATCGGCTTTGATCTGTTTGCTATCACTTATAATCAATTAAAATCTATCTTTTGTAGTTAATAAACTTGTTTTTGCTTTATCTAAACCAGTGAGTTGGAGTGAAGTGCTTGGGAATCTTAGCTCAGAGAAGCTGTTGTATATTCCTCTCCAGATTGGGGGGTGGGGACTCTATGAGCTTACACCATACAGTTCCTTGGTGCAGCGCAAGACAGTATAATTTTGGGTTTATACTCCTGAGGGGGTGCGTTCCTGGGGAGCTTAGAGTTACCATGGCTTTAGCCTTTCTACTGTTCGTTGGGTTGTGCAGTGGCTAGTCAGAAAGCCTGCATATAACTGTAGCTGGGTGTGTCCCTACCTATGTGTATGCTGGTGGAAGTGTAAGACCGGGAGCAGGTCTGCAGCTTGTCACAGCAGTACAGTCTAAGGAGTCCAGGCTGGTGGGTCAGAGGGCTCAGTGGTACCCCAGTTCCCACGGGGAATCCATCACAGACTTCTCCTAGTATCTTTCAGAAGGAACAGAACTGAGAAACTTCAGTAACTAATCTACATCTGCAGTGTCCACAGGTGTATCATCTGCACTTCATGGCCAGTTGATATTAAAAACTGGCTGATACATCTCAAAATTTGCCATGGATGTATGATCTTCATCACCGTAAGATGATCGTCAAACAAAAAAACTATGGTCTTCTGTGTACTATACCACACATGAAGACCCAGCTGTGTGGGATCAGAGATTGGAGGACCACAGACAATGCTGTAGTTGCATTGCTAAACTATTTTAGTCTTCCCCTGGTATGGCAGTTTCAAGACGGAGTGAAATTGATCTATTGTCAGCATCGAAATGGTTTCTTGAGCAAGGGTCAGATAGCCTTTTAAGCAGAGCTGATATCTTGCTCTTTTGCAGGGAGTCATAAAAAATCTGTTCCACTTATGGTTTTATCATCTCCCCACTGTCCTTCACCAGCCAGGAGAGACCTGGATCTGACTTGCATGTCATATTCTGAACATTCCAATAACCTTAAGAAGCAGCAATAGTTGAAACCAGGCTGTGTACTGATACTTCCCACCTTCTTCCAGGCGTACCTTTCCTACCATGCAGACAAACAGGTCAGTCTGATTCATATGATCTTATTGTTAAAATAGCTTGAAAATTCCCTAACTTTCTGGATTTAAACAGCTCTGATTTAACCTTGGGGGTTCACCCTCCTGTACTGTTCTGCTGATTGATACTTAGCCGGTGTTATAGTGAAGGTGAAGATATCCATATAAGCTCTTTTTAGTTTCAATTATTCCTATTTGGAACAAGACTTCTCCTACCAATGCTCCACCCATATTTCCTTCTGCTTCATCTGAAAAAACAAAACAAAAAAACTATTGTGTAAGATGGAACCAGAGAAGGTTGTGTTCATGAGTAAAGGATGATATATCATTAAAAAGTCCCAGTGAGCCATTGCTTTTACTAGCCTGCCAATTTCCTTTGAGCCCTCTGAAACCCAATGGATTATAATATATTTGTACTGCAGTAGTATCTAGGAGCCCTAGTGATAGATCAGAACATCATTTGGCTAGGCACTGTACAGGCACATTATGAAAGGCAGTCCAGTAAGCCTGCAAGGTCAGACTATCAAGGAAGCTTGACAGAAGTGAGTGCTTCAACCAACAAAACAGAGGTGGATAATGATCAGTCTGCAAGGGCATATCCCCTTTCTCTCACCCACCACTTCCAATGTAAGTCCCAAAAACAAGATCCAGAGTTCAGCCACCTGCTAGAATTGAGCCAGAAGCTACCTGAGACACGCACAGCTGTCATGATAGCCAAGAGATCTTAAGCTAATTAAGAAGGTTCATCATCTGCATTTATGCTGAAGTCACCCAGAACAATTGGTCTCTATTATTCCGATGCCGCCACAGAGGAAATCTGTCAGCTCAAGCAAGAATGATGAGTTCATGTGGTCAAGTGGGATGATGCAAGAATTTTTATACTTAAGAAGGCTGCATTATCATGAAAAAGTAAAAATAATAAAAGAGAATTTGTTTTGTAATTGATGGCAAACTGCTTTTTTGGCAAATCAAATTTAATATAGTTAATATGAGCTGCATTAATGCACATTAAATAACATAGACCAATGGGAATACACAACTGAAGTAGAATTGCATTGAACTTGAAATAATAGTAACATAACCTCTTGGAATGTTGTTGTTTTTTCCTGGGCAAATGGAGTTGGATCCTACTAATTCCAATTATAACTTTGCATCAAATAGTTGTGGCTTGACCTGTGCTTAGTGATCTTAAACTCTTCCAAGCAGTAATAACTAGAACTTTGTCACATTGTTAAAATAACTTTTTCAGTCACTTTAAATGTCCATTGGACTGTTTTCTCTAAAATGGGGAAATTAATTTAGCTGATGATGCAAAATGCAGTAAAGTTGGTTTATTACTAAATTTTGGGAATAGATGAATTTATAACAGCCATTTGGACTCTCTACCTTCAAAGCACAGTACATCATTATAAAACATGCTTTTCAAATTTGTTCTTGAATGCTTGTATGCAAACTCATAGGTCTTAAACTGTATTTCGTATTGTAGCCTACTAAACAAATGTACTTAGTTATTGGCTTCTATTTTTGGCTTAGATAGTATTTAAAAAAAAATTCTGAACATACTGTCATTCTGTTCCCGAAAAAGTTGGATTTCAGAAAGTATTCGTATCATATGGTTGGTTTTCAAAAATTGTGTAATGTAGTGTTAAAAGATATGGCAATAAATCACCAGCAGGTCAGCATGGCACCTCATAAACACAAATCTCATAAATTTCATTTGTATTATGAAGTACGTCTAGCTTTCTGAATTATATAACCTCTGAAGGACAGTCAAAAACTACGGTAGCCTGGTCCACTCTTTTTTTGTTTTTATATATTCTTGCACTTTAATGCATCATTTGTTTAAAGCAACCTGAATTAAACATGAAGCACACTATGAGTTAGAGAAAACTGCTCTTTCACTTGCTGTTCTGCTTTGCCAAGGGACCAACTGCTTTTGTAGGGCCCAATTCTTCTCCCAGTGACTTCATGAAAATTAATGGCAAAACCATCACTGAATTAACTGGGAGAAGGATTGGCTTCATAGTTCTGCCCATACTTAATGTTATGGGTTTTACTAATTATGCTAAAAGATTAACAAAATGTATGGAAGTTACTAAACAGATCAACAATTGAGGTAGAAATGAATCAAAATGAGTTGTACCTAGTCATAAAGACAGAATTTGTATCTGAATGATCAGTTAAGAGGAGTGAGTTTGTTTTAATATCCTGTTATTAAATGGTACAACTGTAGCTTACGCCATTGGGATAGAATTAAGATTGTTTTCCTCTGATGCCATCATTTAGGAATCAGAGTTCCTGAATACTTGCATCAGCTTTGTGGGGGTTTTTTTTGGTTTTTTTTTCCTGTTCGTGACAAACCAACTACTGTATGTTCATATAGAGCAGTACAGTCCTTGCCACTGGCAGTCTCTCTGTGACAGAGAGCCTGTAGGCTGACATAAAGTGCAGCCTGTTGTGAACTGCTAAGTGGGAGTCTGCCAAAAACTCAGCAGACAGAACTAATTGGGGAGAAAAAGGATTTTTGTGCCCTCATCTCTTCCTCTTCCATTTTTTTTTTTTTAGAAGATGGATATTGATAAAGTAACTTGTTTATGTAAGATTTGTCTGCCTCTATTTTCTCATTGCATGAATCATTTTTTAACTTCACATCTTGCACTGCAGGTCACTGAGCACTTCCACATGGTGGCTGGCACAGGACCAAGCTCAAGACACGCAACTCATCACAGTTGATGAAAAATTGGTAAGGGTTTTCTACAGCACACTGCTATGATACTGCCTTCAGGGTTATTTCTGCACAATAGGCATTCAGTATGGTGTTCCATGCTCTTATAGGAAAGCTGTATAAATGTAAACTACAAAGCAAAAATCTCTCATACATTTTAAAATGGTAATATTATTGAGCCATAAGGAAATCTGTATGTGAAAGAAATTCATGGTTACAAATATTAAACAATATAAAATTATGAAACTACCTTGGTATTGATTATTTTGTGGTCGAGCAGTAAGAATTCTATTTTTGTAATGAAAGTGCTATTTTTGAAAGCCATATATTTGCCTTTTTAGTGAAATCGCACATAATTTGCCACTGCTTCCTAAAATGAACTTTACTGGGTTCTACAGTGATGAAGAAATAAAGTCTAAAGAACCATGAAAAGTTAGTGTTACTTTGTATCTATACTTGGCTTTTGAATATGCATGAGAGTTAGATTACAACTAGGAACAAATGCATAGCATTCTTCTCCTAATCAGTAGCAGATTAGAATTTTGGCAGCCTTCTCTTTTTATAAATTTTGCAATGTGTGGTCCGTTACTTTAGATGCAACCTGATACTTATACTATTTTATATTGTAAGCATACGTTTTGTAAGTCTTCCAGGACTTCTGGTGGGAATGTGTCATAGCAAAAGCTTGTTTTTCATTGGCTTTCTTACCACTTTTGAATCTTAATTTTTTTTTTAAATCCCATAATAGATAGTTCATATTGTATTTACCTTCAGGCATACAAAAAAGCATCTTAATTTCTTGGGAATAAAAAGAAATACTTGAATTTTTTTATCATCTAAATTGAAAATGTGTAATAATAACTTCAGTATTGAGACATCTAAAGCTTTCGAACTGACTTGTTAAAATTAATTCAAATAGTTTAATATCTTTTTAAAACTTTATTTCCCATAGTTTCCATAATATAAATATGGGTCATGCTTTCCTTGTCTATGTCAACAGGTAACTGCTCAGATTCTTTGTAAGTACAGTACAGTACCCTTAATCATTTTATCTGAATCTCATTTTCAAAAACAATAAACATAGTTCTAGTTCATAAACTTTAGTGTTAAGATTTTTTTTCTCTATTTTGGCAGATGTGGTTATTCAGTTGGACAAATGTGTAACTTGTGGTGCAGCATGCGCCATTTTATGTATATAAACTTAAATACAATAGTTCAGTTTTCAGTATATGGATAAAAAGTCACTGGATGCTGCCTAAATACTCATGTTCAAGTTTTTCCTAGATTTAATAATTATTTTATGAATGCATTTCATATAATTATTGTCGCACTGTTCCCTAATCTAAAGGGAACAAGTTCAATTTGTACATTTTTGTGGATTTTTTGGTATTATGTACAATACTTTAAAATTTGACAATGCAATCCCTGATTAATTCTGTAAATAAAATATTAATCTGGCAGCCCTTTTAAATAGTAAATAAGATGGTTAAATATTCATTTTGTCCAGTTCTTCTCAGTACTGTGGTAATACGTCTGACCAAATATGTTGTTTATTTGCAATTTATTTATGGATCTTACTGGAATTTTTTTCTTCTGTGCTAATACAGGGCTTGAGAATAATTTTTGTAATACTCTGAATCTTTTCAACTGTGTCTGTAGACTTGAATATGGTCAATAATTAATTTGTTTGTAATGGAGTCAATGTAGAAACCATTTCAGAAAAACACACACCTGAATAAAAAGAACTGTTAAAGGCCTGTTAATGTTTATAAATGAGGACAGCTTTTAAGTGAATTAGATGTAGATTAGATTGCTATGTAAATAACTTGATTTTGGTGGTTGATATAAATTCATTTTTTATTAAATTATACATTAACTCGGTTATAAATTTGGATTAAATCCCTTATTTAGCAGCAAAACACTTTTCAGAGACTTTAATAAATTTTCTGTTCATTTTTTCAAAAACTAGCGTTAAACATAACGAAACCACACTATATCTGTGCATAATTATATAGTTAAATTACATTCCAGAAATTGATACTTTTTCCTCCCCTGGAAAAGTTTCGTATTTGCTGCATGTGTAGACATCTTCTTATCGGAGCTCATTAAACCATACTGTGCAATATGAGTTGAACCCTTCCCCACCCCCACCCCACCTCTAATTTTATCATAACCATTGTCGTAGACTCACAGGACTCATGCTCTCTCTCGGCTCTGTACGGTCCCTGGGAGGAACCCCCTTCAGTGTGACAGTCCTTCTCAGGGGTTCTCTCTCTCTCCAGGGTTAAGCCTCATGCTTCAGTGCCTCCTGGAACCACACCTCTCTGAACCTTCAGCACGCCTGTCTCTTGCCGTGGGACCCCTCAGGAAGTCCACTCGCTTGGACTTGGACCCCCAAGACCTCCAACCCAGAGGGAATAATGCAACCCCAATTTCTAGGCTGCAGTGACTCTCAGTCAGCGTAAAACAAGGATTTATTGAACACAGCACAGGAAGTTCTCAGGGCCCTTGGTCCTAGCAACCCTCAACACAGTTCAGATAAGTCTTCCTTCCATCCTGGTAGGCTCTGGTTGCTCTCTCTCCCCAATCCAGAAGCCCCCTCCTTCTAGCTAACCATCCAATATTACCTCCACAACAGTCCCTCCTGTGTCCTTTTGTCTTCGGTCCCAGATAAACAGGCCACCTGGGCCTTCTCTCTTCCATCCTTTGTTCCCCTATTGGCTGGAACCATCTGGTCAGGTCACAGGGCCCTCTCTCTTCAGCCCATTGTCCTCCCACTGACCTGAACCAGCTGACTTCCAAGTTGGGGTGGGCCTCCTAGTGACCAGTCACTAGAGTACCCAATCTCCAGGCTGTTGTCCAGGGTCCCAACTGCTAGGCAAGGTCATCGCTGGTTCTCTGCAACAACAAACTCCTTCTCCCACCACCTTGTTAAACAAGCAGCACATAGGGAAACCGAGTCCCATGCGCTCTGCATGCAAACCATTAAAAAAATAAGAACCGCGTTGTCACAACCACATTCCCTACATCTGACACATCTTTCTCAGTAGATCAGTTGCATATATGACAATGTCTAGTAGGAAAAAGGTAATTAATTATAGGGGTCATGGCCCAAAAGGAGGGTGTTGGGTTGTTACAAAGTTATTGTAGGGTGTCTCCGTATTGCCATCCTTACTTCTGCACTACTGCTGGTGGCTGTGCTTCCTTCATAGCTGGGCAGCCAGAGAGCAGTGGCTGGTGGCTAGGAGCCCAGCTCTGAAGGTAGTGCTGCCACCAGCAGCAGTGCAGAACTAAGGATGGCAGGATGGAAATTCCATACTATTACTTCTGCACTGCTGCTGGCATGGCGCTGCCTTCAGAGCTGGGCATTTAGCCAGCAGCTGCCACTCCAACCACCCAACTCTGAAGGCAGTGCTGAAATAAGGTTGGCAATACCATGACCTTCCTACAATAACTTTGCGACTCCCTGCGACCCCCTTTAGGATCGGGACCCCCAGTTTGAGAAATACTGGTCTCCTCTGTGAAATCTGTGTAGTATAGGGTAAAAGTACACAAAAGACCAGATTTCACGATCCGTGACTTTTTTTTTTCATGGCCATGAATTTGATAGGGCCCTACTTATAGGTCATGTTTTCTAGTACTTTAATCACTTTTGTTGCTCTTTCTCCAATTTGTCCACATCCCAAAGTGTGGTTCCCAGAACTGGATACAGTACTCCAGTTGAGGTCTTATCAGTGCTGAGTAGAGTGGAGGAATTGTGTCGCATATCTTGATTACAACTCTCCTGCTAATGCATTTTGGAATGATGATCACTTTTTTTTTTTTTTTTTTGCAACAGTATTATGTTTTAAGAAAAGGAGTAGTTGTGGCACCTTAGAGACTAACAAATTTATTTGAGCATAAGCTTTCGTGAGTGATGCATCTGATGAAGTGAGCTGTAGCTCAGAAAAGCTTATGCTCAAATAAATTTGTTAGTCTCTAAGGTGCCACAAGTAGTCCTTTTCTTTTTGCGAATACAGACTAACACGGCTGCTACTCTGAAACCAGTATTACGTTTTGACACATTTAGTTTGTGATCCACTATAACCATCAAGAAGTGATGCTCTAATACCCCTCTCATGGTTATCATTTTCATTTCCTGTGTAGTCCAGATGTTAAGGTATCTTCAATGAATAGCCAAAGCCAAAATAAAACAAAAAATGAACAAAGCTAAACAAAATCATGAGTGTTGTATCATATCCTGAATCTCTTGTCAAACTCGGGCTCTGTTGGATCACCAGCAAGGTTGAATTCCAAAGGCCTGGCGTTTTACCCAATAAGCTTACAGCAAGGGCATTCCATCTGTTCTGAACTGCTAGGATAAATGGCAGCGTGAGAAGGTTCTGAGACCCTGGGCTGTTACTGACAAGGTCTTTTAGCAATGGATCTCCCGCAAGCGATGCTTAAAACAATGTAACTACAAATGTAGATGGTACAACATAGTTTGAGCATCATTGCAGAAAGTATGATTAGTATTGCATAAACTAAAAAATTCCACTATTGCAACTTACAAGCATGCAAACCATTAAAAAAAATAAGAACTGTGTTGTCACAACCACATTCCCTACATCTGACACATCTTTCTCAGTAGATCAGTTGCATATATGACAATGTCTAGTAGGAAAAAGGTAATTAATTATAGGGGTCATGGCCCAAAAGGAGGATGTTGGGTTGTTGCAAAGTTATTGTAGGGTGTCTCAGTATTGCCATCCTTACTTCTGTGCTGCTGCTGGTGGCTGTACTCCTTTCATTTATACTGTTGTAAGCCTGTTTAGTGTGTCTGCCCCAAGCAGGCCTTGCATTTGGCATACTACCATTGTACAGTGAGTACCTATTGCATAGTTTCCAGCAAAGCACAGTTCTGTGGAAGTAGCTGTCCACAGTTGAAGAGGTGCTGTACCAAAATTTTCATAAAGCTTTTTTCAATGGATAAGACTGGTTGACATCAGTATTGCATAAAATATTTTTAAAAAAGATAATCCATCATATTGCATGCTTTATAACTTTAAAGAGAACTCGTATAACTGTACATAAGTTACAGTAGCACAAAACAAGAAGTAAAAATACAGGAGACATGGCAAGAGTCTCTCTGCTAGGTGGACCACAGGTGCTACACAAGCACAAGCTACGTGTTCAATACAAATGCTTTCTGTTTATATTAGCACTGTGATGGAGCACAGTGACCTGCTGTGGGATAGAGCAGTGCAAAGCCTTGCTTACAAGTGCAATTGCAATTGTGCTGTGAACGCTTTTTGCATTTCTTTTCTTTTTTGTACATAGACAATGAGGTGTGTTACAAGCATGACGAGCTACTTGCAGTGTTGCTTGTAGTGACAAAATCCTGTATGTGGCCATGCTATTGATATTTCAGCAACTATGCTGAAATGGCTTTGCCCTGTCTGTATTATCAGTTAAGCTGTTTTCTTGAATCAGTTAGGAGAACTTGTTACTGAAAACTGTCAACAATGGGTCAGTTTCCTACTGTAGACAGGATTTCAGAGAACTGTTATTTGAAGTAATTGTACATGTAAGTGTATGTATGGGAAGCTAGTGCAAAAATGTAAGCACTCGCTCCAATCAGGAAGTAGTCAGTTGCATACCTTACCTGCTGCAACTTTTAAGAGGTCTTCAAGTGTACAGCAAATTACAACAGTCTAGCCTTGAAGTAACAGATGGAAGACTACATCAAAGGGGAGTCATAATAGCAACCTGTTGGCCATCCGTAGGTGGTAGTGATGGCCTGTAGTGATTTTTACTATCTGAGAATCCAGGATTAATGATGGATCAATAGGATTCCTAGAATGAGAGCCATTTTGGCAAAAGGCATGAATATGCTTTCAGTAACCAATTGTAGAAACCATCCCAGTCCACTTCTCTAGAAACTTGCCCTACCAACAAGCATCATTTAGCCTTGTCATCTTGTAACCAGTTTACCTTCATTCATCTCTCTGTCTTGCCTAGGCTTGGAAAGGAGTGAAACTAATTTGGGTTTGATTGAAAAAGACATAGTATGGCGTATATTAAACAAGCGTGACACTGCAGCACAAAATAGAAATAGGTACCCATATGTGGAAAATGATCTTGAAAAGTTAGACTTTTTCAAATGTCTCCTATTGTCTACAGTGCTGTAATATAAAGGATATAGCAATTAGAGTTTTAGCACACCCTTAAAAGTTTGGATCATTTTTCAGCAGATCCAACAAAACTAAAAAATGTATGGTGGTATGACTTCTCCTTGAAAACAAAGCATGAGTATACTGCAAAGTTAGAGGCAAATCGGTGTGATATCATTTCTGGAGTTTGTCTTAGAAGCTATTTTTGTGAATTGAAAGGAGAAACATTTGGCAAATTGCAGCTTTATTAAATATAGACTTACTGTACTTTCAAGAAGAGGAAATCTTACTTAACTGGAAATTCTCTGAGCAATAGTACTGCATTTTACAATAGGGATACAGTGGACATGCTGTATGTTTTTCAGAATGCTTTTAACGTAGATTGCTTGGGTAGCAGTTGAAACTACTGCTAACATTGTGCATTTTACAGTATCTGGATACAAAAATTTAAGGTAATCTTTTAGTCCTTTGTGCTTTCTCCTATACTGCCTCTAATCCTGCAAAACTACATCATTATTCACCTTTAAATCCTTCCTTTAAATTCTCTTATGTTGTGATACCTACAAAAAATGACAACCATTAGGTCACTGGTATGCTGAGACCATTGGCCATCATAGTGACTGGTATTATCTCATTATTTCCTTGTACTCTTCATCTGTCTGTATTGCATCATCTGTTGTCTCTTGTCTTGTACTTTAGTCCCTGCCCCAGAAATATTACCGTCTGTGTTATTTTGTATTTGTACAGCACCTAGCACAATAGAGCCTTGGATCACGACAAGGGCCACTTGGTGCTACAATAATATAAATAATAATTTAGAATGGATTCACATCCACAGGCAGGATTTTAAAATATATATATATATATATATATATATATATATATATATATAGTTAATTATTGTGTAACCCTGTGCTATTTCCAACAGTGAGAGTAAGGGAATTGCTGCCTTAATTAAGTAGTTTGTGCTTTCATAGTGTAAGCAATACTGTGCATGCAGAAGAAGCCTTGCTGTTGCCTGCATTTGGTTTCTTGTTATGAGATCTTTTCCTTAAAGCTTTACAGGGAAAAACTTGCTAATAACTGAGTGCTGGTCTCTCTTTTCTCCAGCCAGTTTGCTGACATCTGATTCTTTTGTGTCCAGTAAAATGAGGGTTCCAGAGAGAAGAAAGGAAAGAAACTCCACTCACCAAAATGCATTTTCAGTCTACCTTCCCCCTTACTGGGTGCAGAGAGTTTTTCCTCTTCTTAACTCTTCCCTTCTCCAATCCCTTTCTAATGTTAGTCCTAAGTGTCCCTCAGATGAATGTGTGCACACAATGCTGGGATCACATAATCTGTATAACTCTCTAGTTTAATTTTGTAAACAAACTAGGTACTAGTGTGTGTATATATTTCTCTCTCTAGGCTAGCTCTCCCAATAACCATGTCAGCATCATAAGTTTTCTTCCCTTTTCCTCACACCTGTGGTGTAGGTTGCATGCCTCTATCACATGAGCAGCATTTCAGACCTGATTATATAAACTAATTAGAGATGAAAATTTGAGGTAACAAATGCAAAAAGTGTAAATGTGCTACATAAAATAGGCAAAAGCCAGAAAATTGGGAAACCAATCCTTTGCCTTTTTGTCAGATCAGTAGAAGTGCTGATTTCCACTTCTTCCTTTTCCTTCCCGCAAAGTACAAACAGTGAAAACCTGAGAGTCTGGCTTTGGGCAGTCATTTTTCATGACTTTTTATATTTACACACATACAGTCTTAGAGTTCTAAATTCTATCTCGATGAAGACAAAACTTTTCACTAAATCTGGAGGATGACTCGCATTTTGATATTCTGCTCACCTTATGCACAGAACTCCCACTGATGTCAGTACAAGTTCATCATGTTTATCGTATGTAAGTGCAGGCTATCAGAACTGATCTCCTGTGTGTCTCAGAGAGGAAGGTTGTGCCCGAAGAACAAAGCCAATCTATTTCTTTTGTGCTAGCCGAATTGGTACAGTTTTCCTGTGGAAGAGGAGGCAAAGCTGGAGATGTATACTACCCATTCTAGCTAGGGATGTAAAATTTTGCTACCCCCTAACGCCAGCCCTGGCTTTTATATACAAAAAAACAGTTGTTATGGCACAGCTGGGCCGTGGAGTTGTTATAGCATGTTGGGGGTGCCTCAGAAAGAAAAAGGTTGAGAACCCCTGTCCTACTAGATTGATTGGCTCTGTTTGTGGGAGGATCTCCTCCCATCCCCACTGCATCTAATTAGTAGCTGACCAGACTATTTGAGCCAGATACTGGGCTCTGGAGTGAGCCTAAATTAATAATTATTTGCTAGTGGATTAGAGAATCTAAAGACGTTGATTATATTTTAAAAAAAAGTTTAGTACAGTCAGTGTTCTATTGTTCTCCATTGTTGTTCTTAGGATAGTGTTTTTATTTGCATTCTGTTGCCTCTTGTTCTGGTGGCTGTCACTTTAACTTTGTAAAACCTGTAATGCAAAATGTATTGCAAAATTGAACAATCCCCCTCCCCCAAATTATTTTGAAATTAGATGTATCCCTCGAATACATTTTCAATTTAGGAAATGAAGGAAAAAATGCAAATAAGATACTTGCAAATAAAAATGCATATGCAAAAAGTGGAAGTGGTAATTATAGTGAATATGCACTTGCATGGTTAACCTAAAGCCCATACAATTGGGTACGGTAATTGTTTATGGTGACATTTTGGTGTCCAGTAGTTCTTGTGCTCTTAAGCAAAAGTTGTTAACAGAGCATACAAGCACAATTGCTTACTCAGTTAAAGGCTGACAATTTTTGCCATGTAGTATTAAAGAGAGAGAGCCTGAATTTGATAACTTTGTCATGCCATTAACATTATTTAAATATAATCTTTCCATGTTTGAGATTTTTTTTCCCTCTTCAGAAAATATCAATCTGTTGTAAATTTACACTGGTGACACACTTGATCACCAGAACAAATGTTTATTGCTAAAATTGTAATTTATATTAAAATATGGTTTGGTTCTTTGGTACAGTTGCTGCTAGAAATATATCTTAAATACAGCACACATTTATATTTACAGATTATCTAGTATATTGTTTGTTTGTTTTTTAGTTCATTGCATTTCACTGCCTGGCAATTAAATCCCTCTTTAATTAGAATAACCTATCAGTTCAGCCTCTAGTGCTTGCTGCAACTTGCTTTTGTAAGTAATTACTGTTTGATTAATCATGTAGTTGTGTTAGCAAACTCGGCTGGCTGATAGTGATATAGATAGAGCTTTCTGAAGAATGTCTGCAGGAAACAAGTTATTCACCAGCAGAGTAGAGAAGCTTTCTGTAGATCTGACTGTGCAAGTAAAGAAATTACTGAATCATCCTCTTTTGTAAAGAAGAAAAAATTGGTGTGAACAAGCATTGAAAAGGAAAAACAATTGTTACATGAGTATATTGGTGCTTCTAGGATTAGGATAATTTTCTTTCATTATGGAAAATATTTATAATGCTAAATTTGCAGAATTTTTAAATTAGCCTCTGGCTCCTATAAATTGATTCTGAATAAGTTATTTAGAAACAAATGTAGTTATGCTGGTGAGTTACATTCTCATGGGCATGTTTTTGAGAAGAAGGTAGAGGAATTTTCTTGTGGCGCATGGTAGCACTATCTCTGCTAGGTTATTGGAACGAGGAGTGTCTGAGATTGGGGTTATACAACCTTCTAACATCTCAAGTGTCTGTTTTGTCTGGACTTTCCTCATGCAGCATTCTTGTGCAAAAATTTCAAGGCTTTAGTCTGAAGCACTGGGTCAAAGGATATGTCTCTTTGAGGGGGAGACAGGAGGTTTTTGTTTTTGTTCACTGTGTAGTAGTATTTCATTTTACATCAAAGAATACTGGTCTTCTAGAACCTGTGATGGTGGCAATTTAGTACAGCTTTTTAAAAGACTTGTACTAAATATGGCAACATTTTATAGTTAAGAGTTTTCATCTTGAAAATACTTGTTTTGGTTTTATAAACAAATATGCAAACAGTAATTTGACTATATTATAATTATATGGCTGGCTAAATTATTTACAAGTCTTAAAGTCTCAAAAATTAACACTCATGACTCAGTTTTGCTTTTAAAGAATAATTGGCTATTTTCACAACTCCAAATACCAACGTGACTAGCCAATCCCTTTTCAGAATTGCTTTTAAGGAAAGGCTGTGTCCATGTTGCTGTTACTTAAGAGTAAATTAGGGAAAGCATCATTTCCATTCAATATTTGTGTCTAAATATGAGGTATGTGGGGCAAAAGAAGAACTCCAGGCCAAACTGCATCCAATACAGGAAAATCTTGCATAAGGAACAAGAAACTATTTCCATGCATAATGTTTTCTTTGAATCATTCTGTTGGGCTTTGATGGGAGGAGCATGATTTACCCCTCAGGAACAAAGGTTTAAGGGCCTAAAACCTATGTAAATCTATTCATGTCCCTGTCTCTCTATATGATGGCTCTGCTTCTGCACTAGTTCTGCCACCTATCTCCACCTCTCAGGTCAATGGCAGAATGGCTATAGTTGCACTTGTATGTTTGGCATCTTTTAGTTAGTTTTGAACCACCCTCTCAGGGCTGGTTTCCCACAAAAGAAGCAACCTGTTTATAATAGGCTGGATGGGTGTGGCAGAGAATATCAGTTTTTCAGCTCACAAGATCTCTCTGTGTGGTTTACGCAGTGCCTGTCTTGGTAAGAACGTGCTTAACAGAAATTGCTCCTCCCCTTTTGTATGGTTAATACCTCTTTTTTTTTTTTTTTTTCCACTCCATAAGGTAGAACAGAATATGTGGCCCAGTGTCATTATCTTTTTCATGAGAAAACAATCTTCACTGAAGCTTCATTGTTTCCCTTTTCTGTGATAGTTGGGTAAACAAGTGAGAGGCTATGCTACAAGTGATCTCCACTAAGGGCTGACAAAACATGTTGAATGTGATTTCTGTGTCTCTTAAAGGGGATTAAAATTTGCTACTAAAAACTTGCAGGTATCTCCTGTAAAGAAATGTATGATATTACCGTTCATGTATATGAGGAACTATACAGTTCACTTTTCTTTGCAAACAGTTTAATAAATACACACTTATTTGAATAAAAGCTTATGCATATGTAAATGATTTCTGCAGTGTAGAATAGTTTTGTATATCATTTGAAATATTTTAAAATGTAGCAGTCTAGAGGTAATAAATCCTTTCAGCAAAAACTTATTTAGATTATCTATAGATGTAGGGAATCTTCACTTTACATTACTTGTATACATTGTAACATTTAAAGTATTTCACTTGTAAATGACCAAAAAGTTGTTAATGCAACCATGTCTGTGTCTGACTCAAGTTCACCTTCAAATCCATTAATTCTGTTTTTCTGATAAGCTAGTAGCTGAATATTGCAATACTAAAACAGAAATGTATTTTTACCATAACCATCTGTCTTTTCCCCAAACCAAACTTTTCTGTTTATGAAAACAGAAGAATATGTTTTACACCAATTGTATATTCCATTTTTCTTTACATAGTAATAGAAAATTAAAGGCAAAGATATTATATATGACATGTCAAACTTCAATACCCTAGATTCTTAGACCTAGATTTTTCTCTGTTGCATCACAGAAATTGCATGGAAACAGGATTTATGGCTATAAGCAACTTGAGAAGGATAAACTCTGAAAAGCACAATTCTAACTAGACCTTAGCTTGACCATAAGGCAAACAAGGAATAATCAATACTCTATATTAGTGCACAGGTTTTTAGTAAATTGGAAACATTTTGCAGTTTCTTTATCTAAATTAAACAATCATACTGTACATACAATCAGTTTTTTGTTTTATTTTGCCAGATAGTATTCAACTATAGCTTTCATCAGTGATGGTTAAACATTGAATCTTTGTTTCTTTATTTGTACGGAGAAATAACTAACACAACACAGTCAGAGAATAGAACCTTCTAAAACATGTTAAACGCTTAAAAGTCCTCTGCACTAATTAACAAAATACAGTGAAATTTTAAACTGTTAATAGCTGCAACATCCCTGATGTATAGAACTGCAGTATGCTAACACTTTCTAACAGTTCTCTGTTGTGTACCCTTTTAACTAGGGTTAACTGTCAGGGGTTTTTTACTTCATTACCAGCTGTATATGGAAATTGTGCACACTACTAGGAACTAGCTGTCAATGTTTAAAAGCTATGCATATTATTGCATGGAAGAACTACATCTCCCATTACAGTTGGGGACAACTTTTAACATTCTAGGGTTCTTATAATTCCTAAAATTTTACAATACCTCTTAAACAGAGGTACAAAATACCCCATTCAACACTACTGCAATTTGTAAAATTTGATTTAGGATTTACTTCCATTCACTGTTCTCTTCCAGATTTTAAGACCGTTTTACACATTATAGCAGGGACTTACTACAGCTGTAGGAATTGTTTTCTTTATTGTGAGAGATTCAAAGAATGAAGAGCACATGTGCCAATAAAAAGAGTCTTGGTTTACATGGGAGTAAGGTCTGGGAATTGTACTTAATTGAAATGAAACAGTAGTATTTGCTGCTGTTGACAATATTGGTCTTTAAAGTTAAAAATATCCATTTTCACTTTTGTTCGCTCTAGCTCCTGTGCACTCCCTCAATTGAATGCTTTTTGTTTAAATAATACTTGTGCAAGGACCTGGATAGCTTATTGAATTAAATTCTAAACCTTTGAGTTATGGCTGAACACCTAGTTATGAGTTGTTCCCCAATTGCATGAATCAAAGAGGTGGTGATTTTTGAGGCCACTAGATTTAAAAGTATTTCTTTATTGTGTAAATATAATCCTTTGACCATACTCCACACTAGATCATCTGACATAAATTAGCATTAAAATTCTCTGATTTTTATAGGTTTAATATATCTAAAATGGAACTTCTTCAACATGGTTCAATATGATTTCTTATTATCGGTATTTAGAAAAGACCATTTAAGGTCATCTAGTCCATATTTGGACCAATTTATAACTCACTGGTGGATTCCTGGGAACTTATGCGGAAAAGGAAATGCCGTAGGGCTCAGTATTGTCCAAAGAGGAACAAAGTAAAGCAAAACCTGCTCAATTTGTCTTCCTTCTGATTTATTTCCTATGAAGTAATGACTTGATACATTGATATAGGCATGAGATCTTAGTAATTTGTTTTTCAGGAGTTTTGTCTGACTACTAATCTAGTCTCATGAGAGGGAGACAATATGTCCTTTTGTTTATTTTTTAAAAAAAAAGTGTGTGTGTGTGTGTGTGTATAACTCCTGTAACTTCCAGTGGCCATTACATGAGTCGTCAACGTTATTACACAAAGTGCTGTTGGACCTTTAATGGAAATAAATGGTCAAGACCTCAGTTTTGCATCTCATCTGAAAAATGGCATTTTAAGTTAGTGTCTGCTACTGTTATGGTGGGTTACTGGTTAGTACTGTCACTTAGGGAAGACTGTCACTTACTGAGTTGCCATAATCACTTCCTGTAGCACCTATTTGTACCTTTTTGCTTTCCTATCTAAGTGCTAGCCCAACCCAATCTGTTTAGTGCATGAGATCTATTAGAAGTGCAGCACAAACAATCAGAAATGCAAAATGAATATTTTGTCTAAAACTCTGTCTCAATTATTATAATTTTGTTAATCTGTAGTGTTGATGAGTCAGGCAAGGGAAACAGAGCAATGATGTGTATGACTGCTCCTTCCTGGTCTTTTGATTATTTTTGCTGTACTTATGCTTAATCTCATGGAGTAAACAGATTGGGCTGGGTCATTGCTTAGAAGGCAAATCAACGAGATATAACTAGGTGCTACAGGAAGTATTGATGGCAATTAAGTAAATTTAAGCTCTCTTCCATCCTGTACCTTTCAGTTTTGATACCGAGAAATAATGTCTGTAGTTACAAATACTGGTGGTAGCAAGATAGCAGTGGCATACTGCCAACAATTGCAAATGGATAGGAAGCTAGAAAGCAGTGTCAAATCACTTCAACTATGTAACTATTATCTTTCTTTGTCTAAGTGCAAGTAATGTTAAACAATATCATTTCCGTTTATTTGGAAATCATAATCCAGAAACTTGTCTATTTCATTGTGATACGTTTGTTTTTATCTATAAATACTGCACAGTGTATGAGTACAATCTAAAAATTTTATAGTGCAGAAAAATGCATAACACTACATTTGTATTATACAACCAGTAACAAACATTTTGGTGTGTCTTTTGGCAGAATAAATACATCTTCTATAGACGACACTTCTAGAAAGAATATTCTGTCTATTCTTAATATTATGCTTTGAAAATAATATAGTTTACAAGATGTGTTGTAAGGTATTCTGCTGTGATTTCCTCACCACCACCATTAAACAAGCTGTTGCGTTATTCTAAACTAGAGAATAAATTCTACTCATACTGAAGTTCCAATGGCAAAACTCCAATTGACTTCAGTGGGAGCAAGTTTGGACACTCTCTCTCGCTCTCTCTCTCATAGAATACAGGCCTAGTTTTCTGTTTTTTCCATACAGTTTCACAGTGATTCTCTTCTTTCCACTCAAGTAGAAACATTCATAATTTCTTCCAGGAATTAGTCAAATCAGGCTGATGCACTTTTTCTTTTTAATTTCACCAAACTTACTAGGCCAGTTTTAACAAATCTGGAAAGCAGAATTATAGAAATTAAAAATGGTTTTATTTCAAAATAAAGATTTCATTTTCTTTGCTTTATTCTTGCCTCTTTGTGGTTCCTGGCAAAAATATATTTGAGCATGAGATCTCTATATACCTCAAGTGGAAGTATGTGGAACTTGCTACTTATTTTTCCAGATACTTTATTTTTAATTTCTAAGACACAAATATTCTATCCAGCAACAGACTGAACCTGTTACAGTTTTTAGTGCTTGCCTTCTCTGATGCTGTTTTGTTGCATATACTTCAATACTTCACTATGAGGTTTATCAGGACACTGAGGGAAACAAAACATTTCTATTTATTTTTTATTTTTAGTACTGTCTTTAAACAAATCTTTAAAAAAGACTTATGTAAATATCTTTTTTGTGACTTTGTCACAGAAGACCAGCCTTTAATATGTACATTTTTGTATGAATATAGTGCAGTATATACATTAGCTTATAGTTTCCTGTGTTCAGATTAAAGCATGAATTTTGAGGGGACATCATTTTACACCCTTCTCCTTCCCTTCATGTTTCCCACTTGAGATGAGAATTAATGTATGGAAGTAATGTGGATCTGCAGTCAAATATGTTAATGGATTAGTGGAATGTTTTTAGAATGGTAATCAAACATGCCACTGTTTGCCATTTTATTGCTTTCTCTCAGGACAAAACAATCACAAGTGATATTGACCAAATGGTCCAGGCAAATGCATGTTAGTTTTGGAGGCCAGTTTTGCAGGCCAGGCTTTTTTTTCTGGTGGGACAGAAAACAGAGTTACTGTTAGATTGGCATATGCATTGAAACAGGAGGGGGAAAGGCTGCTCAAAAGGAGTGGGTGTTTGCAAGCTTCATTCAGACCAGATAACTCTCTGCTCAGAGACAGCTTCTGGATGATGACTGCTTCTTTTGCATATGCTCTGTTAGGGTACATCTACACTGCAATTAAAAACCTATGGCTTTCCCATGCCAGCTGACTTGGGCTTGCAGGGCTCAGGCTGAGGGGCTGTTTAATTGCAGTGTAGACATGCCTCGGATTGGATCCCAGGCAGTACAACCCTGCAAGGTGGGATGGTCCCAGAGCACAGACTGCAGACAGAAACCGAATGTTAGCACCGCAATTAAACAGCCCCTTAGCTCAAGGTCTATGAGCCCGAGTCTGCTGGCATGTGCCAGCCACAGGTGTCTAATTTCAGTGTAGACATGCTCTTAGTGAAATAAAAGATATTGCAAGAGTTACTTCCATCAAAAACAGATTAGAGCCCAATTGACAACTCCCCCATCTCTCACAGACATGCTCTCCAGAGTATGTCTTTTGTAGATTCATCCCCCTTCTTTCTTTACTTGAATATTTTTCACTTTCAGCAAAAAAAAAGTTTAATGTAAACATGAAATAAGAGACTAGTGAAGGTATAGACTTTAATTTTTCTGCTATTATATTGTATTTTTCCTTTAAAAAATAATAGTGAAGTCATCCTGCTGTGAATATTTAGATGGAGGAGCACACTATGGGTTACACATGTTGTCCACAGAATTATTGTAGTAATGCAAAAATATTCTCTGTGCCTTAAAGAGAATTCTGTGTGTGAAATATGGAATTTCCGAAGGGCAAATATGCTCATCCCCGCCTTATGTCTATATCTATTAGATAAATGTTTTCTGCCCATATTCACCTCCATTCTACTCCATCTTTCTACTTGTGCTTCACATTGATTTATTTTCTTACATTTGTTTCAAAAGGACATAATGAATTGCAGAAATGTACATGTTCTTCTCACCTTTATTACAGCCCAAACAATTTAAGCACAGTGAATTAAAAACTTTTATTTACAGCAGCTAAATAATACATGGGATTAAGATTGCCCAATGGCCTTGTTTTGTGCTTTGACTTAGTTAGAAAATGTATTGCAATGGAAACTATGATTTTTATAGCAAAACTTGATATTTATTACTGACCTGTCAAAACATATGGGGGTTGGGAGAAGAACAAACTCTCTTAAATTCTTGTAAAGTGCAGAAAATGTCTATTTATTCCTGTTTTATAATAAGTGTAAACTGTGGAGGTTAAGTAGGTGGGGAAACCGGAAGTAATTACTAAGGCCAGTGGCATTTCTGTGGTTTAATACAGGCAGAAGCTAATTATTCAGTTTTTATTTAAGTGAAATGATGCCAAAAAGGAGGGTCCTGCAGAGCAGCTGCACTCCTTCAGTATTACCCTAATTTACCACAGACAACTGTCACAAACAGAACTTTTAAACTTGATATATAGCCACGAAAGTAAGGAGTCTTTTGTTTGCAGTGCATGCAGAAGAACTCCTTTATACAAATCAACCGGCAGATGACGGACAATGATGGAAAATTTGATTCTTTGAAGTCATAATGGTCATTGAAATGTGTGAAATTCTGGTATTGAAAAGAGAGCAGCTAGCAAGACTCTAAATCCTGGGTGGCTGCTGGAAGCTTACTGGGAGGTTTGTCTGCATTTTGACATCAACTTCCCATTGCTTGTTCCCTGCTTCCTTTATTTAAAAAAAGGGGGAAAAGTTAAACAGTAGATATTTGATAGCAGCATTTCACACAATTTTTTCATGTGTGTATGAGTTTTCATTGTGGAGAGATGAAACTTGTGCACACCTGATTCATATAAGCAAAAATGCTAACTTTCATAAATATTAATATGTAAAAAAATTTTGTTTTGCTCCCCTCCCTTGCCTTATTAGTTTCTTTTTTTCCAGACTGAGGTTACCTTTGGAGTTTGCTATAATAGTGGGGTACTTTAGCAGCCCCCTCAAATGAAGTTGGTTACCTTCATGTTGAATTCTGCTTTCATTGACCTCAAGTATATGAACCAGTTTTTTCCTCTTTGGATTCTGTAGCTCATCATTAGGAAATGATACAAGTGTTCAACAGCCTGGATTTTCAGTACTACAAATCTTTCTAAATAGCATCAATTAAAAAGAAATGTCTTTGATTTGATAGACATTAAGGCTTTTTTAAGGGCGGGTTAAAAATAGACATTACCAAAGTTTTATGATCGGTTGCAACATGCTATCAAAATGATAAACCTTTTTTAAAGTTATTTTCTTATTTAAAAAAAATAAAGAAAATATTGTATATTCATCGTGCAGTACAATGTCCTAATTTATTTTTTGTATGGTAATATAATTAACATCAACTAAAATCTGATCCAGTTTTGCCAGCCTACTTAATTTTAAGCATTTAATCTCAAATATCTCAATTTTTTCTACTTTTAATACTTGATACCTTTATCATTTTCTTGTTTAAAAAACCCTAACACTAGTATACTAATACAAAAGAAAAAATTTGTTTGAAGCACAATATTAAAAAGATTGGGAGCAAATTGAAAATAGCTGTCAAAAACATCTTTGTTTTGGAGAGTTTGTTCACAGGTAATTTCAATGAGAACTTGAACTCAGAACAAAGCACTGAAGACACAGAGAAAGTTCAACTTAGTGCAGCATAGTTCTTTTCAAGTATTCTATTGTTTTAATGGAATCTTGGAGCGGGAGCTTTAGCCCATTGAAATGTCTCTTAAAGGACAGGTTCTTCTGTCACTAGCTGGAACTGTGTGGATGAAATGATCACAATAGAGTGTTGTAATGCATTTTAAAAGTGTGAGAAATCAGTTAGTCTAGACTAAGAGTGCGCCTACAGGGAATAGGAATTTTAGAGCTTCTGTGCTCTTTAGGTGTCAAGTATGTGATAGATGCCAAGCCTTTTTATTCCATATCTTTGGCAACAGCTCAGCTATGCTACAGTACCTTACATGTCTACTGCAAGCAAAAACAGTGATTCTATGTCAAGATGACTTGGGCTTCAAAATCCAGAAACTCATTGTCCTAACAATTGTCTGTTCAATTGCCAATTTTAAACTGGGGAAGATATCAATAAACAATTGCTAGATTCCCAGAAGGCATGGAAACTTTAGCTATAATGAATCAAAAGTATTGAGAGCTAGCAACATCATATAGCTATTTTAATGCCTTAAAACAGGCAGTTTTTGTTTGCACTTTGAAAAGATCTTCATAGGGTGAATGGCATGCTGCTAGTAAAGTTAATTTTATTATTTGAAGCCAATCAAGTGCCCCAAAACTGTGACTTTTTTTTTAATTTTTTTTTCTTTCAGATAAACTAGACTGGACATTTATTAAAGAAATTTACAAATACAATAATCATTGTGTTCTGAGGGCAGCATAGTGCAATTTAAAAATCATATTCAACCTGCACCAGTATTAAAATCATTAGATTATATGCAATACTTCTGTGTTCTTTTTGGTGTGTAGTTTAGTGCTCTGGGGGGGAGTGTACCTCCACCAAAAGAGAGAATTTAAAAAGTATCCTTAAATTTATTGTAATCTCATTTAATATAACACCTTTTTATCCTGAAGGATCCAAAAGCACTTGAAAACTTGATAAGCCATAGATATGGTAGATACAAGAACTGTTCAACCATTCAAATCCAGACATCTTTCTGAATCACTGTAGATTAAAAAATTAGTTACACCTAATTTGTGAATGTCAAAATAAATCACACTTGTGAAAATGGAAATATTTAATGAAATTAAAAGTGCTTTTTACTGTACAATTTTTGTAACTATCTTTGCACACAGTAGGATCAATATTACTTAGTCAACTAGTGTTCAGTTTCTCTGTCACCCACACATACTTGCCCCATGTATATTTGTGTGTGTGTGTGCATAAAAAACATATTGCATATATATGTATGTAACATGTTTTATATATATAAGTATGGGTTACTACTTCATTTCTATAAACAGACAAGGTGTAACAGTAAAGCCACACCTAATGTTTACTACAGATGAAAAAGTATTGTGTAGGTTAAGCACAAAATTTGTTGCCAATTCGCAGAATTAGAAATGCCGGTCTGTTAGAGTATGTTCGGTGTACATGTTGCAACATTTAAGTAATTGTTAGTGGTTGTTTTTTCATATCATGGCTAGACTGGTATTCAAAATAAACATTGCTTGGGCTTAAGGAAAACCCTTATGATTAAGTTGTTAAAATATTTTGACAGTTTGCTTTAGGTATAGTCTGAGCTCAAATTTTACAAGTTGGAAACTTCCTGTCTTTTTCTTTCTTTCTGTTTTAGTTATAAATGCAGGATAAAGATTTCACTCTCACTCCCTGATTTAGTTCTGACAGACTTATGTTTTCAAGTTTATTTTGTGAAGTGAAACAAAAAATGAAATTCCTCATTTCTAGGGATGATCTGGTGACAACATCAAAAGCTTTTAAGTTTGCCACAGAACAAAATCCTATGAAGTTGGTAGCTGAAGACTTAAACCCAAAATGACTTGTTTGCCTCCTCAATTCAAGTCCTGTCACCACTGGCAAGATTAGTTCAATATGCCCTAAGTTCAGCTGCACATTTCTGGACCTTCACCAGATGAGCATTGTTCCTGGAGAGAGACAAGGAGAAAGAGTCCAAGAAGCTCCCATTGGCATTAAACTTAAAAGTATCTGAAGTCATGAGTTGTTAGCTGGCTTCTTTCAGCAGCTTTGGATGAAGAATTTGATGATCCACTTTACTCTGTTCAGCAGGTGTCACTGTGCTAGGATGAATTGACGTGCTAGTTATATTTAATTGCTGTTTAGTTTTTTTTTAAGTGTTAATTTCATTAATATCCAGAAAAATTACTCTCACCGGTGTCTCTCTCATGAATAGATTCCTGGATTATTATTTTTTTTGTCTATTTTTTTGTTACCTATTAAAACTGTGTGTGTCTTCATGGTCTTTATCTTTATCTAGTGCTTTACTGTTGAGTACAGTTAAATTTGCTTACAAGACAATAGCTTAATTAGCTACTAACCTCTTCCACTAAAACTTGTAAACAGTTTTGCTTTTTAGATTATAAGGTTCCTGCAGACTTTTTCCCCTTATAAACAAAAAATATCGTCTCAGAACATCAATACAACAAACATTGCATGAGGCTTAATGAGAAATGTCCCAATCAAAAATGTCAGACAGAATATCTTTAAGTGAAATGAGTCATAATATCAGAAACTCATCAAACAGACCCTGCTATTTGAGGAAAGATGACTTTACAGGGTATACCTTCTTGGGTTTTTTTATTATAAAAGGTTAAAGGAACACTACTTCTAAAATAAAGAAAAAAAATGTGTGGGAGTAGTGAGCATTGATACTTATATTAGTTTCTTTCATAGAGTAGTTTTAAACAAGATGCATTTTTTTCTTCATTCTGTAGGATATCACTCCTTTAACTGGCGTTCCAGAGGAGCACATAAAAACCAGAAAAGTTCAGATTTTTGTCCCAGCACGTAATGCCATGCAGGCCGGTGTCAACAACACGAAGAAATGGAAGCTAGAATTTGATACCAGAGAGCGCTGGGAAAATCCTTTAATGGGCTGGGCATCTACGTGAGTCTGATTTTTTTGAAATCATTTTTCCTCTCATATCTGCACAGATTTTACTTTGAAATGCCCTTTGTATATGTAAATCCATGTGTATTTAACAGTAATTATTATAAATGGTTGATGGGTCATGATGATCATGATTTTCCACTGAATGCATCCGATGAAGTGAGCTGTAGCTCACGAAAGCTTATGCTCAAATAAATTTGTTAGTCTCTAAGGTGCCACAAGTACTCCTTCTCTTTTTGCAAATACAGACTAACACTGCTGCTACTCTGAAAGATGATCATGATGAAATTTTAAACATAATAGTAAACGTGCTGTTTTCTCTGTTTAACATAAATAGGTTTAGAAACAAATTTAGATTGCATTGCTCCAGGCTAGAAGAGGCTGGAAAAAAAATCTTCAGTTTCCTTCTCCACCTAATTTAAGTGTATGACCCCAAAAATCAAGGATTATGCTTGCATATGCAATATAGTAGCGAGTTGCAGCCTCACTATAGTTGAGTCATTAATTACATTTAGTCCTAAATCTCTCTGAATGGTCCATTTCAATTAGCCAAAACTTCAAATAAATGTATCTAGTTCATGAACAGTCTTTAAAAATATTTCTTAAGTATTTACATCACTTTACCCACTTTTTAAAATTATGGTATATTGCTGGGTTTGGTATGCTTTAAGATGGTTTGTTGACTTGATGAAATGAAATAAAAATTTCAGCAGTGATAACTGTACAGTATCATTTGCTAAACAGTCTTATCCCCATTTTGATCCTGCAGAATTTTTATAGCATTTCAAAGGCACTTTAATTAGTGGTATCAAATTTCATAAATTATGAGAATTTTGCATACTTCTCCTAACATCATTGTAAATTGCCGCTGAAATATCATTTGTTACAGACATATTCTGAAAAGTTAGCACTACACATTGTCAGCAAAAACTTGTTTCAATATCTCACCCATTCCAGAATTATTTTTTGAAACATTGGAAAGAGCGCGGTCCATATTCGTTTCCCCTAGCAATTATTTTATATTACATTAGAGCTTAGTACCAAAGCGACTGAAACCAAACCCTTAATTGCCTTTGTCCCAAAAAAACAAACAAACCTTAGTTGAAATAGTATAGATTGTTTATTGCTTTAGCTCTTTAATATTCTAAATTCAATCACAAAATATATGCATAATTTTAAAAATAGTCTGTTTTAAAATGTGCAAAGAGTCCTGTGGCACCTTATAGACAGACATATTGGAGCATAAGCTTTCGTGGATGAATACCCACTTAGTCGGATGCATGTATTTCTACTTGAAAATTAACCCTGTGCTCAGGTCTGTTTGCTATGTTCCATTTCCTGTACAATAGTTCATATGACCAACACCTACATCAGCTCCCTGATGCCCATTATAGCAGAAAAAATATTGAATTCAGAAGTGAGCTCTTAGCTGGTAGAAGGAGAGAGTGATTACTAACCAGCATATTTTAATGAAACGATTTTGAAATTTTAAGCCTATGAATGTAATCTGTTAATGATTTGCCATCTTCCCTTCAGACTCCATGCTTTTTACCTGTTGATCTTATTAGTCTTAAAACCAGTTTTTAGGGGCATCAGGCTCTAATAATAATGTAATAAAGTATGATTAGGCTGATTACTGTATATAACCACTGAACTGTCATCAAATGGTAAATTATAACCAAAATATTTTTAAACAAGTAGCTCAGAAGAGAGAAGCTGTGTGTCACCATTTTCCCTCTCTGTCCATCCCTTTACTCTCCCCCACACCAAGCCAAGTACCTAACAGTTAAAATATGTTCTTTATTTCTATCTATATTTGTAAACATCTAATGATACTGTAGCAGTATCCAGTAACCCCTGCTTTTGTTAAGGTTGAGTTTGAACTTCTATCCTAATCCCTTACTTTTCAGCTTTTCTCAAATTCTTTTTCTGGGTGCAATTTTGCCTAATTTCAGGCAAAAAGGCAACTTTTAAATTTACAAAATAATCCTCCAGAAGAATTAGTGTTGTTACCAAGGGCTTGTCTACATATGATAGTTATTCCAGAATAAGGTGGGGTGTGAATTTAAAGTGGAATAGTGATACCAGAATAACTGTATGAATAACTCCAGGTATGGATCTCTTATTCTGGAATAAGAGTGCATTTTTCTACTTTACCTTAATCCAATTCCAAAGATTGAGCTAATTTTTAAAAAAGACAGTTTTATTTTGGAATAGGTGTCCCCACGTAGAATTATGTAGAAATAATTATTCAGGAGTAGCTGTTCTGTGTACATAAGCCATAAGTAGGCCAAAAGATATTTACCCAATTTTTTTGTCTTGAACATTGGATTGAGTGTAAACACAACTGGGTCAAAGGTTTTATAAATTAGCTTATACTTATTAATCTTTGTATTGACCTCTGATAACTGAAGGTACAATGCTACTCGATAGTTACTTCCAACTAGCTGTTCAAAGCAAGAAATAGCTAAGACTTTGTTTTCTTCAGCATAGCTCTTGCAAAGTGACTATCAGTGCAAATATTCTTCATAGAACATCAAATCTGTGGTTCCCATCTTTTCATACCGGAGTCCTCCATTATATATTGGTGATGGCCACCCGCCATGCCATGCCATGCCATGCCCTGGAGGAGATAGAGGACAGCTGTGTTTCCATTAGAGGCAACTTCTTGCATGCAAATAACTAAGAGTGCTCATATACTATAGTAATAGACGATTTAGAAATGTGTATTAGTAAAAATCTTGCTTCTGAGATCTCTGTTGGCAATATCATGCCCTCTCATTTAATCTCTAACATCTGCTCTCTGACCTTCAGCATTCTAATTATGGTAATAGCCAACTTACAGAAAGAGAGAACAGCAGTTGTACCTTTATATAGGATGAACAATTTCTTCAGAGATACTCCCTGGTGAACATAGAGATCAATAGGCAATCTGCTTTATATGTCCTCCATCCCCATAATATCTGGATGCTGGAAAATTGTCACCGTATTTGGTACTGAACAAACTTGAGTGTTTTGTAACCCAGACAGGATTTTACTCCCCTCTGTCTGCTACTTCATAATAGAGGGTGGAATCTCTTTGTCACAAAAGATGATAGCGAAGATCAAAGGTACATCACTTGGTCTCTTAATATACCTAGTGGTCATGCCTAGGATTAGTTTCCAGTTTTTAATTCTCTTCATTGCCTTTTTATGAGAAATCCTTATCTTGGTGGTTGATGTACAGCCTGTTCCCCCTCTTCACTTTCCTCTTTGAGGAGTGAGGTGTTGGATCACTGGTGGATCCCATCTGCACATCAGTTTGCCCATTGGATAAGATTACATGTTTCATCTTTTCTGCACTGGAGCTAGATTTTTTTTTATTATTATTTTCATTCAGAGGCTTTCTTCTTTATTGAGATTGTCGTGTCCTTTGTACTGCTTTTACTCATCGTCCTTGTGACTTCCTAGGATAAACAGCCAAGAGGAAACACCTATTGCAATTCTTGCCGTTCAGCCTTTGGCTTTCTCAGTGATCCACCTCCCACTTTCTTAAGCACTTGCTGTCTCAGAAAGGCAGGATGCCTTACTAGATTTTGTGCTCCATTAGTGGTCCCCCAAATTTCTTCCTAGAATTGCTGTTAAATTTGCAGGTTGAGTACCATACAACTTTAATCCTTTGTCTTCAATGCTCTAGGTGGAGTTTTTATAGCTGCTGAGTGGATCCTTAGTTTTTACTATGGTTGGACTCATTTATTTCAAAAACCATTTTGCCACTTTGACGTTTAGAAATGAGACTAAGACAACTGATCTACAAGTAACAGTTAGCTTACGTGGTTGGGCTTCTGAACTCTACTCGTTTTTAGCTCATAGGGCTTCTGGGCTTGTTTTATTAGAGTAGAGATGGCTTCTATTGCATTTAAATGCTGCTCTGGAAACACTTGTGAATGTGGAGGTCATCACAAACATAACTGTGTTAATTTTCAGGCTGTTCTAGATGCCAGCTTTGCTCAGGTATTCTCTAAGTGTTCCTGGTCTACTTGCTTTGAAGTCCTGCTTTCCCTTCTGCAAGAATGTAGATTCACAAAGCAAATAGGGTAAAGACAGGCTTCTTGTCTCCTTCTTTGTTCAGTATTTACATCTTTCACCTTTTTCAATCCCTCAAAATTTGTCTTCCTTTTTCAAACTGTTTTAGCATTAAAAGGTTTCCATAGAGCACTGGTTGCTTATGTCATTGGCATATGCCAATGAACTTACATAGTTACAATTTTAAAATATCAGTTTCTGAAAATAAAATGAAAGGTTTAACACAGATTGTTTGTTTGAAATACAAAGAAAAATCTTCTCATGGGAAAATCTTTTAATATTGAAATTAAATCCTAATTTAAAAGTAAAAGGACTCTAGGTGGCTCTGATTTATTTGGGGATGATACATTTTCTTTATGTATACATTTTTAAAGACACCTTAAGGTGGCATTAGGTTAGACCGTGAGGTGCAAACGTTATTATACAAAATGCTTAGTGTTACACTTCAAATTTATATTAATATTTTGTCTGTCTTCTTACAGCGCTGATCCTTTGTCCAACATGGTTCTAGCTTTCTCTACTAAAGAAGATGCCATTGCCTTTGCTGAAAAAAATGGTATGTATTTGAGAATTCTAGGTCATTGCAGTATTTGTGTTTGAGTCCATTTTGTTTAGATAATCTTTACTTTACCATATGAGAAGAAAAGTTACATTTAGTAAAGTAAGCAATAGTGTTTTGAAACTAACATCCTTTAAGTACCTGTCTTTAATTTTGATAATTGCGTATTAAAAATCCCTCTTTAATTATGTAGTTACCTCATAGTCAGTAACAGCTCTGAAAACTTTTGGTTGTTGTATATGTCTACTTATGAATTTAGGAGATAGGATTTGATAGCATGTGATCAGGGATCTATTCTTGACTCTGTTGTGTCTGACCTTGTGCGAATCACTTAACCTCTCCCTCAGTCTCCCCATCTTTGAGATGTTTCACTGTGATATTGAGAGGCTCAGTTCATGTTACGTACAAGGCAATTAATTTGTGTTTTCTAGAAGGCACTAGAAATGCAAGTATATTAGTAGTAGTCATTTTTAATTTTGATCTGGCAGTCTAATAGACTACTCGTATGCATTAAGGACCAGAGCTCCGGTACGAAACTGTGGAAAAACCTGAGTGTCTCTGGATTAAGTTTAGAAGTGTGTGCAACAAGAGTGATGTCATGGTGGGAGTCTGCTATAGACCACCGGACCAGGGGGATGAGGTGGATGAGGCTTTCTTCCGGCAACTCACGGAAGCTACTAGATCGCATGCCCTGATTCTCATGGGTGACTTTAATTTTCCTGATATCTGCTGGGAGAGCAATACAGCGGTGCATAGACAATCCAGGAAGTTTTTGGAAAGCGTAGGGGACAATTTCCTGGTGCAAGTGCTAGGGGAGCCAACTAGGGGGAGCGCTTTTCTTGACCTGCTGCTCACAAACCGGGTAGAATTAGTGGGGGAAGCAAAAGTGGATGGGAATCTGGGAGGCAGTGACCATGAGTTGGTTGAGTTCAGGATCCTGACGCAGGGAAGAAAGGTAAGCAGCAGGATACGGACCCTGGACTTCAGGAAAGCAGACTTTGACTCCCTCAGGGAACAGATGGCCAGGATCCCCTGGGGGACTAACATGAAAGGGAAGGGAGTCCAGGAGAGCTGGCTGTATTTCAAGGAATCCCTGTTGAGGTTACAGGGACAAACCATCCCGATGAGTCGAAAGAATAGTAAATATGGCAGGCGACCAGCTTGGCTTAATGGTGAAATCCTAGCGGATCTTAAACATAAAAAAGAAGCTTACAAGAAGTGGAAGGTTGGACATATGACCAGGGAAGAGTATAAAAATATTGCTCGGGCATGTAGGAAAGATATCAGGAGGGCCAAATCGCACCTGGAGCTGCAGCTAGCAAGAGATGTCAAGAGTAACAAGAAGGGTTTCTTCAGGTATGTTGGCAACAAGAAGAAAGCCAAGGAAAGTGTGGGCCCCTTACTGAATGAGGGAGGCAAGCTAGTGACAGAGGATGTGGAAAAAGCTAATGTACTCAATGCTTTTTTTGCCTCTGTTTTCACTAACAAGTTCAGCTCCCAGACTGCTGTGCTGGGCATCACAAAATGGGGAAGAGATGGCCAGCCCTCTGTAGAGATAGAGGTGGTTAGGGACTACTTAGAAAAGCTGGACGTGCACAGGTCCATGGGGCCGGACGAATTGCATCCGAGAGTGCTGAGGGAATTGGCGGCTGTGATTGCAGAGCCCTTGGCCATTATCTTTGAAAACTCGTGGCGAACGGGGGAAGTCCCGGATGACTGGAAAAAGGCTAATGTAGTGCCCATCTTTAAAAAAGGGAAGAAGGAGGATCCTGGGAACTACAGGCCGGTCAGCCTCACCTCAGTCCCTGGAAAAATCATGGAGCAGGTCCTCAAAGAATCAATCCTGAAGCACTTAGAGGAGAGGAAAGTGATCAGGAACAGTCAGCATGGATTCACCAAGGGAAGGTCATGCCTGACTAATCTAATCGCCTTTTATGATGAGATTACTGGTTCTGTGGATGAAGGGAAAGCAGTGGATGTATTGTTTCTTGACTTTAGCAAAGCTTTTGACACGGTCTCCCACAGCATTCTTGTCAGCAAGTTAAGGAAGTATGGGCTGGATGAATGCACTATAAGGTGGGTAGAAAGCTGGCTAGATTGTCGGGCTCAACGGGTAGTGATCAATGGCTCCATGTCTAGTTGGCAGCCGGTGTCAAGTGGAGTGCCCCAGGGGTCGGTCCTGGGGCCCGTTTTGTTCAATATCTTCATAAATGATCTGGAGGATGGTGTGGATTGCACTCTCAGCAAATTTGCGGATGATACTAAACTGGGAGGAGTGGTAGATACGCTGGAGGGGAGGGATAGGATACAGAAGGACCTAGACAAATTGGAAGATTGGGCCAAAAGAAATCTAATGAGGTTCAATAAGGATAAGTGCAGGGTCCTGCACTTAGGATGGAAGAATCCAATGCACCGCTACAGACTAGGGACCGAATGGCTCGGCAGCAGTTCTGCGGAAAAGGACCTAGGGGTGACAGTGGACGAGAAGCTGGATATGAGTCAGCAGTGTGCCCTTGTTGCCAAGAAGGCCAATGGCATTTTGGGATGTATAAGTAGGGGCATAGCGAGCAGATCGAGGGACGTGATCGTTCCCCTCTATTCGACACTGGTGAGGCCTCATCTGGAGTACTGTGTCCAGTTTTGGGCCCCACACTACAAGAAGGATGTGGATAAATTGGAAAGAGTACAGCGAAGGGCAACAAAAATGATTAGGGGTCTAGAGCACATGACTTATGAGGAGAGGCTGAGGGAGCTGGGATTGTTTAGTCTGCAGAAGAGAAGAATGAGGGGGGATTTGATAGCTGCTTTCAACTACCTGAAAGGGGGTTTCAAAGAGGATGGCTCTAGACTGTTCTCAATGGTAGCAGATGACAGAACGAGGAGTAATGGTCTCAAGTTGCAATGGGGGAGGTTTAGATTGGATATTAGGAAAAACTTTTTCACTAAGAGGGTGGTGAAACACTGGAATGCGTTACCTAGGGAGGTGGTAGAATCTCCTTCCTTAGAGGTTTTTAAGGTCAGGCTTGACAAAGCCCTGGCTAGGATGATTTAATTGGGACTTGGTCCTGCTTTGAGCAGGGGGTTTGGACTAGATGACCTTCTGGGGTCCCTTCCAACCCTGATATTCTATGATTCTATGAAGTCTCTGAAGGATTTGGGCCTTAATCTTCTAACAGAGCATTAGAAGTATCACATATACTGTAAGTAGTGTACAGTGTGTTAAATAACTTTTCAGACATTTTTCTAACAATGTCCTTTGCGAGTGGAATTTGCAACTACACAAGGAATTTGCTCCATTACTCCAGCTTCCCCACACAGCTCTGCCATCTTGGCCTACAAATGATTACTTTTTTCAGTCCTAGGCACCTCATGAGTAAGGAGTGCCTGTCAGATCAAATTGTGCCAAATTATGTGGTATTTATGGTGTGTGCACACATGCAGGAAACTAGGAGAAGCCTTTCAAAGAGATTTTTACTTAATTCCTGTCACTACAGGTCATAACTTGCATCTCCAGAGGTGAAAGACTAGGGTATTAAACCACAACATTGCCTAATCTCTCCCTGTTCAATGTAGTTCTGAATTTAGAGTGGTCACAGTTGAATTAAAAATAAACTGAATTAATTACCTCCAAAAAAAATCTGCCTGTTTCCATTGGGATACACAAATTACTATTTCAGAAAATGTTTAAGAATGCAATAGTATTCACTCAGTTATCACAGCACCTTCATCTTCCTCAAGGGCTTGATCCTGCACGTTTCATGTGCAATGCTGCATGTATAAAGTCCTAGGTGAAAGGTGATGAGCAAAGCAGGAAATCGGGAGAACCCAGAGCAGCCTTAATGACAGCACTTCTTCTGTTCCACTGCCAGATTTTCAGCTTAATAGGTGCAAGACCTAAGAGGGGAACACATACTTAATCATCTCATTAGCATGAAAGTCAGGCTTAAACCCATCTCCTTGGACATGCCTAGTCTCCACTCACCCCCGTCCTTTTAATCTGCAGACTTGAGTATGATGCCTGACGTTTACTACTGCTCAGTGTGAAGGACTGTGCCTGCCGGTTTACCTTATTTGTGCCTCAGTGGCAGTGGTGCTGGTTCAGCCTTTAGCAGCATGTAGGGGATTGCAGGATCAAGTCGTAAAGCCTTGTCTAAACACAGAAGCTGCACCAGTTTAACTAGGGGTGTGATTTTTTTTTAAACGGTTTAGTTAAAACAGTACAGACCTCTGTGTGAACATATCTGTCTATTTAATAACAGTTCGGTTTGCACTAGTACACTTCCCAATGCCAGTAAAATCAATATAAGCTAGGGTTAAATCGATATAAAGTGTGTACTGGCTTAAGTGATTTGATTTTAATCTCACACTTTGTTAAACTGGTGCAATTTTATTTGTAGCCCTTATCTGTCTTCAGACCTTATGTAGTTGAGGATCTTAAAACAGGCAGACCTGGAAACTTAAGTTATTATTCTTTGTGGAAGTTGCCATACAAACTAAGAGGCGAATTAATTAAGATGAGCTATTATCAGCAGGAGAAGAAGAAAAAACTTTTGTAGTGCTGATCAATATGGCCCATTTAGACAGTTCACAAGAAGGTGTGAGGATACTTTACACACATTGAATCTAATTTCTCTACGCGTGTGTGTGTGTGTGTGTATATGTATATATAATATCATCTTCTTACTATATGTTCCATTCTATGCATCCAATGAAGTGAACTGTAGCCCACAAAAGCTTATGCTCTAATAAATTTGTTAATCTCGAAGATGCCACAAGTACTCCTGTTCTTTTTAAAAATGGAAGTATTTCAACTGTGTAATAATTGAGTGAAATCATGTTGCAAAAGGGGAGCCCAAACTTCATAATACCAAGTGTTGTATGGCAACTTTCCAGATACCTGGAGGCTGTACCTAATTTGCATATTGATTTACATAAACAGTATTGTCCCTATATCCACTTTTGACCTTTTTATCATTTCCCTTGTAGAACTATCATATTACTTGTCTTTTAATGTTTTAATTCCATTCTCTTAGCCCCATTTTATATACTCTTTATGTATAGTTTTCTTTTTATTCCTTTCTACCTAGCTTTGATTACTTATTCTTCTTTTTCATGGCCTGTTTTCTCCCTCTTTCTCCTTCGCCTTGCATGGTATCCCTTCTCTCCCACTCCCTTTTCCCTAAGTCCCCTTTATCTTTCTTCATATCACCTCAGTCTCTCCTTCCCCTCCTTAACTTCTCATTTCCCCCAGCCTTCCTTAAAGGGCACATGCCTTCCCAGAGTCTTGGTGTCTGTCTGTCACAAAAAATATAGAGATGTGGACCCATGAGATTATGGGACTATATACCTGTCAGTGCTTCCTCTTGTGCTTTCTCACTGATAACTTTTGAAATAATGCCCCAGGAAGGAGCAGTGAAAGTTGAAGTATGCAATAGCTTAGATCTGACAAACCTGAGAACAGGCGTAGGTCACATTTAAGGGCTTCTCTGTGTTACAGCATCATTCTCTACTGCTGATTACAAAAGAAGAAACTAATAAGTACATACATCAGAGGTGTTTATATTTCTTTTCTGTTAAATATTTAAGTTTTAATTTATATTTCTTTGGTCATTTGCTCCATATTATATGCTGTGTGTGTATTTCCCCAGGCTGGAGCTATGATGTTCAAGAGAAGAGGATTCCAAAGCCTAAATCCAAGTCTTACGGTGAAAACTTTTCTTGGAACAAAAGAACAAGGGTGTCCACGAAATAGGTTGGCATTGGCTATCTCTGTCTCACTGTGAATAAAGTCAGCTGTGCTGTATTTATAGTCCACGTATAATACATCTCTTAATCTCCTAATAAATTTGACCTTTAAACTACAGATGCATCTTGTGGTGTCTATTTAAAATGTTTTTGATGTCTCCAATTGAACCTGTTATAGCCTTCCCTATATAGAGAGGAGATTTGGGGTGTTCATACCTCTAGGAAATTGCTGTACTCGGAATCCATTAAAAGGAATGTTTGAAATCAGCTGCAACAGTAAGGATTGTGGCTTGCCTTTCATAGTAATTTTGTAGTTCAATAAGTTGTGTAAAATCACCACCCTTTTATGTAGATGTTCTGTTAACAGGTACTCCTCTGTTTTTGTTGTCATTATGTACAGGAAAAATTCATCAGTTTGACAGCATGGTATGGCATGCAAAAGTCAGTATCCACTTATTATTGAAGCTGTTCGGTGGAACTGCATGTACTACAAGATCCTTTCAATCTAAATTAATACTGTGCTGTAAATGTGACTTCCGAGAAGCATTCATAATCTGAGTAACAAGCTAGCATTGTGTGGGTGTGTTTAAAAATATTGTATATTCCTGTGAATTTGAGCTGCAGTATAAAAGATCAAGATTAGTAAACTCTCCTGTTTGATATACCTTCAAAGTACAAGTAGATGGGAAATTTTAATACTTAACTCAAACTTGCAAATCAAATCAGAGTAGCAAGGTAGCAGCTATAAGGTGCTCTTGTAACATTAAATTTATGCTAATTATACATATTTTATCACACCTAACTTTTACTTTTAATAATATAAAAAGCAAACTCTTACCTAAACTGAGGGCTCCATAAAAATATTACAAATGTTTCATCAGCCTTACAAAACATCTAACCCAGCATCGTTATGGTGCATTATTTAACTGTTAGAATGTTTGTCACGTAGAAATCTATATTTGTAGTCTTTCATTTACCAGTGTCTTTTATTTACCCTTTATTATTTTCAGTAATTTTGTAATTGACAAGTTGAGACATCAGCGGATAGTCACTGACAAGACTTATAAATGTTGGTATAAAACTTGTGTACAACAAATACTTTACCCTGAGTCCCACAAAAGAGTGTTCAGACAAGTTCCATTTTTCAGATGGCTGCAGCTATTTAAAGGACAAGACACTTGAAAATGGTGCAACTGCAATCCATTGCTACGCTGACCAAAGGAAAACACAACCAAATGTCTAGGGGGGTGACTTCGACTCCGTGATATTCTTGTAATGTCCCTATTTCACACAGTTGTCCCAGTGTGCTGGCTGACATTTATTTAAAACATTGTTTTTTATCCATTTTCAGTGTAATCAACTGGCTGGCTGATGTTCCTGCCTTCTAAACACAGAAAGAACTCATGTTCCAGCCACGCCCTAGTTCATTATTTTTGTTTTGCATTGTGCATTCGATGGTGTGCAGTGGTATCTGAGTTGCTCCAGAATTCCCAGTGTGCACCAAACTGGAGTTTTGAACAGCCCAGATTCCATTGCATTGCTACATATTTCAACCCAACTAGCACTCTGTCCTCCAAGGAGATGATGGTAATTAAATCCATCCGATAGAATCTTTTGGTTTCCTTTCACAAGCCCTGAACAGCAAGATCCAGCCTCCACGTAGTGAACCTGAGGCTCCCACTTCAACCCTTGTCAGTACTCTTTAACCATAGTGGGCTAGATTTTTTTAAGGCATTTTTGGTACTTAAAATATGCAGATTGACACCTAGTTTCTAACCATCGGAGGAGTGAAGTTCTGGAACAGCCTTCCAAGAGGAGCAGTGGGGGCAAAAGACATATCTGGCTTCAAGACTAAGCTTGATAAGTTTATGGAGGAGATGGTATGATGGGATAGCCTAATTTTGGCAATTAATTGATCTTTGACTATTAGCGGTAAATATGCCTAATGGTCTGTGATGGGATGTTAGATGCGGTGGAATCTGAGTTACTACAGAGAATTCTTTCCTGGGTGTCTGGCTGGTGAGTCTTGCCCATGTGGTCAGGGTTTAGCTGATCGCCATATTTGGGGTCAGGAAGGAATTTTCCTCTAGGGCAGATTGGCAGAGGCCCTGGGGTTTTTTGCCTTCCTCTGAAGCATGGGGCATGGGTTGCTTGCTGGAGGATTCTCTGCATCTTAGTCTTTAAACCACCATTTGAGGACTTCAGTAGCTCACACATAGGTTAAGGGTTTGTTGCAGGAGTGGATGGGTGAGATTCTGTGGCCTGCGTTGTGCAGGAGGTCAGACTAGACTATCATAATGTTCCCTTCTGACCTTAAAGTCTAGGATTCTGTGATTAAACAGGTGACCTGTAATATGTTGGGTAAGTACTCTGTAACTAACTGGGTAAAGTCAGGTATTCTCAACCAAGAGGGGTCATCAATATGACCTGTGAAATCTAGAAACGGGCTTGGGGACTCCCAAGAACTACCCAGTTCCTCATCAAGCTTGGTAAACCATGGAATTGTCTCTCTCAGCCAGACAGTATAATAAACTATTCAGGCTTTCAGAAAAGTTAATAGTAAGTGGCATTTTTTTTGTTAAAAGTTGATAAGCCTTTTAGGGTTTGATCATCTTTAGATCATTAGGGTTTGCTGAATCCAAATATGGTTGTACCAAGCTGTAGGTTATGTATAAAGATCTCTACAAAGAGAAAAAAGTAAAACATGGAAATCACTGAAGTGTAACTTCTTTTTAATTTTATTTTCATTTAGGATTAACATACTTCAGTTGGATTTTAATGAGCTGTAGGATGTAAAAAAGAAAAGTGATCAAATTATTTTATACAACCATGCAAGACATGTAACTTGAGCATTAGCATCTTGAAATAAAAGTATATATGCTTATTTAACTCTCAAATACAATACATATCTGAAAACGTCTGTTTTAAACAGGTGAAAATATTTCCTTGATTAAACATTAAATATTTTTATATACACAAGTTAAGCACAGATGTTAAGAAACATTGGTATATAGTAAAAAGAAAAGGAGTACTTGTGGCACCTTAGACTAACAAATTTATTAGAGCATAAGCTTTCATGAGCTACAGCTCACTTCATCGGATGCGAAAGCTTATGCTCTAATAAATTTGTTAGTCTCTAAGGTGCCACAAGTACTCCTTTTCTTTTTGCGAATACAGACTAACACGGCTGCTACTCTGAAACCTATTGGTATATAGTGGCAGAGTGAATCAATATGTTGTTTGGTCACTTTCTATGACACATCTGCACAATACTATCCATAAGCACTAAGTGTTAGGTGCACCGACAGAGCCCTGTTCCAGTTCTCTGCATTTGTTTGATCCTGTACAAACAAGTGCTGTCCTGCACTTGCATCACTGACTTCTGCACCCCATTGTGCAGGTACAGTATATTGCCTCGATGTACGCTGGTGTGATTGGTGGCAGTGACATGAGCTTTGCCATCAGACCTCTCTCCTCCTGTTTTCCAATTCACTGTATTTGGAGGAGAAAGTATTGAATTTGGGCAACTGGTGTGTCTCCAGTGAAAGAATAGACACATCAGTGTCCCTGGCTGGAAAAAGCATACTGTAGGTATACTGTACACGGAGTGTAACATCGTTCTTGTGTCTGCTTCTTCCTGAGGAGCAAACAGCTGACTGGTGCCAACTCTTGCTGCTGAGCAGCCTATTTCAGCCTCATCCTGAAACCACCAGCCAGAATGACTATTTTATCATGCGGTGCTTGAGTCATTAGTGCTCAGATAAAATAAGGAGGACCAGGCAATATTTTTCTGAAAGCTCAATGAAATTCATCTAGTTACTTTGAAGAGGTTCATAGCTTCAAGTGGGACTTGAACCTCTTGAGAGTTTGTGTCTTAAACCATGCTTAATAGAGTCCTTGTAGTAGTAGTAGTATCTATTCTGTGGAAGACTGTTCCAGTCCTAAGTACTATTTTTTTAAAATGTGCCTGCAAAGTCTCCAAATGTTTTGGCTCCAGATGGCTTTCCTATGGCTTGTACCAAAGCCTCTGCATCTATCACAAGACAATTTCTCCCAACAGGGAAAACTGTTGATGGGCAGTGGACATCAGTCAGTACATCACCCATATTGCTTTGTGCTGTTCTTAGGCTGCCATTAATCTGTGCTAATGTTAAATGTTTCAAAATCTGTTCTAATGCACAGTTCTGCTGGCTTTGTATCCCTCAAGAAAAGCTTGTCCTTTATGTAGCAGATGGAGGAACGTGTACAGACTATCTGAAACACAAGCATCTGCACCATCTTCGCTGACATTGAAACATTTGTAGCAAAGTATCTCCCCAAATTTTCAATGCAACGTGTACCAGTGACAGAAATATATCTTCTTGCGGATGGTAAATAGGGATGGCCATCTCATCATCTTGGCCAAGAATCCATCATTTGTGAGATGGATACATATTTATACTTGACTGTAACAGTATGTCTCTCAGCAGGTGATTGATCAGGCAATGAAATGAAATAAATCCCCAATATGAGCTTGGAGATTTTCCTTGAATGGTGATCTATTTCAGGAGGTACTGGAATTCCAATGCCAGTTTCCTTTGCAAAATTGCAGTAATAATGCGAAACCTCAGATAGCTCCAAAGCATGGCCTTGATTGGCTGCATGTGAAGTGCATTTTGAAAAGAAAGCATTGCTGTATCAGTAATTTTGGTGCCCTCACTCTTTTTCATCCCAGACCTCATAAACGGGATGTAACAAGTCAGGCGGTAGTTGCCCTTCAGCTGCTCTGAGGTCATTTACTCCAGCTAAATGAACACTCATGTTGTGGTCAAATACAGCTGCCTTCATTGTCTGTTCACTCATCTTGAATGTACTTCCAGTTATGAGTCTCTGTTTAGAGTGTTCCAAAACCTCATCTATCGATTCCTCAGTCTGGAACAGTTCTTCAGATCTGTCACCTAAAAAGAATGGCTCATGGAAATGGAAATCTTCCTCACATCCTCTGCAGTGAAGACAAATGCAGAGAATTAATTTAGTTTCTCCGCAACAGCCTTGTCTTCTTTGAGTGCTCCTTGTAGCACCTGATTGTCATTGTTTGGCAGGTTTTCTGTTCTAATGTACTTTAAAAAAAAAAAAATGTTGCTGTAAATTTTTGAGTCTTTTGCTAGTTGCTCTTCAAATTCCTTTTTGGCCTGCCTAATTATACTCTTAAACTTGACTTGCCAGAGTTTTGTTCCTTTCTATTTCCCACAGTAGGATTTGACTTCCAATTTTTAGAGGATGCTTTTTTGCCTCTGTCTCTTTTACTCTGCTGTTTATCCATGGTTGCATTGTTTTAGTCCTCTTACTGGGGGGGTGGTTTGTTTGTTTTTTGTTTTGAGGGGGAGGGGAATATACTTCTAGTTAGAGCATCATTAATCTGTGCTAATGTTAAATGTTTCAAAATCTGTGTTTAAATGCACAGTTCTACTGGCTTTGTATCCGTCAAGAAAAGCTTGTCCTTCACATAGCAGATGGAGGAACGTGTACAGACTATCTGAAACACAAGCATGATGTTTTAACCATTACTTCTATGTTAATTCTAGTCTTGCTCAAAGCATTCTTTACTGTAAAAAGAATTATAAGCATGAAAGAGTGATTTTATATCTTCTAGTAAAAATAACTTGTGTGTTATAATTGATATTTCTATTATGCTATATGGATGACTAAATACTACAAATGTTTACTATTAGGATGCAATAGTTGTTAAAAACAATGATGGGTGTCTTCTCACTTCTGATTCTAATAGCTAGAAAAAGTATTGGGCCAAACCAGGCATATGTTGTTGGTATATCAAACATTTCTGGTGAATTGGGATAGACCCAAATAAATATGGCTAAAGCTCAAAATTCAGAATGTTAAACGCCATTTTGAGAATCAGCAGGTTCAAATTATGTTACAAAGAATTGTTACCAACTTCTAACAAAAAATGGCTTTAGGCTTTGATTCAGGAGGTTTGATTCTAAGATTTGATTCCATCTAGTCCATAACTGACATTTAACCAAAGCCCTTCTTCATTTTAATGCCTCAGTTGTTCAAAAAAATCAAAATCCTTGTTAAAAAACTAAATGCAATCAAAATAAGGATTTTGGTCCTGTTCTACCACATTCTGTTTCCAGGTGGTGTTGATGGTACATGAGAGCTCTCATGATCTTTCTCCGCTGATTTTTTTTTTTTTAAGTCATCATGTATCTATGCATTCGAGTACAGAAATTTGTTAGTATTACAATTAAGCCTCAAATATTTTCCTTCTTCCTTTTTGTTCTGTAGATTTTCATTATTGCAGGAAGGCTTTTGCAAAAGGGGGGTTTGTAATGAGAACTTAAGTTGGTTAAACTTGGGCTCATTTGGATATTACTTGGAAGGGAGATCCACAAATGAGGACCTGCCCCATTGAGTGCCCTTTCCCAGTTCCTAAAAATATCTCCTTCTGCCTTAGTAACCCATCTTTCCTGCTCAGTTATCTTTTGGTAGTGTTTGAGAGTCTCGTCTCTGGACTGATCAAGGATGGCTGTCTTGTCCCAACAAGTTCTTGATTAGACATGCCAAGTGTGGAGTCACATTCATCAGTGAAGTTGTGGAATTCATTAGTCTTATACATCCAAAAGTGACATTTTAACAACTTTATAGATTCTATCAGGAGCCATATTAGCCTCAGGAAGACTGAAGAATTGCCCTCTTTGGCTCAGACTCCCTTCGATATGCTACTTTGTTCATTCTCCCTATCACGTGTCCCGTCCTGAAATTGGACACCAGTTTTGTTGAAACAGATGCATCTTCTACAATGACCATTCCTCAGCTGTCCCAAACAGCACTCCATCAAAGATTATTAATAGTTATTTGTGCTCTAGTGCCATAATCTCTACATCTGGAGATTGACACCTTCCTTGACCATCCAAGGATAGTAATGTTGAAAGGGAGTTTGGCAGGAAATTTTCACTACAGTACTTCCAAAGTCCTTCACATTTGTTGTAAATTCAGAAAAGTGCTCCTTCTTCAATCCCAGACTCAAATGCAGTAGCTGATACAGCTCAGGAGACAGATACAGCCTTGAAGAGAGGAAAATTAAAGAACTTGTTCTATCAAATGCCATAGTATATATAGGTGAGTTTCCATCATAAAGTCATGACCCTTTTGGGGAATCAGAGTCTTCCCATCCCACCTTCTGCTGTGATCCGATCAGATGTGCAAAAACTTAAGTGAAGTTAAGGCAGGAGGTCAGACTAAGTCATCTTAATGCTCCTTCTGGACGTAATTCCTAAGGGCTTGTCTTCACAGTGCTGTAGACCAGTCTACCAGGGTGTGATTTGTAAAGTGCTCTAATATGTAGCGCTCTAACTGTCCTGCATAGGCCCTGCTGGTGTGAACTAAAAGATTCACATGGATGTACTCCTGTTTTAAGGATAAAATGGAACAGTACCCAGAGATAAATGAGACCCAGGATTTTGCTGGCCTTTTGCCTATGAGAAAAAGGGAAATCTGAAGTCTTTTGGAGACTGAGTTCCTCTCTTGGGAACCTCCACCCTCGTTCTCCTTGTTGGGGAGTTGGAGAAGATTCAAAGGCAACCTGAGTCCTGCAGTGAGCACAGGGTGCTCTACTACAAAGTTATTGGTTGTCTGGTGGGAGTCCTTAATGCCACATGGACCCAGATAAATGCCTGGTTTGACATAGTGGGACACAGGATACATAATAAGAAAAGGACTACTTGTGGCACCTTAGAGACTAACAAATTTATTAGAGCATAAGCTTTCGTGAGCTACAGCTCACTTCATCGGATGCATTTGGTGGAAAAAACAGAGGAGAGATTTATATACACACACACACACACACACACACACACACACACACACACACACACACACACACACACACACACACACACACACAGAACATGAAACAATGGGTTTATCATACACACTGTAAGGAGAGTGATCACTTAAGATAAGCCATCACCAACAGCAGGGGGGGGAAGGAGGAAAACCTTTCATGGTGACAAGCAGGTAGGCTAATTCCAGCAGTTAACAAGAATATCAGAGGAACAGTGGGGGGTGGGGTGGGAGGGAGAAATACCATGGGGAAATAGTTTTACTTTGTGTAATGACTCATCCATTCCCAGTCTCTATTCAAGCCTAAGTTAATTGTATCCAGTTTGCAAATTAATTCCAATTCAGCAGTCTCTCGTTGGAGTCTGTTTTTGAAGCTTTTTTGTTGAAGTATAGCCACTCTTAGGTCTGTGATCGAGTGACCAGAGAGATTGAAGTGTTCTCTGACTGGTTTTTGAATGTTATAATTCTTGACGTCTGATTTGTGTCCATTCATTCTTTTACGTAGAGACTGTCCAGTTTGGCCAATGTACATGGCAGAGGGGCATTGCTGGCACATGATGGCATATATCACATTGGTAGATGCGCAGGTGAACGAGCCTCTGATAGTGTGGCTGATGTGATTAGGCCCTATGATGGTATCCCCTGAATAGATGTGTGGACAGAGTTGGCAACGGGCTTTGTTGCAAGGATAGGTTCCTGGGTTAGTGGTTCTGTTGTGTGGTGTGTGGTTGCTGGTGAGTATTTGCTTCAGATTGGGGGGCTGTCTGTAAGCAAGGACTGGTCTGTTTCCCAAGATCTGTGAGAGTGATGGCTCGTCCTTCAGGATAGGTTGTAGATCCTTGATGATGCGTTGGAGGGGTTTTAGTTGGGGGCTGAAGGTGATGGCTAGTGGCGTTCTGTTGTTTTCTTTGTTGGGCCTGTCCTGTAGTAGGTGACTTCTGGGTACTCTTCTGGCTCTGTCAATCTGTTTCTTCACTTCAGCAGGTGGGTACTGTAGTTGTAGGAATGCATGATAGAGATCTTGTAGGTGTTTGTCTCTGTCTGAGGGGTTGGAGCAAATGCGGTTATATCGTAGCGCTTGGCTGTAGACAATGGATCGAGTGGTATGATCTGGATGAAAGCTAGAGGCATGTAGGTAGGAATAGCGGTCAGTAGGTTTCCGATATAGGGTGGTGTTTATGTGACCATCGCTTATTAGCACCGTAGTGTCCAGGAAGTGGATCTCTTTTGTGGACTGGTCCAGGCTGAGGTTGATGGTGGGATGGAAATTGTTGAAATCATGGTGGAATTCCTCAAGAGCTTCTTTTCCATGGGTCCAGATGATGAAGATGTCATCAATGTAGCGCAAGTAGAGTAGGGGCATTAGGGGACGAGAGCTGAGGAAGCGTTGTTCTAAGTCAGCCATAAAAATGTTGGCATACTGTGGGGCCATGCGGGTACCCATTGCAGTGCCGCTGATTTGAAGGTATACATTGTCACCAAATGTGAAATAGTTATGGGTCAGGACAAAGTCACAAAGTTCTGCCACCAGGTTAGCCGTGACAGTATCGGGGATACTGTTCCTGACGGCTTGTAGTCCATCTTTGTGTGGAATGTTGGTGTAGAGGGCTTCTACATCCATAGTGGCTAGGATGGTGTTTTTAGGAAGATCACCAATGGACTGTAGTTTCCTCAGGAAATCGGTGGTGTCTCGAAGATAGCTGGGAGTGCTGGTAACGAAGGGCCTGAGGAGGGAGTCTACATAGCCAGACAATCCTGCTGTCAGGGTGCCAATGCCTGAGATGATGGGGCGTCCAGGATTTCCAGGTTTATGGATCTTGGGTAGCAGATAGAATACCCCAGGTCGTGGCTCCAGGGGTGTGTCTGTGCGGATTTGTTCTTGTGCTTTTTCAGGGAGTTTCTTGAGCAAATGCTGTAGTTTCTTTTGGTAACTCTCAGTGGGATCAGAGGGTAATGGCTTGTAGAAAGTGGTGTTGGAGAGCTGCCTAGTAGCCTCTTGTTCATACTCCGACCTATTCATGATGACGACAGCACCTCCTTTGTCAGCCTTTTAGATTATGATGTCAGAGTTGTTTCTGAGGCTGTGGATGGCACTGTGTTCTGCATGGCTGAGGTTATGGGGTAAGCGATGCTGCTTTTCCACAATTTCAGCTCGTGCACGTCGGCGGAAGCAGTCTATGGCTTAGAAGGCAGCAGCACAGTGGTGGATATGAAAACTCTTCACTGTGATAGAGTGACAATTTACTTGTCCATTTTACTTGTACATTTATAGCAACAATACCGAATAAAACAAATGTCAAAATTTCATTTTAATGCTTCTAAATTGTGCCAATTTGACAGGTCTGGCAATGGAAGTCTTGATCATATACAGGGCAATGACTGCGAAAACTTTCCTCTCATCATCCCACTAATATGCCTCAGTCATATTGTTACAGCATCTCATAAAAAAGTAATTTCCCATGTCCATTCATCCTCAGCCACTCTCCTGAGACTATCAACAAGGGTTATATTGTGAGAGTATTTGGTGCTTCCTTTAAAACTGATCTTTCCTTCCCTGAAATGTAGACAGAGTTGAAACTGTGCTTAATTTTTAATTTAATTTTGCCTAAAATAGACACTTATTTTGTAAAACTGACACTTTTTTTAAAGAACAACATTCTTCAGCATGCTAAATAATTCTGAAGTCCAGTGATATCTGTACTTTTTCTTCCATCGAACAATTTCATATTATAACAAGGCCCCTTCAAGTCTTAAAATTCTGGAAGTTGAAATGAAACTTAAAGGCTGCCAGGAAGATAAGAGCACAGTTCCAGATTTTAGCAGTATATTACTTCACTACACGATTTAATGGATAATTTAAAACAAATCAGTCCAGTAAGTGATATTGTGAAATGGAAAATGTAATCACCCTTATCTGTAAAGTTCTGGCATAGTGAGGAGAAAAGGAAAGCTAAAACTTAGGCTAACTTCAGTTTTGCTTTGCTTGGATTTATTGCATGTACCATTATGTTTAACTACATTATCTTTAGTTTGCTCATGCCAGCATATTTTGTCATTCCACAAAGGAGTAAATTGCAAAAAACATAAGCCAAACTTGCAATGAGCTAAAGAAAAAACATCATTCCAGACAAATAGACAATTGTAACAAACTAAGACACAATGGAAATCGAATTATGGCATGCTGATAATGCAGCTATCTTTCAAAAGTCATTGCTCTAATATTTCTGCATTCCATGATGTCTTTTACAGTAGTTGAAATATCCTGTCAAAGCATGTTTTCTTCATTACTAAAAAAAACTATATAAATTGATTAATGGTTAGAATATAAAAGCACAAAAATCAGAAATTCAGAATTAAAGCTTCTCAAAGAAACACTAAGCCCATCATATTATTTTATTTAAATGTTTAATTTTATTGTATCTGACAATATACAATTAAATAATAGTGTGATGTGTGTTTTAGGGTGATATGGGGCAAGCCCTGGCTGAGATTTAGTTGGGGTTGTATCTGAAGAAGTGGAGTCTTACCCACGAAAGCTTATGCCCAAATAAATCTGTTAATCTTTAAGGTGCCTCTGGACTCCTTGTTGTTTTTGTGTTCTGAGATGTTTTTCTATGGTGAGGGTTTAAAGTGTCAGAATTAACATTGCTATGAGAATCTTGACTTTTGAAATTCCTGACTCTTCATGCATACACTTTTGAAACCTCAATATTACATGTTACATATGGATTTTTGCAATAATTTCACTCTTCGTTTAAAAAAGAGAAGAAATATGTATGTTACAAACCAGTGCATCAATGAAGTGCGTTTATTTAAACTGATAAGCCAAGATTTTAAAAAATGGGTGCCTAACGTTATACCTCTTAAATCCTCCTCTAGTCACCACCTTTTTTTAAAAAAAAAAAAAAAAAAATGCCAAGTACCCTGAATGCTTATTTAGGTGTCTAAAATAAGGATTTTTTATAATTTTGGCCACCAGTCTTGCCATTGGCTACCCTCCTTGGTGAAGTACAGAATCATGCCCACGGACCTCATGTTTTAAGAAACTGTTGGAATTCATGTACTTTCTCAAGGCACCAGAACTGGTGGATGCATGGGAGGAATCGAGGAGGGGGAAAGTAAGCAGGTTTTTATTGAACAGATATTTCAAATTTTTGAAAACTGCCTAACTTACACAAATATATAATTTTGAACAGTAAATTGCTTCTTAAACTTGCAGTTGTAAACTATGTATGGCTATCTAGGCTTCATTTAAAAATGTGTATTTGTATGTAATATGTATAAAGTTACCCTTCTAAAGTATTAGGAAATCATGTACTTCCATACAGTAAAACGCTTCTTGGCAAAAGCATGTTTAAAGAAAAAGTAAAGAAAATTTGTGAAAGTACTGTTTACTCAGAGATTTTAGTTTTCCACTGTTACATAAGATTACAAAATCCTTAGCATACCTATTCAATGAAGCAGTTGTCCTCTTCTATGACTTGGTTTCCTGTTGCAATAAGCATATGTATGTAATGCTGAATACAGCTGATCCAAATTATTTTTCTAATTGAATGCAAAATGAGTCATTATTGCCTTCTGCTTTTAACGGGTTATGTGAAGTAAAACATCAAACTGAGAAACATTGTGATTTTGACGCAAGAACATACAGTTGATTACAGGCAGTAGCCATATGTCCCAAATCAGATTCTCTGCTTACTACAGCACTTTTAGTCAATTGTTGGATGTTTCATTATTTTGGTTAAAGGGCACGCTGATATTGTGTGGCCAAATGGGTTTTTTCTAAAGAATACAAAAAAATATTTCACTAAGTGCTTTTTAAAAAAAAAAAAAAAATACTGCTGACAACCTCATTTGTGAAAGTCTGGTTAGTACCTGAGAATAACTTTGTTTTCTGGACATAAAAACTGAGAATATGTTGCCATTATAGCACCCTTTAAATGACATAATGTAACAAAGTTTCACTGATAAATCATACTGAAGGAATATGTGGCTTTGAATCCTTTGGTAGTGTTCTTCAGGCCTGAGGCAAGACAAATGTATTGTTCATGAAATTTGGAGAGGGGAATTCTCTCTAAGCTCCTGCACCATACAACATCCAAAATCATACAGTATTTCTAAGTCTAGTATGTGTCTATAACCATTAAAACAATTAGCTACCAAGCCAAATTTCTAATATGTGGAGAAACCCCATTGAAATATCAGAAAATAAACTATTAAATAAGAAACCTACTTATTCAGCTGTATAAAGTTCCATAACCTCAGGTTCATGTTTCAGCATTTGCAATTTGTTTGTGAAGTGTTGCATTAAACAACAAGAATGTTCGGTACAGAGCTGACTTTGTTCTAAATTGAATGTGGTATCAGGACCAGGAGAAATACACAATAAGCCTTAAAATAATTAACACTTTACAGTACCTTATATCAAAAAAAGCTAAGCAATTTTGAGTCAAGGCTTTCTGGCCATAGGTCACCCCTTTGAGCCAGCTTCCCTCTCCCTTCCATTCCATTACACCTGTGTAAATGCAGATTAACTTCACTGAAACCAAGTTACTTTGGATTTATGGTGCTGTAACTGAGCAGAACCCAATCCAACTGAAAATAGTAAATCAGGAATAACTCCTCTGAACTCATTCCATTTATGATGGTGTAAAACTGGTATTGGTGAGATCAGAAAATAACCCCCTTGTGATTTGGTGGGTTTCTGAGCAGTAAAATGTTTTGCAAACAGTGGGATGCAGTGGGGATGGACTTGCAGCTTTCCTTATAAATCTCTCTACTTTGTACAATTGAAGTTTGATCCAAAAAATTTATTCTTCTTCATGATACTTGCAGCTTGGGGGCAGAGCCAGACTTGTCAGTCACTGGCAGCAGGAGATGTCTCACCTCCTAAAGTTCTCTAGGAGCTCAGCGAGGCCTTTCTGCAAAGCTTTTCTGAGGGAAATTCCAAACTTTATTTCAAATTTTTAGACAAACAAACAATTTGGTTCAGTAATGTATCAAATTCCTAGTCATAACCTACAACTATATTAGATTTTGTGGGAGATTGTCCCCTCAGCTCTGCTTTCATTTCTGTGAGGCACTGGTGGTGGCTGGAGGCCTCTCAGGTTGTAGGGGGAGAGGCAAGGCCAAGTAAAAGCATAGGCAAAAGGAAGGGTCTGTGTCTTCTGCTTCATCCCCTTATCGAGTCTCTCACTGGGGACCTCTGCAAGCTCTGCAGGCAGGACACAATTTCCCTCGAAGCCCAGTCTCTGTAGGGGTCATTCAGTCTCCTCTCCACCCGACAGGAGAGGAGCCAGGCAGAAAGGGTGAGGCTGGCTTTGCTGGGAAAAACATAGCCCACTCAGCCTGAAGTTGCCTCAAACTTCCCTCCCCTGGCAAGAGAAAAGGTAGGCAGGATTGGAAAAGAACTGGCTCCAGAATAAGCACCACCCTCCTCTATATCCATGAGGGGAGTGAAGCCAGAAGGACAGTGTGTCAGATGGAATATTGTGCTTGAGTTCCTATAGCCTGCACCTGCAGCCACGTCTCTGCAGAGTTCAGTTGCCATTTTCTCATGTATAGACAGTACTGGACTCAGCATGGGCACTGCCAACACCAGAGAGTGCAGTAAGGGGCCCTTGTGTCCAGCTCCTTCCCTCTGCTGTCCCAGGGAATCTCTACTCCTGATCTCCAAGGAAAACACAGACCTATCTAGCCTGTGTAGATCCCATGCAATAGAAAGGGGTAGAGCTTCTGAAGAGCTCATCATTGAGCCTCAGGCTAGTACTTTCCTTGGGAGACTTGGAAGGGATCATGTTGGAAAGAGGAGACAAATGAGCCCAGCTTCTTTCAGGCTAGGGAGATAACAAGCCACTTTAAATAATTTCAGTGCAATCTCTGCACCCAGTTTCACTGCCCACTCTGAAGCAAGAGTATGGGAGAAATGTGTTCATAATAATCAGTTTTGTTCCCCTGCTACCCTTCTCAGAATACAGCAGGACAGATACTCAGTACTTAGTTCCCCTGCTGACCCCCTCAAAGTGCAGCATGGCAGACCAACACAGAAAAGGACAGGCGATAGACCCGTTACAATTGCTCTGGGCGTGCCTATGTCCACCCCTACAAAGGGAATCCTAACTCTAGGATTCCAAATCAGAGTTACAGATCAAATCAGTAACATACAATATATGTTTTTTCCACCAAATGCATCCGATGAAGTGAGCTGTAGCTCACGAAAGCTTATGCTCTAATAAATTTGTTAGTCTCTAAGGTGCCACAAGTACTCCTTTTCTTTTTGCGAATACAGACTAACACGGCTGCTACTCTGAAACCATACAATATATACAAAACCACAGAAGGTAGACTTTCAGGCAAGAGTACGCTGAGTAGTGTGCAACTATGGTTAGGAGGTCTGTAGCTCCCCTAGACAAACTATAGCCATATAGCACCATCATTCCCAGCTTTCCCTTTAGGTCACCAGGCCCTAATGTCTAAGTTATGTGACTCAGCTTCTCTTGCAGGTGCCATGCCTTGCCTCCAATTCCATCTTCTCCCCACAATGGATGCTATGAAGTGATGAGAGGGACAGTCCAGATGTAGAAGAAGTGTCAGGCAGTAAAGGTCCTCTTGGCACACCATTTATCTCATTTATGTCATCAAAGCATTCCCTTTTCACCATCCTCAGACAGTTCTTATGTTTTGCACCTAGATTGCAACTTCCATTGTTACTATTTGATCTTGCATGCACTCCTAGCGTTTAGGTCCAGAATCATGGAGCTGGAAAAATATTGGCTTTAGGGAAAACATAAATTCATGTTTAGTTTCTGGACAGCTTTTCTGATCAGGGTACTGTACAGAGAGAGAGCTGAGACAAACACACAGTTATATATATCATGTACAAGGTCAGATCTCAGAAGATGAAGATGGCCATAATGAAAAACAAGTGGAGTCACAGAAACAAAAATCCAATTCTTACTGGAGTCTATTGGAAATATTGATCTGATACACACATGCATCACAAACATGCCTCAGTGATCTAGCCAGTAATTCCCTCCATATCTCATCCGTTGGAGAAATCTAGCTTTAATTGTATATTCTTTGCTCCCACAACTGGTGAATTTGAAGGGATCTTCTTGATTCAGAACTCTGCTCCTTCTGTGGATAACAAAAATGTTTTCTGGCCCAACAGTCAGTGTGTCTGATAGGGTTAAATAATAAGTAGGAAGAATACAATCAGTCCTACCCTTGAGAGTGGTTCCTCCTAGGTGGAATGAGGTCTCCTAACAATATGTGCATTTCTCACCCAGGCAGAGATTAACACAAAAATTTACATGGCAGATGTCTGAATAACAGAGTGGCTGCTGCACCCAGAAATTTCTCACATGGTGTAAGTTGATTTGGTTGGGCTGATGCTTGTATTCTTTGCACTCGGAAACAATAAATAAAGTGTCCTGCAGCCTCCGGACTCAGGATTTGAGGTGGGGAATGACATCTTGCAAAGCTGGGTAAGGTGCCTGGTATACGTCTTCCCCCTTTTTCCACTATTTTCCAGGACAATACAGGAATGAGAGAGCAGCATTGATACTGTGTATGCCTTTCTGGTTGTAGAGGCTATGGCTCTTAGACTTGAAGAAGTCTAACATTGGATTGTCAGATTTGTCTATCACATAGAGGATTATAAGACCCACCCGGATGTGCACCCAGACTGGTTTAAAATGAATACTTGGAGGAGGTGATTGTTGTTTTTATGGCTCCCAAAATAGAAGATAACAAATAGAACATACTGGTGCAAAGTCCACAGTTTAACTACCATGCTAAACCAGTAAAATGTATCTTTAGTTCTCTAGGAGGGTTTTATCAATGGGGATATAACAGCGTTCAAGCAAAATGGTCAAATTTCTATAGTTTAAGAAAAGGACATTTTTTGTACATTTCCCAACATTACATGTGTCTTTAGGGCACAAACTTTATTGCAACCCTGGAAGGTCCCAGAACATGACCTTGGAAACTCATTTTGTCCTTAAAGCACTATCCGGAGTTAACCTCTGCAGGACGGGGTCGTTATACTTCCGATCCATCAGAGTAGGCTACTCTCTCCAATCAGATGAGGTTTTTTTTTTAAATCTGAGATTGGGTCTCATTAGAGAAAGTTTCCAATCTTGTACTTTTAATTCAGACAGGTAGTCCTCACAACTGTCGTAGCATTCATTCCCTAAGCCAAGTAAAGAAATATTCCTCCTTCAGTTAATCAAAGTCCATTCCTTAGGAGCACTGACAATCTCCAGGCAGGGTAATCATGGTTTCTCTATTGAGATCTGCTACACAGCCACATAAACATTAATATATAAGATCAACAAATTCTGCACATAGGTCATGTACCTCACTTTGGATTTCCACATTTAAGGGATGATCTTGCTGCCCATCTGGGAGGCACACTGCTATGAAAATTCCATTATACAAAATCTGTGAACGTAGAATAGGAAAATGTATCTATGCCCACCTGCAATTTTCCTTTTGTCGAGTAAGAGCCATAGGGCTGGCCCATCCTGTAGACAAATGGATCATCCAGAACAGAGATGGAAACTGATATCCAGAGATTTGGTTTCTGGGCCATTGGTGGAATTTACCACACTGTGCAGATGGAGAAATTATGTTTTTTCCTCAACATATATTTAATACTATCTGTAATTTAGGAAAGTAATTTGAATGATCTGGCTGTGGAAGTTATCTTAACTAGAGAGCATTTCAGGAAGTGGGGCATTCCCCCACTGCCATTTACTGATCTGGTCCTGCTCTCAAATTGTAAGGAGGCCAGAATACCATTGTAACAGATCTGTGGCATTTATTAGTTGAAGAAAGGAAATTTTCAATTAGGCATGGCTACATCTTCCTATTAGAATTTATTTGCTTTGTTTTTAAGAGAAATATAAAAAATTAAAAAGTAAACTGCAATTAAATATGAAAATTATTTAAACACTAGATTTACTGCCTTGTAAGGGTATTGAAACCCTTGGAATGTGTTAACCTCCTAATGAGACATTTCTGATGTATACAATAAAAGTGATAACATCAGATTGGTGCAAGGGAGATCAGACTAGGTACAAATGTAAAGAAGAGCCTCACAATAAAGGAAACTTTGAGCACTAATCTTTAAAGTGATAGAGACGCAGTGAGCTGGATCTAGCTAATATATAACAAATGTTTACATTCCATCTTGCTGAAAGCTGGTCCAAAGATTTGCAACACAACTTGCTAATTTGATGATTATTTGTGTGTAGTTACAAACAAGATGGATAGAGAAGGAAAGGAAGTTATCCATCAGGATAGCAGACTGCAGTGTGAAAGTTGTCAATTTAGATCATGATTGCAACTGTTGAAACAAATGAGAGATTTGTGGAACCCAAACTGTTAAGAAAACAAATGTATTTTTTTGCAGACTCAACGTTCTGGTCATTAGAGAAGGGATCAAGGAAGAAATGGGCAAAAGAAATCTTCCTATAATAAACTGTTTAAACTTCCATTGAAACCATGTGAACATAACCTTATGACTGAGTAGAATATAGCCTGGCACTGAGTTGAATATCAAATCCTAGTTAATTTCCTGGAACTGGCTAAAAATAATGGGAATCTTTGATAAAATATTAACAAATCTGTTAAATCATCAAACTTGGTGTTTTTAAAAGCTGGAAAGTTAGAAATATACAAGCTTTGAAAAAACAACAACTGTGGGCTCTGAAAGAAATAAAGAACATATGCAAAGTTAAGATTCATCTGGTTCTTAATGGGAAGGTGAGTCTCAACTTGATCCTCCAAATCTCAGTGGAAAAATATAGCCTTTGAACTTTCTAGACCTCATGAGCTAAGAACAGATCTGTACTGAGCAGGTTACTCATACTTGGCTTAATCAGACAGTTGCTTTATTGAGGCATCACTCATGAATAATTTTTAGCTAAATATATTGCACAACAATGACCACTGCTTAATCAGGGTGTCATTAGTAAAAAATCTGATTGTTGGCCAAGAATTCAGCTTATGTCAAGAGATCGAGTGATTGTTTACCAAGGTATTAAATTGGTGTGAAAGAGTGAACTTTGATGTTATGATAGAGATAGTGTAATCAGTGAAAAACCATACCAAATAGATTAAATTTATTTAATGTATTTCTTGTATTTTTATTCAGCACACTTAAATTGTTTCTTGACTTTTTTTAAAAATAGTCTTCTTTCTAAAATGAAATAGCCATTTTATTGGAACAATACACAGTTTATTAAATGTCCCAAGGGAGAGGATTTTGGTGTCCTTGGAAGGATCAATCTGTTGTGCAGGAATCTATATTCTAAATTCTTGAAAGTAAGAAGTCCAATGCAGCCTGTTATATAAAATAGTTTATTAAAAACAAGGAAACATGGTGGATAGATAACCTAGGACAAAGTGGCATCTGTGATTAGGGATGTTCAAGGCTCCGGTAAACCGAAGGCTGATATTTGGAATGAGCTGAAAGATTCCAAAACGTTTAAAGTTGAAATCACGTAAATGTGTTTTGATTGCTTAATTTGTTGTATGAGGTTGCCACTCATTTCTGGACATGCGTCACAGAAAGGGACCGCAAGACTGGTGGATTGGAAAGAACAAGTCTCCTGGGTCTCTGGGATTAGAACTGGTGAGGAATTTTTGACATTTATTTTCATCAGAAAATGGTGATTCATTTAAACAAAACGTTTTTGTGGGAGTGTACCAGCTTTGATGAAACTTGCATCAGGAAAGTTTTCTCAGCTCCAAGACAGAATTTCTGGTCAAAATAGGACAGAGAGATAGACAGACATCCTGCCTTCACCCCCAGAATAGCCAATAGCTGCTAGTTATGGCACTCACCTGGATGGGCAACCCAGGTTCAAGTCCCTGTTCCACCTGATTCAAAATAGATACTTAAATCTGGGTTGCACAGATCCAACTGACTGCCTTGCCCACTAGGGTATAGAGTCATTTGCCCTCCCTCATATTTAATTATTTATACAAAGTTGAAGAACTGCAACAGGAGGTGATTGAGAAAGACCAATCCCAAAATATCCAGTAGTTGTGTTACTTCTCTGGATGTGGGAGACCCAGGTTCAAGTCCCTGACTGAATCCGTGAGACCAGGAACTTCTATCTGGGTCTTCCACATTCCAAATAAGTGCCATAACACAAAACTATTGGCTATTCTGGGGTGTGGGAGCTCCCTCATTTTTCACTGACAAACCTTGATGTATCTTGATTTTGTTCTAGTGTGGACGGGGAAGATTTTGAAATTTCAAAAATTGCCATGGTAGGGGAAAGCCTTCTCCTTTCCAGCTCTACCTGAAATCCACTATGCCACCATTGGGCCTTGCTCTTGCTTTTGCCTTTTCTAATCAGAGTTTAAATTAACCAACCAAGACAACTCCACCTTTTGCTACACTGCTGTGAGCCTGTGACCCCCAAGGCAAGCTAGAAACAACATTTAAACAGCCCGCTGGTAAATATTTGTCAGGTTTCAGAGTGGCTCACAAGGCCATGTGCTGTGTCTGAGTTTTTCTAGCAGCTAATTTGCAAATGAAAAGTAAGCATCAGAGATACTGCATTTGCCTCTATTTTTGCCATTCTTTTCTTTTCTGTCTCATGAGAGAGTTTGTCTTGTTTTCTCTTAATGGAAACTGGATCAGATTTCAATAGAAACAGCTCAAGACCGTCTAAATTGACTTTCTCTTCTTCCCAAAAAGGATAGTTTATAACTAAAACAAGACTATCAAGCAGGCAATTTTCCTCTCTAAAAGATTATACAGCTAAACAGAGAGGGAATAAGGGAAACTGTTAAAATAGAAGCCTTACTTAATTCTATACATTCCAAACACTTTAACTGTTTTCCTTCTCTTTTGGTGTTTAGTAGGAAGTTTAAAAGATAGTTGATTATTACAGTGGGAATAAGCCAGTGATAACTTGGTATGAAACCGCATTCATTCTTTAATGTGTCAGAGTGAACAAGAGTCTTAACATTTTATCTCTAGCTTAGCCTGAGGCACCTTCTTTTCAACACAAGCTGGGTGATTCAGTAGGTGGCACTCTTCACATTTGACTTTCCTGACCAAATGCCCCAGCATTATCCGTAGACATTATCTTTCAAATGAAACCTAAAACTTGGGGTCCTGAATGTCTGTGGCTATAAACCCTCCACCCACAAAAAACCCCAACAATAACAAAAGACAAAGAGCAAACAAAATAAAGAAACAAAAACCATACAAAGTGCATTTATTTCAAAGTAGGAGTGTTAACCCCACTTCCCTGGTCAAATTGCAATTCTCATAAATATATTCTGCCTCCCTAAATTATCTGTGTAGTTTAGGATAAGCTATCTTTCACTTTCTATCTTAAACTGCTGCACAATGATATACTTCTTAAAGACTGATTACTTCCTTACATGGTGTGGTAGTAGGTCCAGGATGAATGAAGTGATTATAAATGATATCGGTTAGTATGCATTTTAATTGTTAATATGATTGAAATTAAATATCAGTAATCATCATCATTATGAAATATGCTTAACTAAGGCATTGTGTTAGAAATGACCATGGTGAAGCTACAGGTAAAAACATATCCAAGAGGAGAAAGATAAGAAAAGAATCATAAAACTGGTCTGTAATAATTCCCACAAGTCGCAGTTGATGATATAAAATGCCATTTTTCAGAGGCTGATAAATCTGTGGTCTAAAATCTGCTCCACACAATCTGCCCATAGACTATGGGCTATTTTTAATGTAAAATGCTATATTAAGGCATTTATGCTATGTTAATGCATTTGTGGGTGGGGCTGGGAAGGGCTAGTCAAACCAAAAAATGTGAGGGAAGGGGGCCCTTGGTCTATCATGTTATGAGGAGGCAAAGCCTAACATAAAATTCTCTTTAGGTTGCCATCTTTTCAGATCACTTAGAAATAAAGAAAATACTATTAGAATTAACATTTTAAACTTTTGTTCCAGGTAGATAAAATGTTGTCTTCTTAATATGAATTCCAAAACATACCACATTTTCTGACTACAAAATATATGTTTTATATAAATTATATACAAGTCCCTTTCAAAGATTTGTTTATTGATATTCAACAGTTTGGCATGATTTTAATGTTAATATACTTTTCTTGCTCTGAGCCCTCTGAAGTATTTGTGTTAGTTAAGATTAATCATCGTTAATGACTGTGCTAGGTTTGAATTGTATTGCTTGTTATTAGTTTGTGAGACTTTTACTGTAATATTGGGGTTTGGTAAATCTAAATATGACAGCAAAGTAGACAAGTACAACATTTTCAAAAATGGTCTTTAATCTAGACACCTACTAGAGTGTTCTGGTTTTCAGAGGTACTGAACCACTTACATGGGAATTGCTCTAATACAGTTCAACATCAGAAAATGTTGCTATTTCTATTTAAGGGGGGAAAGAGGAACATAAAAATCTGATTGTCCAACAAATATCTATTTGTAAAATGCTTCTCCAGGATAACTGTGATGGACATACAAATTCCAGCTAACCCAAAGAATGAGACAATATTTATAAAAGATCTAATCTGAAACCTAAGCATTAAATGGTGTAAATAAATTTTGGGTTCTGAGAAAGGACTACCAGAAGATGTTATACCATACTGTGGCCTCTTGGGCGACAACTCTCCTTGATCTGACACAGTATATTTGAGTTAGGTTATAACTATCTATTAATAGGAAAGAAAGGCCATAGGCTTTGTGCAAAAAGAAAAAATCAAATTAGGGATCCAATTTGTCCAGTAGTAAGCACTTTCACATATTGACCATTTATTTCAACAATTTCGATGTTTCCCATAAATTTAGATTAATTTCCCCAGTGTTCTTTATAGAACTGCCACCCCAAATTGAGGTGAGGAACACAGTGAGCTTGTTATTACAGCTGTTATTCACAATGTTGTCTCACTGCTTTCTGAAAATCTAGCTGTATTTAAACCTCCAATCCATTACTTATAGTCCTTTTCAGGGGAACAGATTATATCCAAAGAGCTTTTAATTTAATTCTTAGCATTCTGTTATGAATTAGTGTATTACTGGCTATTTTCTTCTATTTGTTCTGTGACTTGAAAGATTTAAAATATGCTCATCATCCCCCACAATGATTCAATAAAAGTGTATTGAAGGCAAGAATTAGACCACATCTCTGAGCTTTGCCACAAGCGACACAAACATGCTTGGAACATGCTGATCTAAAAATCTTTGAGAGAACATGATGATCTAAAGAATACTATAAATAAATATAGATAGCGGGACCACATTCCTAATATATTCTCCGCTGCCAAAAGCTTACTTAAGTTTTACTCATAACGACAACTGAAGCATTGTTGAGTATAATAAGTAGATAGATTGAATATTAAACATCACTTAATTTTCACTCTATTGAAATTTGAGTAAATCTTGCCCAGGCAATAATTGCTGATAAATGTTTGGAACAGCAGTCATCTCAGTTGTATGCATTATTAGATTTTCCTTCATCTAAAAAGCAAGATTCTAAAATTGTAGATCTAATGGAGACTGAAAAGACAAGGTTCTTATAGGAAAAAAAAAAGGGAGAATAAAGATCAGTAGTAGTCTAGCTTCATCCACATAGTGCTACGTAGGTGTCTCTGGGAGAAAGAATAAAGAAAAATATCCCGTCAAATACCCTATAGGCCATCTGGAAAAAGCACTTCTAAGCCACAGGGTGCAGCTTCTAATTAGATGTATTTTTTTCACTTTTCTTTGTCTTGCACTACAGACAGGGGGATACATTTGTATAGAGTTATAGGGGGATGGAAGATAGAAAGTAGAAGAAAGGCAGAAATCTGACAGAAATGTTTCTGTTGACCATTTGGTATTTCCTATTGTCTTAGATTATTTGTTGGCATTATAATGAAACAAGATCTATTGACGAAGATAGACTTATGACACTGGAGCAGATTTGATTTGCATGTTACACTTAAGGAAAAGGAGTGTTGAAAAGGGGAAGAGGATTACATCTGAGCCCCAATCCTCTTAGAAGAAGACTTCAGAAACCCAGAATTTCCCCTACTTTTTACAAAACTAGCATAATGAGAATTTTGGACAGAAAGTTGGAGATAATCTTAAGGCTTCTAGGATGAGTTGTATGTGTCATTAGTATGGGTTACACCTGAGATACCAGTGATTTCATAAGTCAGGATAATATGATGGTGGGCAATTGGATTAAATAGAATTTTTTTCGAAAGGCAAGGTCCTCACATTATCCTGCACAAGGCTCTGAAAACTGCTTCAGACTGAAGGTAGCACAGGCCAGACAAGGGCCCAAATCTGAAAATGAGGAGTTAGATGTGGATAAAGGAAAGGTGTTGAAAAAAGTGAAGGAAAGGGATCTTGGGTTTGTAGTTTCTGCAATATGCTGAAAGATTTTAATGGAAGGGTCAATTAGAGCAATGAAAAAGTGAATATTTTCTTTGAAAATGTGGCTTCAACAGAGCTTGAAAGGATGTTATTGGCCTAAGCAGAACATAACAACTGTCCTGAATAGAGGGAAGGGAATCAGTCAAAGATAAGAAGAAGCAATTAGATATAAGAGAAGGAGAGAGAGTGAGAAGGACATATGAGAGGGAGAGAGAGAGAAATTCAGGAATTCCTACTGTGAATCTACAGAGTGAGGAAAAAGAAAGTATGAAGGGAGATAGGAAAGTGGAGAGTGCATGGGAAATGAAATGTTCATACAGAAATTTAGAGAGACATAAGAATGGCCATACTGGATCAAACCAATGGTCCATCTAGCCAGTATCCTGTCTTCAGACAGTGGCCAATGCCAGGTGCTTCAGAGGGAATGAACAGAACAGGTAATCATCAAGGGATCCATCCCATCATCCATTCCCAGCTTATGGCAGACATAGGTTTGGGACACTTCAGAGCATGATTTTGCATCTGCCCATCCTGGCTAATAGCTATTGATGGACCTATCCTCCATGAACTTATCTAGGTTTTTTTTTAACCCTGTTATAGTCTTGGCCTTCACAACATCCTCTGGCAAAAGGACATTTTAATGTCCTTTGTATGGTGCATTTACAGAAATCTGTTGTACAGAACAGATGTCTACTGCATTTGTTAGTAAATATTCCAAAGAATTATAGAAGTATATAATGCAAAAACAATTTGTTAACAATTATGTAACTCGTGAGTGGGGAATGCAGGCAGGGTGAATGTGGGGGATGCTGGGAGTGTGGGTATAGCTCAAGTATTCTATTCAGCTCTTATACCAGGCCCACCACAATGGTCTTGAATTTTAACACCATCTTTCCTACTATGGCTACTGTGTATAAACCAAAGGCTACTGAAAACATAGAGAAGTAGTGTGCCTATTGGAATGTGCTTGTATGTATGCATGCAGGTTGAATGGAGGCTGCAAAGGGTAAGGGACTCTATTGGATTTAACAATATTTCCTAGAAGCTTCTCATTTCAATGCTTTGAAATAGCCATCTTGGGTTAGCTCACATAACATGGAACTCTAATACCAGAGGTCAAAACACTGTCATTTAGAGGATGAAATCATGTCCTTTTCCCCACTTTTGTACAGGTTTCCAATTCAATTCACCAAACCTTCCATTTAAATAAAAATAATTATTTCAATAGGACAAGGTTGGGTGAGGCCTTTACAAAGGCCCCTTTTTTTGGGCCAATAAAATATATTGTTTCATCCACCTTGTCTTGCTAATATCCTGGGACTGACACGGCTCCAACAACATAGCATACATTATTCTAATGAGCAAGCCTGTACTTTTAAAATGATCACTTTATGGAAGAATTTCTTGCGATATGAGAATCTTACAACTTCAGAGAGCTCTGTACCTCCAGGCAGGTATATGATCACTGTGATGAGCATTTACTCTCGTTGTTAGTTCTGTGGAGAGTTGTTAACTCTAAGTTGCTACTGCTGCCAGCATTGCTGTTCTTGGAGCTCCAATGTCACCAGCACTAGCAAAAAGTGCAACATGTTAATTCAGCAAACCACCAGGATACCGCACTGTCTCCCTCACCCCAATCCCCTGCCCAAACCCTGAGCCTCCCCCCACACCCAAACTCCCCCCTGGAGATCGCACCCAGCACCCTCCTAATACCCCAACCCCCTGACCCAGCCCCCTCTTGTACCCCCAAACTCCTCATCCCCAGCCTCATCTCACCACCCCCACCCCAAGCCAGAGCCATCAACTATCTCCTCACACCGCAACCCCCAGCTGGAGCCCTCACCCACCTCCAGCATCCCTGCCCCAGCCCAGTGAGGTTGGGGGAGAGCGAGTAATGGAGGGCGTGAGGATGGTGTGAGTGGGGGTGGGACAGGGCTGTTTTGTTTTGTGCAATTAGAAAATTGGCAACCCTAGCCCCACCACCAGCAGCTCAGAGCTTGGGGGAGGGAATGAGTGGTGCCAGTTGTGGGGGGAGCGTCTCCACACACACCCTGCAGGGAGCTTGATGTGGCTCCATTACACCCTGCCAATCAAGGAGTGATGGGGTGTCATGTGCTCACTCTGCAGCCCAATCAGAGGGCAGCGCTGTAGGGGCCCTAATTCAACTTCTTTTCTGCTTGCTGTGGAGACAGCAGGGTCTGTTGGGCCATGGAGTTGTGACTTGTGGGCCTCAAGCCCTACCTGCAAACCCAGCTGGTAAGTGTGTGATGGGTTCCCGCAGCCTCCCCTTGTACTGGGGCACTGAACATGGCATGCCCCTCACCCTCTCCGGCAGACATCCCTAGGCCTTGTCTCCCCCCACCCTGAATGATCCATGGAGCCCCGGCCTTATCCCTCGCACCTGATCTACTAGGGTTTGTTTACACTGCAATCAGCAGCGTGACTGTGGCACTTGTAGATGTACCCAGGTAAGATAGCTAGCTTGAATAATAACAGTAGTGAAGCCACAGCAGCATAGGCTAGCCACTTGAGCCACTTTATTCATAGTCAGGGTCCTGGATGGGTTTGTACAGCCCTGTCTATGAATAAAGACCAAAGAGTGTTTCATTGTAACACAGACTGGGGAAAGGCACTCACTCAGGATCCATTCACTCAAGAGCCAACTAACAAGTGGGGCTCTTTTTAACTGACAGATTGGCTCCTGGTTCCTGTGAAGCCAGCCAGCTCTGCAGCTGAGTGAACTCTGGAGGGGAAGGGGAACCTCCTTTATTAGCTAGGAAAGAGAACTATTTGTAAGTGTAAGTCCTAGTTTGCATTTTATGGTTTTGTCTTGTGTTGTATCCATTTGTTTCCAATCCATCATTATCGCTTGTTTCTAGTGCAATCTCTAGTCTCTCTTAAATAACCCTTCTTTACTTTCATTACAAGAGTTGTGTCATACAGGCATGGTGATTTAATTAAAACAGGTAAACTGGGGTACACTGCTCCTCTGGGGGGCAGAGGATCTGGGATTCCTATGAGTAACTAGTGTCAGGGGCTGGATTCCACAGGAGAACACTTCAAGAGGACTCAGGGACTCTGGTGCACCTCTTATTAACCTGCAAGGCAAAGACAGGGCTGGCATAGCCGGGGAGAATGCTTGAGTGACTGAAAGGCCGGTGGTGTTAGGGTGCTAACACCCACTTATCACAAACAAGACTCCCTCATGCTAGAGACAGGGGTAACAAGGTGACTCACAGTCCAGAATACTAAATCCTGGGAATTGTCACACTAAGGAAGAAGTAAGTTGACTATATTTAGGAGAAATGTATTGCTAAAACATTAGGCTTAAATCAGCGAGGGCAATGTTAACATTGCCATTTATTAGCCCTTATATGCATTTGATTTGAGTCAGAAATTATGGAAAAAATGAAATATCTAAAGATCTTCAACTACTCCTACTTAAGATAATTTTTCCCTGCTGCTTTTAGTATTAGGAAGTGGGATCTAAAAATCTCATTTTATATAAATGCATCAGGAGTCCACTAGACAGTATAGGAAACCAACACTATAGGCTTGAGGCATTGCTTGTCATAGAAGGCCCTCCGAGGGGGGCTGAGTGAGTGTCCCACTCAAGATGTGGGATGGTCTATAAGCCTCCAGGTAAATGACCTATGAGGCCTACCATATTGATGTTGCTCCAAGCATTTCAAGATAAATCATAGGCCATGTCTACACTTACCGGAGATCAACACTACTGTGATCGATGCAGCGGGGCTCGATTTAGCGGGTCTGGTGAAGACCCATTAAATCGACAGCAGAATGCTCTCTGGTCGACTCCAGAACTCCACCGGAATGGGAAGAGTAAGGTAAGTCAATGGGAGCATGTCTCCCATCGACGCAGTGCGATGTAGGCACTGTGGTAAATCGACCTAAGCTACGCTGACTCCAGTTACGTTATTCACGTAGCTAGAGTAGTGTAATTTAAGTCGACTTACCCAGGAAGTGTAGACCAGGCCATAGATTCCAAGGCCAGAGAGAACCATTGTGATCATTTAGTCTGACCTCCTGTATAACACAGACCATAGAACTTCCCCAAAATAATTCCTAGAGCAGATTTTTTAGAAAAATATCCAATTTTCATTTTAAAGTGCCAGTGATGGGGAATTCACCATAACCCTTAGTAATTTTTTTTTCCAATGTTTAATTCCCTAACTGTTATATGCCTTATTTTCATCTGAATTTGTCTCGCTTCAACTTTCAATGAGTGCTGATGCAACAAAACATGGATCGGGGAGGCTCCCAACCCTGAAGCGAGGTGGGATCAGGAATGCAAGAAGTGGGATTAGGTGGGGGTAGAGTTGCCTCCTGGTGCCCTGCGTGTTTGAATTTTTAACCCTCTACTGCATGCTATACCATGATCTGAGAAATAGTCATGTACTAAATTCAAACACAGGATGTAGCAAATGACAGAAGGGCAGCACAAGTAGCAGGGCAGCACAAGTAGCAGGCCAAGCACTGAGGCAGCAGGGTCCACTAGGGAGAATCATAACATGAACTGACACTTGCAAAAATCCTTATCTGAAGAGGACAAGAGCCTCACCACTCACTGGATAGTGGTGTGAAAGAGTAGATTCAACCTGAGCAATTTCTACCCTGCCCACGCTTTTCTCTCCTTTCCCTAGAGGGTCTTACCTTCCCTGTCTGCCTGGGAGACTGATGCTGTCTGGTCAAGGAGAAATATATTTTAAAAATTATATATATTTAGCCCTTTTCTTTCTCTGTCTTACTTTTCTTTCCTACTCCCTTGCTCTTTCCAGGGCCCCCTTCTCCTTTTCTCTTTTTACTTCCCACGTTGCAGTGCTTTTTTTCCCTAATCACTCTTTGGCCCCTTGGCTTTCTTTTTTCCCTACCAACCCTCGACTCATATGCTCTTTGCCACTGCACGAACCGCTCATGTCCCACATTCAGATTTCTGGATTTGGCTTCTTCTCTGAGTGTCTGCCAGAATGCCTCCTCTGTGATATCTTCAATGCATGTACTGGAAGTTATTTACACTACCCAACACAAGCATTATACACCCATGCCACAATCAAGTCCTAGCTCTAGGCTAATGCCCTCTTCCATGTCTAACTACTAGCAAAAGTTCCTTCAAATCAATGCTAGAGCCAAATGCCTCCCTTCCCAATTAAAGGTCAGAAGAAACACACCCCATCCCCAAACCAGAAGAACCTCTGAGAGAATGCTTAGTAAAAGTGCTACCTTTGAACAACAAACCCACCACCCTTTCTTTCTTTCCTTTTCTTTTTCCTCACTTCAGTCCTTCCTTGGATTCAATGCCCCATCCAGTTCCAGCTTGTTTAAACAAATTCCCTGTCCCAAGTTACTGCTACCACCATTTCAAGAACTGGGGTTCACACTGGGCTAAATCTGGCTTCACACTCTGCCCCATTAAGTGGAAATAACCCAAAAGCAGCTGATAAATAGAAGTCCAGGACTGAAAGGGTTACTGGAGAGGGGATGTGATGGGGAAGAAAGGGTTAGCGGAAAGAAAATAGCCCGACACTCTTCCCAGCTTGTTTGATGGAGATGCGACCTGGCAGCATTGAAAAGCTTTAAGATTAATGGAGAAAAGGCGGAATCTGACAGCTTTTCCGCTGGTTTCACTCCTCCTGGGTGGGCCGATTGGTCTTGAATGTCACTCGCTACTTAATCTTGTGTATCTGAAACAGACTGATGTGTTTGGGGAGCCCCGCTTGCTCTGTATAGACATCAATTGGAAAGGCAGATAAAAGGAAACTGCATTGAATTACTCTCTTATGCCTTTTATAGAGCACTTTCTGACTACAAAATAATTAGTAGTGTCATCCAGCACAACTATCATACTTAGGATGCTCCTTAAAAGTGGTGATGCAAAGTATTCCATGTTTATGCCATTCCAGCAGCTTCCCCGAATTACCACTAAGCCTATGTGTATTTAGATCCAAATGGAAACTTCGCTGGATAATATCCAATTATTGAATCTCACCTCATTGTTTGTAAACACCTTAGATCTACTATTTTTTCTGCACAAGTCTATTGATTGATGTATGTTTAAATCTCAAGATATGCTATATATTTTACATAATATATTATATAGCCTTGCTGCACAGAACAGGAAAAGATGTAAAAACACAGCAAGCCCTGCTCCTAGTGAATGTGCTGCATTCTCCCGTGATAATGGGTGCATTAGAATGACACAAAAATCAGCAATTTTCTACCTGCTGTGAGTCTGGAGGGTGATTGCACTGCTGCAAATAGATTTCTTAAAAAAACAAACAAACTCTGAGTTTGATTCTGACCTCACCTATATTAGTTTAATTCCAGATACAGCAGCATAGAACAGGCGTGAGCTAAAAAGCAAGCCCCTTGTGTCAAATGCTGCTCTCGTGTATTACAGAGTAAATGTGGGCTTTCTCGTTGATGTCAATGGAGATCATCCAGATTTACACCAGCTGGAAGGTGAAGCAGTTCCTTAGTGTATAATCAATAGCAGTTGAGAGTAAGCTGATAAACATTTAACTGGTTTATATTTAAAAGTTAGGAATGTTTTGTTGCTACTGCATGCAATAACTGTATCTGCTGTTAGGCGACTGTTGAAAGAATCTTTCAAACACTGGGCCAATTTTTAAGAGAAATATATTTATTTGAGAGAGTGTCAACATTTTCTCTCATATTTGAAAAAAAATAACGGACACACAATAAAGATTAAACTGTTAAGCTGGGTCACAGCAAGCACTTGGTGGAAACTACAGTGCTGGCCTAACTCAACAATGCACTTCCAGTGCATTTAGACTAGCACCTGAAAAGTAGAGACACTTACAGGGTAATTCAGATTGTTCCTTTAGCAATTATGAAGACCTATTCAAACTGTCATGAAAATGTATTTCTTGGTACTGAACAAGCTTTTCTTTAAAAAAAGCATCATCTTTTAGGACTCAGTGGCATTGTATAAAAAGAAAACGTGCTGTTATATAAAATGTTAATCAAGGCACGTAACAAGCTACGGGGACACCTGCCACTTCAGTGTTTATATTTCAACATGCTAATTCTCATGTCCTGCTGGAGGACATAGGGGATATAAAGTGAATGATGACTCTCTATAGTGTAAATGTCACAGACCTTTGTTATTTAATTTATTTATTTTAATAGAGGAATTCCCAGACATCATACTATTTTTAAAGACCAGCTGTTCTTTTCTGGCCAGTTAGGTCTGTTTAAACAAAGCTGCAGGCAAACAATAAGGTTTTAATATTATCATTATATTGATTCTTTAAAATATTTTAAATTTTGATAATTGGTTTATCCAATAATTCAAGCACAGGAAAATTTGCAAACTCCCAGCATTTTCATTTTATTTTGTGTGTGTGTGCGCGCACGCACACACACTTGCGTGCATTGCTAGTACATTTGTGTTTATAAACAGTAACATACACTCATTCCCTAAGATATAGATTCTTCTTAGAGGTCAGATAATTATTTTCCTGCTTCTATACATCTCTCACCAATTGCCCCTTAAATGAAAGTTATAGCAATTGGGGAAAGCTGAGAAGAGTAACCAAGTATGGACAAGATTTTGTGTAGTAAATGAATTCCTATACTAAGTATGTGCTGAACATGGGTTGGCTTTAGATAAGAAATGAGGAAGACGAATGTGAAGTAAGCCACTACTACTTCTTGCAATATTATAAGGTGTCAGGAAAAATCAAATGGAACACTTATAATTACAGATTTCTCAAATCATTTATTTTTCTGGAAGGATTACTTTAAACGTATGAAAATCTATATGAAGCTTTAAAACTATTCAATAAAATTTGTCTAATCTCTTATAAGTAGGGTTTTGTCTGAGTTTTCAAAGAGTAGCACTTACTTAGGTGCTGATCATACAAAAGCTTAATTTCTCTCTTGTGAGTAATCCCACTGAAGTCAATGCATGCATAACATTAAGCATATGGATAAGTGCTTACAGGATCTGGGCCTTAGATTGTAAAAAGATGGCAAAATAAAACTGAATTAAAATGGACTTGAGATTCCCTGTGAGCGCTGTACATGAGTGATTCCCACTAGCTAAATGCATGTAATCTTATTTTGGAAGAAAAGACCATTATGTGCTCATAACATATTAGTGCTTAGACACCTTGATGATAAGTGTTATACATAAAATTTTGGCAGACAGACTAGATTAAATAGAAAAATCTATGAATCACTGCCACTATAAGCCATAATAGATAACTTTTTATTTTGTGAAATATTAATACATCAGCATGCAACATTTCTTTTGAGGCCATTATACTCTTCATAGACTACTTTACAGGGACTTTACATAATGGATTATTGTCACAATAAACTGCAAGACTCTTTTGAGTCATAGTAGCTACTTTGTCAATGGACATGCTGCTGCCTTGGCACAATTCTTGTGTCTACCTACTGGTACAACCCTTCTAAAATGTTTGACAAGAAACAGGAGTTTGAATACATTAGATTATGCTTTTATATGCAAACACCAGAGAGTTTATTTTTCTTCCACACACAGCAAATGCTGTGATTCCATATGAAAAACTAACCACCCAGCTTTTTAAAAAACAAACGACATGATTTTAAGTTTTAAGGGTAGATCAAACAAATCTGAATTCTAAAGATTGTTTAACTGTTATAATATGGCAGAAAAACACAAACATAAGATTTTGGGCCTGAGTATACATCCCTTGCACAGCCAAAAGAGACATGTTTAGTACCCTGAATTACATTTATCAAAGGGGGTGGGGGGCATGGCAAAACATTGTCAGTTACCAAGACTTTGTAAATTTCAGCCCACAGCCCACTTTTAAAATTGAGTCATGACATCCTGAAAATAAGGGGCCATTTATAGTGGAGAAAACAGCAAAATTTTCTTGCTTACATTGTTACTACATTTATCTAGAGAACTGTGTTTTTAAAACCTACCTCTAAAGAACTTTATACAGTTGGGTTCAAATTGGCCAAACCAGGAAATTCAAAGGTAATGTTTGCACTCCATCCACTAACCTCTGCCATTGTAGAATAATAATTAGATATGATCTTTTCATGATATATGTGTATAGCGCTTACACAATGGGGCCTTTACCCAGACTGGGGACTTTAGGTACTAATGAAACAAATAGTTAGTGGCAATGTTTCTCATGGACTCATTGTCGTGCAAAATTCCTCAAGAAAAATGCTAAATGCCTTATAAACAGGATCCCATGTACCCTGTAGCACAATAGGGCCAAAATCTGCTGCAGCAACCTCTAAATGTGTTCCATGTTTATGACAGGAGTGAAGGGACTCCTGTCCCTGCCCTCACATGAACCTGTGGTTGAAAACACTAAGTGATGTAAAATTTCTTGATTATTTTCAGCGTTGCCAATTTTTACAATTTCATCATGAGTAATGCAATTTTGGTCCCTGCTGGACACAATCTGGCTATGATGAGAGAACCTCCAGCCTTCCCCAGGAGAAATCTTTGGGACTGGCTACTTCACCCACCTCCTGGTGAAGAGCAACCAATCAGGGAAGCATGGATAGAGAATTCAGCAATGTACCCAAGGATATTGTTGAACTCGATGGGATTATGAAGTCATCTGGTATGTCTCCACTGGTGATGATTTACATTGGAGCCAATGATTCAGCATCATGTGGAACTACACAGATTATAGAAGACTTAAGGGATCTTGGAAGGGACACAAAAAAGAGGAAAAAGAAAAGGAGTACTTGTGGCACCTTAGAGACTAACAAATTTATTAGAGCATAAGCTTTCGTGAGCTACAGCTCACTTCATCGGATGCACATCCGATGAAGTGAGCTGTAGCTCACGAAAGCTTATGCTCTAATAAATTTGTTAGTCTAAGGTGCCACAAGTACTCCTTTTCTTTTTGCGAATACAGACTAACACGGCTGCTACTCTGAAAAAAGAGGAAAGTTCAAATGAGATCCCAGGTGTGAGAGAAGGCAGAAATACATCACAGGTTTCATAGAAGGCAGAAATACTGGTGGTGATCTGTTGGCTGCATGATTGTTTTTGGTTTGGTGGAGCACTGGGTGATAATCCAGTCGGAGAAGGGCCTCTGCCTCACAGGTAGGATGCAAATCTTCTTGATTCAAAACTCGCTGGAGTAGCCAGGACAATGCAAGGGGAAGGTTCCAAGAAGGTAAAAAACAGTACAAACTCAGACACAAGCAAGAGGAAGTAGAAATTCTCATTGATGAGAAAAATTTTAATATAATGCACATTACTGAAACCTGTGACAATTCACATGATTGGAAAGTTAAAACTGCTAGTTAAAAACCTCTTTAGAAAGGATAGAGCAGAAAAAAAGTGGTGGGAGGGGCACTCTACATTAAATACATCGTTACCTGTTTTAGAGTTATTGAAAACTAAGAACCACAAGATCTTGTCTGTATAAGGATCAATGTGCTAACTAACACAGCCCAGGAGGGAGTAATGATGGGGGGGAGGCGGAAATACAGACTTCAGAATCAACTGAAAAAAACAGGATGAGTTAGTCCTTAAGCAGCTGCCTGTAATGTGTGGGGGAAAAGGGGTTGTTATGGAGACTTCAGTTGGGGAGATATATGCTGGAGGTCTCATACAGCCAGTAGTAAATCATCATTAGCATTTGCAAAAATTATGGATGATAATGTCTAACACAAAAGATATTACACCCAATATAGAATAATTCTATTCGGGACTTATAGATTCATAGATACTAAGGTCAGAAGGGACCTTTCTGATCATCTAGTCTGACCTCCTGCACAGTGCAGGTCACAGAATCTCACCCACCCACTCCTATGAAAAACCTCACCCATGTCTGAGCTATTGAAGTCCTTAAATCATGGTTTAAAGACTTCAAGGAGCAGAGAAGCCTCCCTCAAGTCACCCATGCCCCATGCTACAGAGGAAGGTGAAAAACCTCCAGGGCCTCTCCAATCTGCCCTGGAGGAAAATTCCTTCCCGACCCCAAATATGGCAATGGGCAAGATTCAACAGCCAGATACTACAGAGAATTCTTTCCTGGGTAACTCAGATCCCATCCATCTAATATCCCATCTCAGGGGATTTGGCCTATTTACCCTGAATATTTAAAGATCAATTACTTACCAAAATCCCATTATCCCATCATACCATCTCCTCCATAAACTTATCAAGTAGAATCTTAAAGCCAGATAGATCTTTTGCCCCCACTGCTTCCCTTGGAAGGTTATTCCAAAACTTCACTCCTCTGACGGTTAAAAACCTTCGTCTGATTTCAAGTCTAAACTTCCTGGTGGCCAGTTTATACCCATTTGTTCTTGTGTCCACATTGGTGCTGAGCTGAAATAATTCCTCTCCCTCTCCCGTATTTATCCCTCTGATATATTTATAGAGAGCAATTTTAGTTAGGCTAAACAAGCCAAGCTCCTTAAGTCTCCTTTCATAAGACAAGTTTTCCATTCCTCGGATCATCCTAGTAGCCCTTCTCTGTACCTGCTCCAGTTTGAATTCATCCTTTTTAAACATGGGAGACCAGAACTGCACACAGTATTCTAGGTGAGGTCTCACCAGTGCCTTGTATAACGGTACTAAAACCTCCTTATCCCTACTGGAAATGCCTCTCCTGATGCATCCCAAAACCGCATTAGCTTTTTTCACAGCCATATCACATTGGCAGCTCATAGTCATCCTATGATCAACCAATGCTCCAAGGTCCTTCTCCTCTTCCGTTACTTCTAATTGATGCGTCCCCAACTTATAACTAAAATTCTTGTTATTAATCCCTAAATGCATAACCTTACACTTCTCACTATTAAATTTCATCCTATTACTATTACTCCAGTTTACAAGGTCATCCAGATCCCCCTGTATAATATCCCGATCCTTCTCCGAATTGGCAATACCTCCCAGCTTTGTATCATCTGCATACTTTATTAGCACACTCCCACTTTTTGTGCCACGGTCAGTAATAAAAAGATTAAATAAGATTGGTCCCAAAACTGATCACTGAGGAACTCCACTGGTAACCTCCCTCCAACCTGACAGTTCGCCTTTCAGTAGGACCCGTTGCAGTCTCCCCTTTAACCAATTCCTTATCCACCTTTTGATGTACATATTGATCCCCATCTTCTCCAATTTAACTAATAATTCCCCATGTGGCACGGTATCAAATGCCTTACTGAAATCTAGGTAAATTAGATCCACTGCATTTCCTTTATCTAAAAAATCTGTTACCTTTTCAAAAAAGGTAACAGATTGGCAGGTTGGTTTGGCACGATCTACCTTTTGTAAAACCATATTGTATTTTGTCCCATTTACCATTGACTTCAATGTCCTTAATTTCTCCTTCAAAATTTTTTCCAGGACCTTGCATACTACAGATGTCAAACTACCTGGCCTGTAGTTACCCGGATCACTTTTTTTTCCTTTCTTAAAAATAGGAACTATATTAGCAATTCTCCAATCATTCGGTACTACTCCTGAGTTTATAGATTCATTAAAAATTCTTGCTAATGGGCTTGCAATTTCAGGTGCCAATTCCTTTAATATTCTTGGATGAAGATTATCTGGGCCCCCCGATTTAGTCCCATTAAGCTGTTTTAGTTTGACTTCTACCTCAGATATGGTAATATCTACCTCTATATCCTCATTCCCATTTGTCAAGCTACCATTATCCCCAAGATCCTCTTTAGCCTTATTAAAGACTGAGACAAAGTATTTGTTTAAATATTGGGCCATGCCTAGATTATCTTTAACCTCCACTCCATCCTCAGTGTTAAGCGGCCCCACTTCTTCTTTCTTAGTTTTCTTCTTATTTATATGGCTATAGAATCTTTTACTATTGGTTTTAATTCCCTTTGCAAGGTCCAACTCTACTCGACTTTTAGCGCGTCTCACTTTATCCCTACATGTTCTGACCTCAATTAGGTAGCTTTCCTTGCTGATCCCTCCCATTTTCCACACCCTGTATGCTTTCTGCTTCTTCTTAATCACCTCTCTAAGATGCTTGCTCATCCAGCTTGGTCTACAACTCCTTCCTATGAATTTTTTCCCCTTTCTTGGGATACAGGCTTCCGATAGCTTCTGCAGCTTTGATTTAAAGTAATCCCAGGCCTCCTCTACCTTTAGATCCATAAATTCTTCAGTCCAATCCACTTCCCTAACTAATTTCCTTAATTTCTGAAAGTCAGCCCTTTTGAAATAAAAAACCTTAGTTGCAGATTTATTTTTGTTAATCCTTCCATTTAGTTTGAACTGAATTAGCTCATGATCACTTGAGCTAAGATTGTCCCCTACAACCATTTTTTCTATGAGGTCCTCGCTACTCACCAAAATTAAATCTAAAATGGCATCCCCTCTAGTCGGTTCAGCAACTACTTGATGAAAGAATCCATCAGCTATCGCATCTAGGAAAATCTGAGCCCTATTATTATTACTAGCACTGGTCCTCCAGTCTATATCTGGGAAGTTAAAGTCTCCCATGATCACGCAGTTTCCATTAGTATTTACTTTATTAAAAACATTAAAAAGAGCTCTATCCATATCCAAATTAGATCCCGGCAGTCTATAGCACACCCCAAGCACTATCGTAGGAGAGGCTTTACTAGTTTTCTTCCCCAATGTAATTTTTGCCCACACGGACTCTGTCTTATCCATTGCATCGCTTCTTATTTCTTACATTCTACCTCATCATTGATATACAATGCTACTCCACCACCTTTACCTTTGTTTCTGTCTTTCCTAAACAGCACATTCCCTTCAATACCTCTAGTCCAGTCATGACTACTATTCCACCATGTTTGTGTTATCCCTATAATATCTGGTTTCACTTCCTGCACCAGTAGCTCTAGTTCCTCCATTTTGTTACCTAGGCTCCTCGCATTGGTGTATAAACATCTTAATTTTTGCTGTTTGGCCTCGCTCACATTTTGTATCCTATTAGGCACAGTCATTCTACAGCCAGTATAACCTATTAGACTAGTATCCACACCGGCCTCGCTCCTTATATACATTCTCCTACCCACAGCTGTATCCTTTCTTACTTCGTCTTCTTCCCTCTCAATGCTAAAATCTGGCGTGGAGATTTCCTGGACATCTCCCATCCATCTCCCCCTAATTCCTAGTTTAAAGCTCTCTTTATCAGTTGCGCCAGCCTTGATCCTAGAAGTCTATTTCCTTCCCTACTCAGATGAAGTCCATCCCGAGAGAACTGTCCTCTGTCCGTGAATGCCTCCCAGTGGCCATACATCCCAAAGCCCTCCTTATAGCATCACTGCCTAAGCCATCTGTTGTCATAATCTTGTCACACCTTTGTTGCCCTTCTCTAGGAACAGGAAGAATCCCGCTAAAGATCACCTGAGCCTCAATTTCCTTAAGCGTCTTCCCCAGCCTAGCATAGTCTCCCTTAATACTTTCCAGCGAGAATCTAGCCGTATCATTTGTTCCCACATGAAGGATAATTAGGGGATTCTTTCCTACTCCCTTTAGGATCCTTTTCAACCTCAGGTCTACATCCCGTATCTTAGCACCCGGAAGACAGCACACCTTTCTATTCTCTGGATCAGCTCTAGTTACAGGCCTGTCTATTCTTCTCAATAAAGAGTCCCCGATCACATAGACCTGCCTTTTCCTGGTGACAGTGCTATTCTCCAGTCTCTCCCCTGTTCCCTCTGGCTGCAAGTTCTTTCCATTCCTATTTTCCCTTATAATCTTCTTCAACCCATCCTGTATCCTCCTGGGGCTCATATTTGGTCTAGTCTCCCTTGACTCTTCCGCTTTTCTTATAGGACTAGCCTCTCTTCTCTTCTTCCTTACCCTTCCACCTTCAACAAGTACCTGCTGAGCCCCTTCTTCATTTTCCAACTCTGCAAACCTGTTCCTAAGCTCTATTTCTCCTTCACTAGCCCATCTTTTCGTCTGCCTCGTTCTTTGAGTCACGTGTTTCCACTGACCACTTTCCTCACCCAGTCTCCCCTCAAAATTCCCCAGCCCTGCTTCATCCATGAGTCTGAGCTTTTCCCTTCAGATACCTCATATCTTTGCTCCATCATCTGCTCAAACCCCTTCCTAAACTCAACCAGACTTTCCACCTGCATCTCCAAACCTCGGATCTTTTCCTCCTCCAGCTCTATCAGACGACATTTCATGCAGAAAAAACTCTTACCGGTTCCTCCCTCCAGGATCACGTACATACCACAGCTTCCACATCCAGTCATCCTCAATGTGTCTTTTACTACAGGAGTCACTCCCACAGCTGCCTCCATATCTGTCATCACCTTCCCACCTAAAGCCTGTTAATCTGGGAAACACAAGGCACACCAAAAAGACCCCCCCCCAGCAAAAGTAAACCCAAACAAGCACCACAATCCAAACTCCCCTGTTTAGAGCTCTGTTTGCTAGCTCCTGTGCCACTGCCTGACTGGCTGGCTACCTTTATAGGACCCCTAGTCAGAAGCCCCACCCCCTAAGCAGGGCTCAGCTGCTCTCCCAGCACAAAGCCCCACCCCCTAATCAGGGCTCAGCTGCTCTCCCAGCACAAAGCCCCTACACACACACAAATACTAAAAATACAAAACCAAGTACAACTACCTTCTCCTCCAACAGAACTCCCACTCAAACTCCCCTGTTTAGAGCTCTGTTTGCTAGCTCCTGTGCCACTGCAGCTGTCTGACTTCATTCTGACACATAAAGATGAATGATTTACTGGATTGGAAGTTACTGGTTGCCTAGGGATCAATGATCATTACCTGATTATATTCATTTGTGGCAAACAGAGGATAGTTCCAGCCAATCAAATATATATTTGGTGTTTCAGAGGGTTAATTTTCCTAAAACAAGGTAAATTATGAGTGAAATGGAGAGGGAAAATATAGACAGAAAAATGTGAATGAAAATAGGGAGTTCTTTAAGATGAGTTTATTAGCTGGCCAGAAAGCCACAAGCAAGAAAGAAGACAATTTTGGCTAAAAGCTCATCCTGACTCAATGGTGAAATGAGGGCAGCAATCTGAAATAAAAGAGCAACATATAATAAATGGAAAAAGGGGAAATAGATAATAATTGATATAAATTAGAAGTTATGAGATGTAGACAATTGGTAAGGAAAGCTAAAGCTATCAGGGAAAAATACATGGTTGGCAGGTTAAGAACAAAAAGAAGGTATTTTTAAGTATATGTGTGTGTGCATGATGGTTAGGACTCTTGCCTCAGGGGTTTGGGGGTTTTTTGGGGGGAGGGGAGGTCTGATTCATAACATTGCCACCCCCAACAGTTCAAAAATCATATGTTTGACTATGCTTAGCTTCAGTGCCTTGAACTATAATGGAGCAAATAATCAATCACTTAGTAAGCACCTAGAAGGTAATAAGGTAATAAGTAACAATCAAAATGGATTTGTTAAGATCAGATCATGTCAGACCAACCCAATATCCTTCTTTGACAGGGTAACAAGCCTTATTGAGGTGGAGGGGAGGCAGTAAGGCTTTTGACACTGTCTTACATGACTTTCTCATGAGCAAACGAGAAATATAGCCTAGACAAACCTGCTATATGGTGGATGCACAAACAGGCACCGGCTTCTAACTTTCCCATGGGGTGCTCAATCCCGGCTCTGCTCCATCCCTTCCCTTGAGGCCCCACCCTGCCTCTTCCCGCCCGACTCTTCCCCACTGCTTTCCACCCACTCCCCTGAGCATGCCCAATTCCCACTCCTCTCCCTCCCTCTCTACCTCCCAGGGCATCCTGCATGCTGTGGAATAGCTGGGAGGGAGGGTGAGGAGTTGATTGACAGAGGTCCCCAGTGGGTGCGAGTGGGAGGAAGGGGAGCTTTGCTGCTAGTGGGTGCTAAGGCCCCGATAATTTTTTTCCATGGCTGCTCCAGCCCTGTCCAGTTCTATTCAGTATCTTCATAAATGATTTTGGATAATGGCATAGAGAGTACATTTATAAAGTTTGCAGATGATACCAAGCTGGGAGGGGTTGCAAGTACTTTGGAGAACAGGCTTAGAATTCAATATGATCTTGACAAACTAGAGACATGGTCTGAAATAAATAGGATGAAAGTCAATAAGGACAAATGCAAAGAACTACACTTAGGAAGGAATAATCAACTGCGTACATACAAAATGGGAAATGACTACCTAAGAGGGCATTCTGAAGAAACGAAGCTGGGGGTTATAGCGGATCACAAACTAAATACGAATTGTCAATGTCTAATGTCTTGTTGCAAAGCAAAACAAAACAAACCCAACCCCCCAAAAACCCTGAACATCATTTGAGGCTATATTAGCGGGAATGTTGCAAACAAGACTCCAAACGTTATTCTTCCACTAATAAGGGCTCAGCTGGAGTACTGTGTCCAGTTCTGGGCACTACGCATTGGGAAAGAAATGGACAAATTGGAGAGAGTCCAGAAGTAAGCAACAAAAATGATTAAAGGTCTAGAAAACATGACGTATGAGGAAAGATTGAAAAAACTGGGTTTATTTAGTTTGGAGAAGAGAAGACTGAGAGGGGACATAACAGTCTTCAAGTATATAAAAGGTTGTTATAAAGAGGATGGTGATAAATTGTTTTCCTTAGCCACTGAGGACAGGACAAGAAGTAATAGGCTTAAATTGCAGCAAGGGAGATTTAGGAAAAACTTTCTAACTGTAAGAGTAGTTAAGCCCTGGAACAGGTTACCTAGGGAGATTGTGGGAATCTCGATCATTAGAACAGGTTAGACAAACACCCATCTCTATTCTTTAGGCCTCAGCTCCAGTAAAATTGCCTTGGCTCCCTAACTCCAAACTTCCTTCCCCTTTCGTGTGCCAGGGAAACAAGGAGCTTGTAGCCAGATTCAGCAGCTCATTTCCCCAGTGTCCCCATTGCTGCACTGTTCCCCAGATGGCCTGGCTTATCATCCTACACTTCTGGCTCACCCTGCTTTCCTCCCTGGGATGACAGCTGGACTCCAGCTCTCACTTTTCAATCCCTTGCTGCCGACTTCCATGGAACAGTTCAGGGAACGCTCATTGCACTCCAATTAACTCCCCACAGTGGGGAAAGCAGACGTGCAAGAGGCAGCAACAGGTCAGGCGACAGGAAACAAAGCTGAGTAACCAGTAACAGCAAAATAGTGAATTCCATGAATTCGGTGGCCTCCTGTGAAATACCAACTTGCACAGCCACTGCATCATTGAGTCTCTGGGGCCCAATTCACACACCGTGGAGGTATTGTTTTAGGTTCTTTGCAGACTCGGATGATACTACGTCCATTTACACAACCATAAGGAATATGTTTTTAAATAAAAGGGGGTGAATTGCAAAGTCCATTGCCATGGAATACATGGGCTTGCTAATAAGCTTTCTCCCCTCCCCGCCAGATACTGTTGCTGCTCTTTTAATGGATTATTGATGATACAATATAATGCACATAATTAGGGTGGCCACTTTATTGGGTCCATCTGCCAGAGACTCAATTTTTGCGTAATGATAGTGCATGTCAATAACTTCCATTCAAAGTGCTGGTACTGTGAATATCGCCATCCCCCTAAAAATGCCATTAGCTTTGAGGTCTTTAACTCATTAATCTCAATTTTTAAACAAATAGTCCAGTGTATTGCTTTAGCACTAGATGGAATGTTCTGTAAGACACCCTGCACACGGTGCACCGGCCCCAGTGGCTCCTAGTGTTCTAAACTATGAGAATAATTAACCATTGGAACAATTTACCAAGGATTGTGGTGGATTCTCCATCAATGGCCATTTCTAAATCAATAGTGGATGTTTTGCCAAAAGCAGGGCTGGCCTTACCATGAGGCAAACTGAGGTGGCTACCTCAGGTGCCAGACTGTGTTTGGGGGGGCGCCACCAGAACCCAGAATGTAGAAAATTGTGTCTGCTGCTGGTATATATGTATTCTCTCTGCTCTAGATGCACAGAGATGGTGGAGTGCTGTGCTGGAGGAAGGAGGGCACAAGAGACATAACAGGCAGGCAGGAGAAAAGGTGAGCAGGAATAACAGAAAGCAGCAGAAGCTGCAGGGAGAGAGAAAGTGGGGAGCCTCTTATGTATCTCTCTAGAACCCCCAGGAGCCTGGACTGATTAACACCAGCTTCTCAGGAAGCTTCCTGTTTTCTGCTGCTTCTCTGAACCCACTTGAGGAGAACAGGCAATCAACTGAAGTAATAGGAGCTAGTTAGGCCCTTAAGACGCCGATATCTTCCCTCACTCACGCCTTTCTACCAGCCTGCTTATTTGTCCCCTTCAATTGAGTGTTGAGAGCCACTATAGCTGGCACAGAACAGCAGTCATGAGTGAAAGAAGAAAACGCCGCCCTGGGGCAGCATTCAAAAAAAGAAAGAAAGGAAGCTTTTCTATCTAAGCAGGAAGGAGCTTTTGTGAGATGCATAGATACAAATGTTCATGGTGAGCCTTCCAGCCCCAGTGAGGATGTGAGTGGTGAGGAGATGCCTGATCTTCCAGTTTGTCAGAGTGCAGGTGATCTGACAGCTACTGCAGCATCCATATCTCCATTTCAAATGGATGTAACATGCACATTCCTGAAGAAAAGTGTAGATCCGAGAAGAGTGCGGTGGAGGCACAAGAAACAGCTACTGCTAAGTTTAGTTCCTTAAGTCTAGATGATTCAGGACTGTGGACCCACTTGAGCAATAGCTTGAGGGACTTCCTTGTACTGCATGGGCCACAGCAAGTGAAAAACTTCATGTTCCCCAAACAATAAAAATAGAAGTTTCCATCCAACACATTACTGGCGTGAAATCCCCAATGGTGACAAAGTGGAGAGGCCATGGCTTATATACTCAAAAACCCAGAATGTGGATACTGTTTTTGTTGCAAACTCTTCCAGTCTAATGTTCCAGTCACATTGGGTTCTACAGGAACAAAGGACTGGAAAAATCTGGCTAGAAATCTGGCATGCCATGAGAAGGCAGCAAATCACCAGAGAGCATTCCATAGGTGGAAAGAGCTTGAAATGAGACTAAGGTTAAAGGCCACCATAGATGATCAGCATCAAGAGAAGATTGCATCAGTGGTGGTCAGCTTCTAGTGAGGCTTCTGAATTTTTTTAATGTAATTCAAAGCATCTATGTATTTTTCTCTGCATCAACTCATCAATGGCAAATTTTGAAGCAACATTTGGGAACATCCTCTCTGACATGGAAACCACTGAGTGCCACACGAGTGGAGATGATAAAGCCTATCAAACATCAAACTGGGAAGATAGATGATGCCATAGTTGCCATTATGGAGGATAATGCTATGACAGGAACTATCTGTGGAAGAACAGTGGCAGAGGGAAATGGAATCACCAGAAATATATATAACTTCACATTTCTGGGTGGCTTAGTGTTGTGGCATGACATACTGTTTGAAATAAATGTTGTAAGCAAGAGACTCCAAGGTGTTGACCTTCATATATCTGAAGCAATGGAACAACTGGACAATGCAAAGTCATACCTACAGTCTTACCGGTCAGATGAGGGATTTCCTGAAGAGTGCACAGAAGTTGGCAGAGGAACTTCAAACTGAAGCTATTTTCCCACCCATTCAAGAATACAAGAGTCACCAAAGAAGACAACATTTTGATTTCGAGGCCCGGGATAATCCCATAAGAGACCCCAAACAACAATTCAAAGTTGAATTCTTTAACCAGATGCTAGATTGTGCAATACAGTCAGCTGAAGAACATTTAATGCAGCTCAAGGAACACAGCAGTATATTTGGGATGTTGTATGATATTCCAAAACTCCTCACTATACCTGATGTCATGGTTACTTCCCCACTCTGAACTCTAGGGTACAGATGTGGGGACCTGCATGAAAACCTCCTAAGCTTACTTTTACTAACTTAGGTTAAAACTTCCCCAAGGTACAAACTATTTTACCTTTTGCCCTTGGACTTTCGCTGCCACCACCAAATGTCTAACCAGGTTTTTTATTAGAAAAGAGCCGTTTGGAAATCTCTTTCCCCCCAAAATCCTTTCACCCCCCTTCCGGGGGAAGGTTTGGTAAAAAACCTCACCAATTTGCATTGGTGACCACAGACCCAAACCCTTGGATCTTAAGAACAATGAAAAAACATTCAATTTCTTAAAAGAAGAATTTTAATATTAAAAAAGGTCAAAAGAATCACCTCTGTAAAATCAGGATGGTAAATACCTTACAGGGTAATTAGATTCAAAACATAGAGAATCCATCTAGGCAAAACCTTAAGCTACAAAAAGACACAAAGCAGGAATATCCATTCCATTCAGCACAGCTTATTTTCTCAGCCATTTAAAGAAATCATAATCTAACGCATATCTAGCTAGATTACTTACTAAATTCTAAGACTCCATTCCTGTTCTGTCTCCGGCAAAAACATCACCCAGACAGACACAGACCCTTTGTTCCCCCCCCCAGCTTTGAAAGTATCTTGTCTCCTCATTGGTCATTATGGTCAGGTGCCAGCAAGGTTATCCTAGCTTCTTAACCCTTCACAAGTGAAACGATTTTTCCTCTGGCCAGGAGGGATTTTAAAGGTGTTTACCCTTCCCTTTATATTTATGACACCTCAAGAAGACCTATACCAGCAATGCAGGGCACTAGAGACAGTGCTGACACATGATGATGTGCAATATTGATGTGCGTGATTTAGGTGATGAACTGAAAGCCCTTTCAAGATATATTCCAGAACAGCCTTTGGAGTTGATCCTGCTGAAATGTATGTGCACAAATAAGATGACCACTCTCTTTCCAAATACTTTTGTTGCTCTGCACATACTTCTAACACTTTCTGTAACAGTTGCCAGTGGAGAAAGCAGCTTCTCCAAGCTGAAGTTAATAAAAACACATCTACACTCCACAATGACACAGGAGAGTCTGGTCGGCCTTGTAACCATCTCAATAGAGCATGAGTTGGCCCAGACTGTGGACCTTCAGCAGGAAGCAGTTCAAGTCTTTGCAACGAAGAAGACACGGAAAGCACCGCTTTGATTATTCAAACAGATAAAAATGCCAGTGTTTATTATGCAGACAAGAAAACTTACATTTGCTGTTCAGGCATTTGAAAGTTAAGTGTTACTTAAAATTTTTGAACAAGGTATTTTAAGTTTCAGAGTAGCAGCCATGTTAGTCTGTATTCGTAAAAAGAAAAGGAATACTTGTGGCATCTTAGAGACTAACAAATTTATTTGAGCATAAGCTTTTGTGAGCTACAGCTCACTTCATTGGATGCATTCAGTGGAAAATACAGTGGGGAGATTTATATACACAGAGAACATGAAACAATGGGTGTTACCATACACACTGTAACGAGAGTGATCAGGTAAGGTGAGCTATTACCAGCAGGAGAGCGGGGCGGGGGGAACCTTTTGTAATGATAATCAAGGTGGGTCATTTCCAGCAGTTGACAAGAATGTCTGAGGAACAGTGGGGAGTGGCGGGGGGGAAGGGGATAGACATGGGGAAATAGTTTTACTTTGTGTAATGACCCATCCACTCCCAGTCTCTATTCAAGCCTAAGTTAATTGTATCCAGTTTGCAAATTAATTCAAATTCAGAAATCTCTCATTGGAGTCTGTTTTTGAAGTTTTTTTGTTGAAGAATTGCCACTTTTAGGTCTGTAATAGAGTCACTGGAGAGATTGAAGTGTTCTCCAACTGGTTTTTGAATGTTATAATTCTTGACGTCTGATTTGTGTCCATTCATTCTTTTACGTAGAGACTGACCAGTTTGACCAATGTACATGCAGAGGGGCATTGCTGGCACATAATGGCATATATCACATTGGTAGATGTGCAGGTGAACGAGCCTCTGATATTGTGGCTGATGTGATTAGGCCCTCTGATGGTGTCCCCTGAATAGATATGTGGACAGAGTTGGCAACGGGCTTTGTTGCAAGGATAGGTTCCTGGGTTAGTGGTTCTGTTGTGTGGTGTGTGGTTGCTGGTGAGTATTTGCTTCAGGTTGGGGGACTGGCTGTAAGTAAGGACTGGCCTGTCTCCCAAGATCTGTGAGAGTGATGGATCATCCTTCAGGATAGGTTGTTTTAGTTGGGGGCTGAAGGTGATGGCTATTCTGTTATTTTCTTTGTTAGGCCTGTCCTGTAGTAGGTGACTTCTGGGTACTCTTCTGGCTCTGTCAATCTGTTTCTTCACTTCAGCAGGTGAGTATTGTAGTTGTAAGAATGCTTGATAGAGATCTTGTGGGTGTTTGTCTCTGTCTGAGGGGTTGGAGCAAATGCGGTTGTATCGTAGAACTTGGCTGTAGACAATGGATCATGTGGTGTGGTCTGGATGAAAGCTGGAGGCATGTAGGTAGGAATAGCGGTCAGTAGGTTTCTGGTATAGTGTGGTGGTCTCTTATTAGCACCGTAGTGTCCAGGAAGTGGATCTCTTGTGTGGACTGGTCCAAGCTGAGGTTGATGGTGGAATTCCTCAAGGGCTTCTTTTCTATGGGTCCAGATGATGATGTCATCAATGTAGCACAAGTAGAGTAGGGGCATTAGGGGACGAGAGCTGAGGAAGCGATGTTCTAAGTCAGCCATAAAAATGTTGGCATACTGTGGGGCCATGCGGGTACCCATGGCAGTGCCGCTGATTTGAAGGTATACATTGTCACCAAATGTGAAATAGTTATGGGTGAGGACAAAGTCACAACGTTCAGCCACCAGGTTAGCCGTGACATTATTGGGGATACTGTTCCTGACGGCTTGTAGTCCATCTTTGTGTGGAATGTTGGTGTAGAGGGCTTCTACATCCATAGTGGCCAGGATGGTGTTTTCTGGAAGGTCACCGATGGATTGTAGTTTCCTCAGGAAGTCAGTGGTGTCTCAAAGATAGCTGGGAGTGCTGGTAGCGTAGGGCCTGAAGAGGGAGTCTTTATTGGGGTAGGTAGCAGAGCAGTACCATGAGAGGAGTAGAACAGGAAGAAGGCAGAATTGAGACCTTTCAAAGTTTTGGTCAAAGCGAGAGGGTATGGGGGCGTCATTTGAGCTCCCCGCCTCAGGTGCCAAAATGTTGTGGGCTGGTCCTGGCCAAAAGATATGCAATAGGAAGCATTGTGGGGCAGGTCTATGGCCTGTGTTATACAGGAGGGCAGACTAGATGATCACAATGGTCCCTTCTGGCCTTAGAATCTACGAATCTATAGTGCTGCTTAAAAGAAGATTCTCAGCTGCTATGCTGGAAGCCTTACCCCATCCAGCACCACCAGCCCCAGTGCTGCTGATGACCACTGGATTGAGCACCCATAAACCAGACAGAAATGAGAGTATTACCTCTGCAATAGGTGCTTATCAGGATGTGGGTGCTATTAGAGTGTTTGATTATGCTTTATTAAGCAGTGAATAATCTCAGACTCAGCTACCTGAAAGAAGGCCTCTTTTCCTGTGTTCCCTTGGTGCTGCTGACCTGATCTACTGTGTTCATCTCACTTGATTGTCCTCGTGGTTTATCATCCCGGACTAACAGGAGTGCAGTTGTGGAACCTCCAGTTATGGAACTGGCATCCTGCTCTGGCAGGCTTCCAAAGCCTATGGTTATCAAGCTTCAGAGCAAAGTCCAAGGTATATTTGTTTATACAGGCCTTGAATTAAATATTATAACAGCCCGAGAGGTCACTAATTTCAGCTGATTGCCTCTGTTTGAGAGACACTTTTATCTCCATTTTCAATGTCGTTATAGTAGCTGAATACTGGTGGAATGGGGACAGTATAAGGGGGCCTCTCTGATAATACTTCCTGTGTTCCACTATTGATGCCTGCTTTTAATCCCTCCTGTGTTTTATAGTTTCAATTGACACACACTGATATTTCATTTTATAAGTCAAGAAAATTTATTACTCCCAGAACAAACTATTACAGCCAACTGATACATGCCTGAAATGGTGGGCTATAATGGGTTTGCTAGCCCACATTTAACTTTAATTACTGCTAACAAGATATGATATCCAGAGTAAAATGCTAGCTGTAGTACTTGGACTTGTTTGCATGTGATTTCTTTTCCATGCATGTCCCCCATAGTTTGGAAGAGCAACTGGTTGCTGCCTTGATACCATATAGGTCTAGTGTGTGCTCAACTGATGGTTCTGCAGCATTAGTTGACACCAAAGGTGCTCAGATACTACAATGATGAGCACCATGGGATTGCCTATAGATAAAATAAATAGGACTTCCAGGGCTCTCTCTCGGACATGAACAGTACGGTTGGTAGACAGTAGCTCTCTCCTCATCCATCCTTCTGTCTTCTTCAGTTGGTTTAACCCTCCTTCCATTCTTTATGCTCTCTCCTCCTCCTCCTTTATCTGTTTGTTCCTCCTTTCTCCATTCCAACATGTTTTCCTTCTGTTCCACAATCTGCCCCACCACTTTCCAAGTACGTCTCCCTTTTGCTCTCCTACTCCTAAGCTTGCCCCTCTGTACCCTTATATCTCCCTTCCCTATGTCCGTGGGCTCCCAGGTGTGGAGAGCAGCAAATGTTTGGATTTCACACAGAAAAACAAGCATTTGTTGATGTAATTGTCACCCTGGCCCAGACTCTCAAAACAAAACTTGTATTAAGGAAATGCCTGGTTAAAGAGTTTGGTTTGGCTTTGTAGCACTGGTTCTAACACATTGTGTTGTGGTTTAAGAGATGCTTAACAAGTCTGTATATTCAATCTGGACCCCTTAGCTGTGCATCCAAAGACAGCTTTACTTTTCCAATCCTCCACTCTGCCCCTTTTGTTATTTAACTACATTAAAAGCGGAGTTCACACCCTTCGTTAGCTGCAGTCAAGAGACAGAGATTGCTTATTGAGACCTCCAGCTTTCTATTCCCTTACAATATTTTGATTTTTAAAAGTGTTGCTAGATAAGCATTTTGTAAATTCTTTGATGATTTTGAGTTGTGATTTTTTTTCCTGTGCAGTAATAGAGCTGGTCAGAAAACAGAAAATAACATCATGATAAATTATTCCCTCACTTTACCAAAACCCCTGACAAGTTTTTCCACAGTCAGTTCTATTATGAAACATAAATTTACAGAAATTAGACACTTAATCCAGCTCCAAGTCAGCTCAGGTTTGTCCCGCTGGCATGGTTTCTAGAGTTTTAACTAGACAAAACATTTCCCATAATTTCCTCTTAGAAAACGATGTCACAGCTTAATCAGAAAGCTTTTCCTAATATTCAGCCTCTTTTTCCTTAATTAACTTGCTATTCAGCAAATAAAGCCAGTGGGGCACTGCAATTACACTGTTTTTTTTTTGTTTGTTTTTTTTTGCAGATGTGAGGTCTAAGCTTGTAATGCCCTTCATGCAGACTGTGTTTTTGCTAGGCTGAGTCCCTGTCAACATACAGATTAAAAAAATTACATGAATAAAATGCTCCCCTTTTTTTACTTCAACTCATTACTCCTAAAAAGAAAAGGAGTACGTGTGGCACCTTAGAGACTAACAAATATTAGAGACTAACAAATTTATTTGTTAGTCTCTGAGGTGCCACAAGTACTCCTTTTCTTTTTGCGAATACAGACTAACACGGCTGCTACTCTGAAACCTGTCATTACTCCTAGTTACATATAGCCACGGACCATCTTCTTCCTCCTCAGTATTTACATCTATTATATATTTGCAGATATCAACTGCTCTAATGTTGTTTTAGTTAAGCTGTACATCATTAACTCTCCTAATCTTTCCAAGTTGGGAGCAGCAGCAGAAACTGTGTTTGGTGTACACTCATTGGTATTTAATTTGACACATGCAGCTGATCCTCGCACAGCATTGCAGTTGAGTAGCAGCTAGGTGCTTACTTTACTTGGCATTAACTTTTTCTGTTCTGAGATGTTTTAATATAGTCTAGAAGGGAGGAAATTGAACCTGGCTTTCAAAATTTTCTGGAGTGCATAGCCAGATTCCCCCTTTCAGTGGGAAAAGCTTCCCAGGTGGGGGTGTCTAGCTTCTATTCTGGTCTGGTCTGGTCTGCACCTAAAAATTAGATTGACTGAGCTACCTTGTCCAGAGGCTGTGAAAATTTTTTAGCCCTGTGTGATGTAATAAGATCTGTACATGTACATGCCACTAGGTCAGCAGAAGAATTCTAGCTACCACTTCTCAGAAAGATGATGGAAAAGCTCTTTCTATGGCTGTAGGAAGCATCTACATATACAGACCCCTGAAGGATGTAGCTGGGTCAATTGCTCTAGCCATTGTTTAGCAGACATACCCTCAGTTTCTTCATTAAAAAAACAAGGGGCACAAATGGTAGAAATCTTTCAAAACAGTAGACATTTTAAAAATGACACTTTCTATACATGCCAGAATTCTTCTACAGTATCTGTGGTTCTTTGAGATCTGTTGTCCTCACAGATTCCACTTGTGGTGCCTATGCCACCCATGAGTGCAAAATTGGATTCTTTTGGCCAGCCATGTGCATTGGGGGCCATGTCTGTGCCTTGGATCAACTTGTGTCCCTCTCACTTGAGGGTTTAAAGAAGGAGAGGGCCCAACTCTCTCTCAGTTCCTTTGCCAATACAGATTCCCAGAGGAGTAGGACTCTGTAGTAGTGGGGAAGGAGGGAGGGTCATGGCCTTATGTGAGCAACACATCTCAAAGAACCTCAGTTATGGTAAGGGAAGTAACTATTCTTTCTTCAAAGTGTTGTCCACATGGAGTCTGCTCTTGGTGAATAACAAGGAGTTGTCTGCTTGCTTGGAGGTGGGTTCTATGAGTCCTTCTTAAGTAATGATGGCTAGGCAGCCCTAACAAAGTGAACATCAGTCTGGAAGCCTGTACCAAATTACCCAACTCCACTTAGTTGCCTTAGAACTATGGACATTCTTCAAACAGGCAGCAGAAGCTTCCTGAGTACTGGTGGAATGAGATGGATCTATGTAGTTAACTTGTAGCATGTTCTTATGCAATTGGAGACCCACTTGGATAATCTCTAGGGTGATATTGCCTGGCCTTTAACCATGTCAGCAAAGAGTCCAGGTGTGTTCCTAAAAGATTTTGTCCTTTTAAGGTAGAGTGACAATATCCTTAACACTTGAAGCATGAAGATTTCCCTATAGTAAGTATGGAGAATACTGCAAATACAAGGAGAAGTTTACCTATGAAAAATGTAGAAAGTTTCTATATTTGACCATTGTAAGCAAGGGAAATAGTTCTGTCTTAATCATTGCTTCCCTGGTGTGAAACATTCAATAACTTCCCAACTTGAAACAGAGAAAGTATTTTCCCCTCTTCTATATCTTTATTTGGGGTTTACATTGTTGTTTGATAAATATATTTGAACACAGCCCTAGTTTTCTGGATCTTCAGTGGCTCACCCTATTCACACATCTGGGTTGGAGTTTGGGCTTCAGCCCTGTGCGACAGGGCTCAAGAAAAGAGTGCCACCTCCACCCCGACTCACCTCCGTGGGCCACTCGGCCTGTTTGGATTGAGGGAGCACAAATAAAAATTGCAGCATCACTGCAGAAGAGAGATCTCTCCTTGCCATCAGAAGGAGTTGCCTCACAGCCATTGACTCCACAAGAAAGCAGTAGTTAGCCAAGGAGACACACCTCTGCTCTGCCCTGCTACATCAGCACTTCAAAGAGCAGGGCGAATGGAAGACAGAAAGTGGGTGAGGGGGGAACGTGATTCCACGTGCCCTCCCACTCCCATCACCTCTGGTTGGGGAGGGTCTGTCTATTTAAGTTTAGGGGTCCCTGGGTAAAAAAATAAGTTGAGAACCACTACTTCTCATAAATGATCTGGAGGATGGTGTGGATTGCACTCTCAGCAAATTTGCGGATGATACTAAACTGGGAGGAGTGGTAGATACGCTGGAGGGGAGGGATAGGATACAGAAGGACCTAGACAAATTGGAGGATTGGGCCAAAAGAAATCTAATGAGGTTCAATAAGGATAAGTGCAGGGTCCTGCACTTAGGATGGAAGAATCCAATGCACCGCTACAGACTAGGGACCGAATGGCTCGGCAGCAGTTCTGCGGAAAAGGACCTAGGGGTGACAGTGGACGAGAAGCTGGATATGAGTCAGCAGTGTGCCCTTGTTGCCAAGAAGGCCAATGGCATTTTGGGATGTATAAGTAGGGGCATAGCGAGCAGATCGAGGGACGTGATCGTTCCCCTCTATTCGACACTGGTGAGGCCTCATCTGGAGTACTGTGTCCAGTTTGGGCCCCACACTACAGGAAGGATGTGGATAAATTGGAAAGAGTACAACGAAGGGCAACGAAAATGATTAGGGGTCTAGAGCACATGACTTATGAGGAGAGGCTGAGGGAGCTGGGATTGTTTAGTCTGCAGAAGAGAAGAATGAGGGGGGATTTGATAGCTGCTTTCAACTACCTGAAAGGGGGTTTCAAAGAGGATGGCTCTAGACTGTTCTCAATGGTAGCAGATGACAGAACGAGGAGTAATGGTCTCAAGTTGCAATGGGGGAGGTTTAGATTGGATATTAGGAAAAACTTTTTCACTAAGAGGGTGGTGAAACACTGGAATGCGTTACCTAGGGAGGTGGTAGAATCTCCTTCCTTAGAGGTTTTTAAGGTCAGGCTTGACAAAGCCCTGGCTGGGATGATTTAACTGGGACTTGGTCCTGCTTTGAGCAGGGGGTTGGACTAGATGACCTTCTGGGGTCCCTTCCAACCCTGATATTCTATGATTCTATGATTCTACTTTAGATAATATATTGTACTATTCTACTGTATTGGCCCCATGCACTACAGTTTACAGTAGTGTCACCACACTATTTGGGAAAATTATTATTGGTTGCAGTGGCAAAGCACCTTAAGGGAAAAATATCTCTTGCCAAATAACAGATTAAAAAAAACACCCTACTCTACTCCTGCCACTGATTTGTTGTTATTAAGCAGGCAAATCCTCTATGTTCTTCTTTTTGCATTGATCCGAGACTTGCTACTATAGAAAGAAGGTAGTTATCAGGTAGTTAACTGTGACCAGATGGTTAACACAATTAATATTAACAGTAAGGGAGAAGGATCTCAGGCCAAAATAGGGAAATAACAGGTTAAAGAATACGTAGGTAAGTTGGATGTATTCAATCAGCATGGCATGATGAAATTCACCCGAGGGGACTTAAACTAGACAAAGCAATCTCTGAACCATTCGTGATTATCTCTGAGAACTCATGGAGGATGGGCAAGGTCCCAGAGGATCAGAAAATGGGGTAAAAAGGAGAACCCTGGGAATTATATATCAGCCTAACTTCAATACCCAGAAAGATACTAGAACAAATTAATAAACATTCAGTGTGTTCAAACCTAGAGGATAATAAGGTAATAATAATAGCCAACATGTCAAGAACAAATCATGCCAAACCAACTTATTGTCCTTCTTTGACAGGGTAACCAGTCTAGAGAATGAGCCGTCGGTGAGGGGACAGTAGACATGATATACCTGGACTTTAGTAAAGCTTTTGACACAGTTCCATATGACATTCTCATAAAGAAACTAGGGAAATATGGTTTAGATGAAATTACTATGTAACCCTTCTTCCAGGTGGAGCCAGCATCAACAAGGGCCGGGTTCAGTATCTAGGGGTTCCTTTTTAACAATACAACACAGAACCGGCTTGAGCTCCCACCCAGTGACCTGGGACAATTACACACCACCCCCTGGGCACCTCTAAGAGGCAATACTTCACCTCTTGCAAGCACAGAGTCTGAGTGTAACAAAACCTTTTATTAAAAGTAGGGAAATAACTCAGCATTAATTTGGGAAAACACCACAACTAGGGTTCATAAACATAAACCATGAGCCCACCCCCAAGTAAGTCCTTTTCCCCTCAGGTTCTTAAGTCCAGCAACCCAAAAATCCCTTTAACGGGCCCATCCCTTCTCTGTACCCCACTCACTGTTGCTATCCTTGGCCAGTGTAGTCACAAAGTTCTGAGGTTCATTCGCAGAGTTCACCTCCCACCCCGGGTGGAAGGGGGGGTAAGGAGGCACCTTACACACTCCACTGCTCAGACACTCACTCATCACCCTGCCAGCCAATTGTTGCACCTCTCTGCGGGGCTCTGCTCCAGCCCTCTCCACCAGCCACCCTGCTGGCCGCTCACCAAGATGTCTTCATGGCCCACCACTTAACACTGCACTCGGTGATTTCAGCTGTTAGTGGGGGACCCTCACTGTTGGTAACTGGGCAGCCTTTTGCAATAGATACACTGTCCCAGAAAAGAAAAGGAGTACTTGTGGCACCTTAGAGACTAACAAATTTATTTGAGCATAAGCTTTCGTGAGTTACAGCTCACTTCATCGGATGCACCAAATAAGTCTAATACTTGGACCTAGGTATCAGTGATTTCAGCTCTGCAACATGTAACAAGACTCTCAACTAAGTCAAAATTAGCTCCATTATACCCTGGAGAGAGAAAGGGTCAATTTGTGTCTAGGACCCTTAAAGAGGGCCCACACCACCCTCTCTCACCTCACTGGGCTTTGGAACCTACCTAGCAAGTGCCATTCAGTTGAGGGTGAGTCCCTCCTTAAGGTATACAAGGTACAGTTCTGCTGCCCTTGGTTCACACAAAGATAACAACTCTTTATTACTCCTGCCTCAATAACAAGGAGACTGGGGATCCAACACCAGCCACAAGTGATCATTTGGGCAAGCATCCCATCATGCTAAGCACCTAGGCAGGCTGGGTGTGTCCATGCAAATGAGATTAGCTCATGAAATCCTTTTCCACAGCTCACCACTAGATGTAAGGGGAGAGCTCATTCAGACTCTGCTTACAATTACAAGGAGCATGCATAGGTGTTAGAAATACTGTTTTCAAAGAGTACTTATCAATGGTTTGCTTTCAGACTGGGAAGACATATGAAGTGGAGTCACAAAGGTGTTTCTCCTGGATCCAGAACTATTCAATATTTTCATTAACCACTTGGCTGATAGACTGCAGAGGATGCGTATAAAATTTACAGATGACACCAAGATGGGAGGCTTTGCAAGCATTTTGGATGGCAGAATTAGAATTCAAAAGGCTCGTGATAAATTGGAGGATTGGCCTGAAATAAATAAGATGAAATTCAATAAAGAGACACGCAAAGAACTACTCTTAGGAAGGAAAAAAATCCCATGCACAACTACAAAATGGAAAATAACTGAGAGGCAGCAGTATGACTGAAAAAAGATCTATGGTTATAGTGGATCACAAATGTCAACAGTATAATTCTGTTGTGAAAAAGACAAATATAATTATGGGCTGTATTAATAGGAGTGTTGTATTTAAGACATGAGAGGTAATTGTTCTGTTCCATTTGGCACTGATAAAGCCTCAATTAGGGTACTGAGTCCAGTTTTGGGCCCCACACTTTACAAAAGATATGAATAAATCAGAGTGAGTCCAGATGAGAGCAACAAAAGAGGTTTAAGAAAACATGACTTGTGAGGAAAGGTTGAAATAATTGGGTTCATTTACTCTAGAGAAAAGAAGGCCATGGAGGGACATGCAACAGTCTTCAAATATGCATAAGCAGAGTCTGAATGAGCTCTCCCCTGACATCTAGTGATGAGGTGTGGAAGAAAACTGCAGGAGCTGATCTCATTTGCATGGACACACCCAAGCTACCTATGTGCCAGCATGATCATGGTAGATCGGCTGGCAGTGGAGAGGTGCAGCAACTGGCTAGCAAGGCAGCTTGTGGAGAGGCCTGGAGCAAAGCCCCGCAGAGATAGTCGCCCTGCTGATCATTTGCCGCATGGCAGAGAGGCGCAGCAATCGGCTGGGAAGGCAGCCAGTGGAGAGGACCAGAACAAAGCCCCGCAGAGAGGTGTGGTGCTCAGCCAGCAGAGCGGCTGGCGGAGACGATCGGCAAGCAGTGTTGTGGGTAAGTTGCCTTCTTACCCTGCCTCCACCTAAGGTGGGAGGTGAACTCTGCAGATGCACCTCTGGACTCTGGGTCTGCAATCACCAAGGATAACAACTGTAAGTGTGGTGCAGAGGAGGGTCAGGCATATTTTGGGTTGCTGGATTTAAGAACCTGAGGGAAAAGAACACTGCATAACTTATTAGGGGGTGGGTCTTTTGCTCATGGCTCATGTTTATGAAACCTGTTTGTGGTGGTTTCCAAATTAGTGCAGAGTTACTTTCCTCCTTTTATTAAAATTAATTAAATTAAATTAATTTTTTTGCTACACTCAGACTCTGTGCTTGCAAGAAGGGAAGTATTCCCTCTTAGCCCTGGTCTTCACTACGAGTTTATGTCAGATTTAGCAGCATTAAATCAAATTAACTCTGCACCTGTCCACACAACGAAGCCATTTGTTTCAACATAAAGGGCTCTTAAAACCGGTTTCTGTACTCCTCCCCAATGAAGGGATTAGCACTGAAATCGACATCACCGTTTCAAATTAGGGTTAGTGTGGATGCAATTCAAAGGTATTGGCCTCCGGGAGCTATCCCACAGTGCATCATTATGACCGCTCTAGACAGCACTCTGAACGCAGATGCACTGGGCAGGTGTACAGGAAAAGCCCCGGGAACTTTTCAATCTCATTTCCTGTTTGGCTAGGCTAGCTCATCAGCACAGGTGACCATGCAGTCCCAGAATTGAAAAAGAGCTGCAGCATGGACCGAACGGGAGGTACTGGATCTGATCACTGTATGGGGAGAGGAATCTGTGCTATCAGAACTACATTCCAAAAGACAAAATGCCAAAACATTTCAAAAAATCTCTGAGGCCATGAGGGACAGAGGCTACAGCAGGGACGCAACAGAGTGCCGTGTGAAATTAAGGAGCTCAGACAAGTGTACCAGAAAACAAAAGAATCAAACAGAAGCTCCGGGACAGAGCCCCAGACATGCTGCTTCTACGCTGAGCTGCATGCAATTCTAGGGGGGGCTGCCACTACCCTACCCCTGTCCGTGGATTCCAATGATGGGGTACTCTCCACTATGCCTGAGGATTTTGCGGATGGGGAAGATGAGGAGAAGGACAAGCTTGAGGAGAGCACACAGCACACCGTTCTCCATGACAGCCAGGATCTTTTTATCACCCTGACTGAAATACCCTCCTAACCCAATGAAGCCAGAGAAGGGACCTCTGGTGAGTATACCTTTTAAAATATAATACATGTTATAAAAGCAAGCATTTTTTAATGATTAAGTAGCCGTGAGGACTTGGGATGCATTCACGGCCAGTACAGCTACTGGAAAAGTCTATTAACATGTCTGGGGATGGAGCGGAAATCCTCCAGGGACATCTCCATGAAGCTCTCCTGGAGGTACTCTAAAGCCTTTGCAGAAGATTTCTGGGGAGAGCAGCCTTATTCCATCCTCCATGGTAGGACACTTTAACACGCCATGCTAGTAGCAAGTAATCTGGTATCATTGCATGACAAAGCCTGGCAGCGTATGGTCCCGGTGTTTCCTGGCATTCAAGCAACATCCATTCTTTATCTCTCTGTGTTATCCTCAGAAGAGTGATATTGTTCATGGTAACCTGTGTTGAAATAGGGGAATTTAATTAAGGGGACATTCAGAGGTGGCCGTTCCTACTGGACTGTTTGCCTATGGCTGAAAAGAAATCCTCCCCTCAGTTAGCCACGCAGTGGGGGGGGGGGGGAGGCGGCATTGGCACTGAGCTGTTCGCATTTGGCTAGCAGGGATCTTCCTTGATACCAGCCAGGCAGTGAGGTGAAGGGTAAAGCAATCATCCCAGAGAATTGGATGGGGGGGCGGGGTTAGTTTGGTTTCTGCTGCTGCACATTAACAGGAAAACTGCAGCACTAAATGGCCAACTCAACGTGCTTTGCTTGGTATGGGAGAGGAGGGCACTGCTGTTATGAAGGTTGCAGCAGCTGAAAGACTATGGCTTACCATGGCTGCCTGTGATCTCTAACACCAAAGCCACAGGCACTCAATACAAGATGCAAAATGAGACCTTGTACCAAAATCACATGTGCTATGTAATGTGAATAGTGTTGTTCATCGTGAAAGAGAATAGCCATTGTTCTGTAAAATGTATATTTTTAAATACTTCACTCTTTTTTTCCTCCAGCAGCTGCAAATGTCTCAAGCCTCCCTCCTCTATCCCTATCTCAGATAAGGCGGTGAAAAAACTGTACATGCGATGAAATATTCTCTGAGCTCATGCAGTCGTCCGGCACTGACAGAGCTCAGCAGAATGTGTGGAGGGACACAATAGCAGAATACAGGAAAGTGGCCAATGAACTTGAGGAGAGGTGGGGGCAAGAAGATCAGAGGAGGCATGAGGCAACGCTGGGGCTACTGCGGGATCATAGATTCATAGATACTAAGGTCAGAAGGGACCATTCTGATCATGTAGTCCCACCTCCTGCACAGCGCAGGCCACAGAATCTCACCCACCCACTCCTACGAAAAACCTCACCTATGTCTGAGCTATTGAAGTCCTCAAATCGTGATTTAAAGACTTCAAGGAGCAGAGAAGCCCCCCTCAAGTCACCCATGCCCCATGCTACAGAGGAAGGCGAAAAACCTCCAGGGCCTCTCCAATCAGCCCTGGAGGAAAATTCCTTCCCGACCCCATATATGGCGATCAGCTAAACCCTGAGCATATGGGCAAGATTCACCAGCCAGATACTACAGAAAATTCTTTCCTGGGTAACTCAGATCCCATCCATCTGATATCCCATCTCAGGGGATTAGTCCTATTTACCCTGAATATTTAAAGATCAATTACTTACCAAAATCACATTATCCCATCATACCATCTCCTCCATAAACTTATCGAGTAGAATCTTAAAACCAGATAGATCTTTTGCCCCCACTGCTTCCCTTGGAAGGCTATTGCAAAACTTCACTCCTCTAATGGTTAGAAACCTTCATCTAATTTCAAGTCTAAACTTCCTGGTGGCCAGTTTATACCCATTTGTTTTTGTGTCCACATTGGTGCTGAGCTGAAATAATTCCTCTCCCTCTCCCGTATTTATCCCTCTGATATATATATATAGAGAGAAATCATATCTCCCCTCAACCTTCTTTTAGTTAGGCTAAACAAGCCAAGCTCCTTAAGTCTCCTTTCATAAGACAAGTTTTCCATTCCTCGGATCATCCTAGTAGCCCTTCTCTGTACCTGCTCCAGTTTGAATTCATCCTTTTTAAACATGGGAGACCAGAACTGCACACAGTATTCTAGGTGAGGTCTCACCAGTGCCTTGTATAATGGTACTAAAACCTCCTTATCCCTACTGGAAATGCCTCTCCTGATGCATCCCAAAACCGCATTAGCTTTTTTCACAGCCATATCACATTGGCAGCTCATAGTCATCCTATGATCAACCAATACTCCAAGGTCCTTCTCCTCTTCCGTTACTTCTAATTGATGCGTCCCCAACTTATAACTAAAATTCTTGTTATTAATCCCTAAATGCATAACCTTACATTTCTCACAATTAAATTGCATCCTATTACTATTACCCCCGTTTACAAGGTCATCCAGATCCTCCTGTATAATATCCCGATCCTTCTTTGAATTGGCAATACCTCCCAGCTTTGTATCATCTGCAAACTTTATTAGCACACTCCCACTTTTTTGTGCCAAGGTCAGTAATAAAAAGATTAAATAAGATTGGTCCCAAAACTGATCCCTGAGGAACTCCACTGGTAACCTCCCTCCAACCTGACAGTTTGCCTTTCAGTAGGACCCGTTGCAGTCTCCCCTTTAACCAATTCCTTATCCACCTTTTGATGTTCATATTGATCCCCATCTTCTCCAATTTAACTAATAATTCCCCATGTGGCACGGTATTAAATGCCTTACTGAAATCTAGGTAAATTAGATCCACTGCGTTTCTTTTATCTAAAAAATCTGTTACTTTTTCAAAAAAGGAGATCAAGTTGGTTTGGCACGATCTACCTTTTGTAAAACCATATTGTATTTTGTCCCATTTACCATTGACTTCAATGTCCTTAATTTCTCCTTCAAAATTTTTTCCAGGACCTTGCATACTACAGATGTCAAACTACCTGGCCTGTAGTTACCCGGATCACTTTTTTTTCCTTTCTTAAAAATAGGAACTATATTAGCAATTCTCCAATCATTCGGTACTACTCCTGAGTTTATAGATTCATTAAAAATTCTTGCTAATGGGCTTGCAATTTCAGGTGCCAATTCCTTTAATATTCTTGGATGAAGATTATCTGGGCCCCCCGATTTAATCCCATTAAGCTGTTTCAGTTTGGCTTCTACCTCAGATATGGTAATATCTACCTCCATATCCTCATTCCCATTTGTCATGCTACCATTATCCCTAAGATCCTTTTTAGCCTTATTAAAGACTGAGGCAAAGTATTTGTTTAAATATTGGGCCATGCCTAAATTATCTTTAACCTCCACTCCATCCTCAGTGTTTAGCGGCCCCACTTCTTCTTTCTTAGTTTTCTTCTTATTTATATGGCTATAGAACCTTTTACTATTGGTTTTAATTCCCTTTGCAAGGTCCAACTCTACTCGACTTTTAGCGCGTCTCACTTTATCCCTACATGTTCTGACCTCAATTAGGTAGCTTTCCTTGCTGATCCCTCCCATCTTCCACTCCCTGTATGCTTTCAGTTTCTTCTTAATCACCTCTCTAAGATGCTTGCTCATCCAGCTTGGTCTACAACTCCTTCCTATCAATTTTTTCCCCTTTCTTGGGATACAGGCTTCCGATAGCTTCTGCAGCTTTGATTTAAAGTAATCCCAGGCCTCCTCTATCTTTAGATCCATAAATTCTTCAGTCCAATCCACTTCCCTAACTAATTTCCTTAATTTTTGAAAGTCAGCCCTTTTGAAATCAAAAACTCTAGTTGCAGATTTATTTTTGTTAATCCTTCCATTTAGTTTTAACAGAATTAGCTCATGATCACTTGAGCCAAGATTGTCCCCTACAACCATTTCTTCTATGAGGTCCTCGCTACTCACCAAAATTAAATCTAAAATGGCATCCCCTCTAGTCGGTTCAGCAACTACTTGATGAAGGAATCCATCAGCTATCGCATCTAGGAAAATCTGAGCCCTATTATTATTACTAGCACTGGTCCTCCAGTCTATATCTGGGAAGTTAAAGTCTCCCATGATCATGCTGTTTCCATTAGTATTTACTTGATTAAAAACATTAAAAAGGGCTTTATCCATATCCAAATTAGATCCCGGAGGTCTATAGCACACCCCAAGCACTATCGTAGGAGAGGCTCTACTAGTTATCTTCCCCAATGTAAGTTTTGCCCACACGGACTCTGTCTTATCCATTGCATCGCTTCTTATTTCTTTACATTCTACCTCATCATTGATATACGTGCTACTCCACCACCTTTACCTTTATTTCTGTCTTTCCTAAAGAGCACATACCCTTCAATACCTGTAGTCCAGTCATGACTACTATTTCACCATGTTTCTGTTATCCCTATAATATCTGGTTTCACTTCCCGCACCAGTAGCTCTAGTTCTTCCATTTTGTTACCTAGGCTCCTCGCATTGGTGTACAAACATCTTAATTTTTGCTGTTTGGCCTCGCTCACATTTTGTACCCTCTTAGGCACAGTCATTCTACAGCCAGTATAACCTATTAGACTATTATCCACACCACCCTCGCTCCTTATATACATTCTCCTATCCACGGCTGTATCCTTTCTTACTTCATCTTCTTCCCTCTCAATGCTAAAATCTGGCATGGAGATTACCTGGACATCTCCCATCCATCTCCCCCTAATTCCTAGTTTAAAGCTCTCTTTATCAGTTGCGCCAGCCTTGATCCTAGAAATCTATTTCCTTCCCTACTCAGATGAAGTCCATCCCGAGAGAACTGTCCTCTGTCTGTGAATGCCTCCCCATGGCCATACATCCCAAAGCCCTCCTTATAGCACCACTGCCTAGGCCATCTGTTGACACTCATAATCTTGTCACACCTTTGTTGCCCTTCTCTAGGAACAGGAAGGATCCCACTAAAGATCACCTGAGCCTCCATTTCCTTAAGTGTCTTCCCCAGCCTAGCATAGTCTCCCTTAATACTTTCCAGCGAGAATCTAACCGTATCATTTGTTCCCACATGAAGGATAATTAGGGGATTCTTTCCCGCTCCCTTTAGGATCCTTTTCAACCTCAGGTCTACATCCCGTATCTTAGCACCGGGAAGACAGCACACCCTTCTATTCTCTGGATCTGCTCTGGTTACAAGCCTATCTATTCTTCTCCTCAATAAAGAGTCCCCTATCACATAGACCTGCCTTTTCCTGGTGACAGTGCTATTCTCCAGTCTCTCCCCTGTTCCCTCTGGCTGCAAGTTCTTTCCATTCCTATTTTCCCTTATAATCTTCTTCAACCCATCCTGTATCCTCCTGGGGCTCATATTTGCTCATATTTGGTAGTCTCCCTTAACTCTTCTGCTTTTCCTATAGGACTAGCTTCTCTTCTCTTCTTCCTTACCCTTCCACCTTCAACAAGTACCTGCTGAGCCCCTTCTTCATTTTTCAACTCTGCAAACCTGTTCCTAAGCTCTATTTCTCCTTCACTAGCCCGTCTTTTCCTCTGCCTGGCTCTTTTCGTCACATGCTTCCACTGACCACTTTCCTCACCCAGTCTCCCCTCAAAATTCCCCAGCCCTGCTTCCATCTGTGAGTCTGAGCTTTTCCCTTCAGATACCTCATATCTTTGCTCCAAACGGACATGCTCTGGCATCTGGTGGAGGTTCATGAATGGCAGCAGGGTCACAGACTGCCACTGAAGCCCCTGTTTAACTGCCCTTCTTCCTCCCCAAGTTCCATAGCCTCCTCACCCATATGCCCAAGAATACGGGCGGGGAGGCTCCGGGCACCCAACCACTCCACCCCAGTGGACAGCCCAAGCAACAGAAGGCTGTCATTCAAGAAGTTTTAAAGTGGCCTTTTCCTTCCCTCCTACCCTCCTCCCACACCCCACCCGGGCCACCTTGTGAGTTATCTCCCTATTTTTATAATTAATTAATAAAGAATACATGTTTTTTAAACAATAGTGACTTTATTTCCTTTGCAAGCAAGCTGTGATTGAAGGGGGCAGGGTGGGTGGCTTACAGGGAATATAGAGGCAACCAAGGGGGCGAGTTTTCATCAAGGAGAAACAAACAGTAGTGTCACACCGTACCCTGGCCAGTCATGAAACTGGTTTTCAAAGCTTCTCTGATGCACAGCACTTCCTGTTGTGCTCTTCAACCACCCTGGTGTCTGGCTGTGTGTATTCAATGGCCAGGAAATTTGCCTCAACTTCCCACCCCGCCATAAACGTCTCCCAGCTACTCTCATAGAGATTGTGGAGCACACAGCAAGCAGCAATAACAATGGGAATATTGGTTTTGCTGAGGTCTGAGCAAGTCAGTAAACTGCACCAGCGACCCTTTAAACTTCCAAATGCACACTCTACCACCATTCTGCACTTGCTCAGCCTATAGTTGAACAGCTCCTTACTACTGTCCAGGGTGCCTGTGTACAGCTTCATGAGCCAGGGCATTAAGGGGTAGGCTGGGTCCCCAAGGATAACTATAGGCATTTCAACATCCCCAACTGTTATTTTCTGGTCTGGGAAGTAAATCCCTTCCTGCAGCTGTTTAAACAGACCAGAGTTCCCGAAGAGGTGAGCGTCATGAACCTCTCCCAGCCTTCCCACATTGATGTTGGTGAAAGTCCCTTGTGATCCACCAGTGCTTGCAGCACCATTGAAAAGTACCCCTTGCGGTTTATGTACTGGCTGCCCTGGTGGTCCAGTCCCAAGACAGGGATATGCATTCCATCTATAGCCCCACCACAGTTAGGGAATCCCATTGCAGCAAAGCCATCTACTATGACGTGCCTATTTCCCAGAGCCACTACCTTTGATAGCAGCAGCTCAATGATTGCGTTGGCTACTTGCATCACAGTAGATTTGCCCACTCCAAATTGATTCCCGACTGACAGGTAGCTGTCTGGCGTTGCAAGCTTCCACAGGGCTATTACCACTCGCTTGTGAACTGTGGGGGCTGCTCTCATCTTGGTATTCTTGTGCTTCAGCACAGAGGAAAGCAAGTCACAAAGTTCCATAAAAGTGCCCTTATGCATGCGGAAGTTTCAGAGCCACTGGGAATCATCCCAAACCTGCAACAATATGCGGTCCCACCACTCTGTGCTTGATTCTCGGGTCCAGAATCAGCGTTCCACGGCATCTCCAAATTGCTGGGGACCGCAGTTTTAGAGAAATCTGTGTTCATGTCCTCATCACTGCACTGCCATCGCCTCTTCGCCTGTTTTTTTTAGGTGCTGGTTCTGCATAAACTGCATGATAATGCAATAGGTGTTTACAATGGTCATAATTGTTGCGGTGAGCTGAACAGGCTCCATGCTTGCTGTGCTATGGCATCTGCTCGGGCAATCCAGGGAAAAGGGTGCAAAATGATTGTCTGCTGTTGCTTTCACGGTGGGAGGGTGGGTTGATTGACTACATTTACCCATAACCACCGAATTTTTGGCCCCATCAGGCATTGGGAGCTCAGCCGAGAATTCCAATGGGCAGCAGGGACTGTGGGAACTGTGGGATAGCTACCCACAGTGCACCGCTTGGAATGTCGATGCTTGCCACGGTACTGTGGATGCATACCGCCGAATTAATGTGCTTAGTGTAAACACATGCACTCGATTTTATACACTCTGTTCCAAAAAATCAACTTCTATAAAATTGGAGTACTTTCGTAGTATAGACATGGCCTTAGAAGTGCCCAGGGGGTGGTGTGTAATTATCTCAGGTCACTGGGTGGGAGCTGGTTTTGTGTTGTATTGTTGAAGAGGAACCCCTAGATACTTAACCCAGCCCTTGTTGCTGCCAACTCTGCCTGGTGGAAGGGTTACATATGTAAAAAGTTGTTATGAAGAGGATGGTGATCAAGTGTTTTCCTTGACCAATGAAGGTAGGACAAGAAGTAATTGTCTTAGTTTGCAGCTAGGGAGATTTAGATCAGACATTAGGAAAATGTTTCTAACAATAATGATACTGGAACAAGTTACCTAGCAATGTAGTGGAATCTCATCAACAGGAGGTTTTTAAGAACGGTCAGGGATGACCTACGCATACTTAATTCTGCCTTAGCAAGGGTGGGGTGGAAGGAGAGAGGGACGGATTAGATGACCACTTGAAGGCTCTTCCATGATTCTATGACCATCAAGTGTCAAACTGCACAAGGTTCTTTGATATGCACTAGCTGAGCATCAGCCAGCACAGTGCTGTTAGCACCATGGACTGAAATGACCTGGAGCAGAGCACTTGCTTTGCCTGAGCAGCAGTAGCACAGTAGTGTTGACGAGCTATGGGTGCCTGAACCAGTCAAAGAAGCATTGTGCTTTCTACAGCTTTCACAAGACATAATGGGGGCTGGGGAATCCACTGATTTTCATTTGTAGCAGAAAGAACCTTTTCAAGATGAATATTTTCCTCTAACATGCACAAAGAGGCACCAGTATTTTGGCGGGGGGCTGGGAGAGGGTAGAGGAGGGGAAAGTGAACATGAAGCTACTAAGAGGAAGGAAAAAAGAAAGCTTTTTTTCCAGTCCAGTAAAATAGATTAAAAGGAAAAGGAGGGAAAACCGCACACACGCACACGCAAATGCCAAGCAAAGAAAGAAATGACTTTTCAAGAAGTCAGTAATTTTGTGTCTCAGAATCTATGAGAAAAAAGAAAAAAAAAAGCCATTGTGTTCTGGGGCCTAGAAAGGGCTGATTGGCTGACTGAAGAAGGAAGTACTTACATTAGTCAGATTGGCTGGAAGGTCTGGCTGGGCGCTAATGTGTTAAGCAGTTAGATGGCAGGCTGAAGCATGGATCACTTGAGCCAAGAAATAGTGAATTGGGCCTCATTGTTTTGTTTGCTTTGTTTTTAGTTTTAAAATGTACTCATCTAGGTGTTGGATGCCTCGCAGCTACTGCAGACGTGGCTGGTACTTGACTTTTTGCTAAGATGCTAGACATTCTTTCAGAAAATAGCAAGTGTGTCTAAATCCACAATGATGCAAACACTCATATTACTGCAATAAATTTTCCCGACAGCCATTTGAGTGCAAATTTTAAAAAACCTTGTTAAACAGGAACTAGGGGGAAAAAGCGAATAAATAGAGTGGGTTCTTATTCCTTAAGTTAATCACAAAAGGCATTTTTTTACCACCATTATTTAGCTCCAGAGGCCCCTTTAGTTAATTTTTCCAGTTACAAGTGCACTGATATAGTCAAGACAGTGAAACATACTTAATCCATTTCAATACTGTAAACAGGCTCTGGCTGTTACGTTTGTGTTTGTTTTCTTTCCTTTTATCCTCAAGAACAAAAACTCCTTAATTTAAATGATAACTTTTTGCAGAACAAAACTTGCGTCATATGTTTAGAATGTGGAGCGCAAACATCTCCTCTTGGCAAGGCTTGTGCAGCTTCGAATGTTTGCCCTGGTGTGTATGTCCTCCAGAAGATAGACGACTGTAAGAAGATTTACAATAAGCTACATTTAATCAGTCAACCAGTTTATTTTTGATTTAAAATTGTGAAGCAAGACAAAGGTTTATAAAGTTTCAAAGACTATGCTAGATATTTAGACTGGGCTTCCTTGAGAAAGAGATACATTGCTCAGGGCTAACATTGCTTCTCTGTATAGCTCCTCATTGCTTTAATGCCAACAAAGTCTGTGGCACTGATTTTAAATCCAAATATAACACTCATCGACCTGAGGATCCGGGCAATGGGAAATCGAGCAGCTGAACAGTATGTTTTGGATGGGATTCCATAACCTAATACCCCTTCTCAGCTCTTTCTGCAGCATTTAGTAAGAAGGTACCCACATAGAAGAACTACATATCAGAAGTGTCTTTAATTATTTCCCTTTGGATGTTGGTAACTTTTGACAACATAGTGAATGTATGCCCGTGTATTCCAGAGTACATGAATCAGTCATTATAGGTTGACACCACTTTGATAGGGAAGGGCAAGGGAACTTGCTCTGACTTCCCAAATCTGCTGTGACGTTTTCAGTGCCTGAATATGATGGGAGGAGGGATGGAGCCAGAAGGTATAATTCTCCCCTAGAACCCAGCATTCCCAAAGCCCAGGCTGGGAATTCTGCATGCGTATTCATGCATTAGTTGCCTTATGTTATTGCATGAGGGTGAGCAGGGAGGAGAGGAAATTACTGCTGATGGAAATGACTTTAGGAAAGTAATTTGGTGTGATATAGCACGTCAGTATAAATCACTTATAAAAACCCTTTATTGTCATGGCTACTCCTATGTCATGCCTATTATTCCTTACACTAGGACGACAGGTTCTCAGTCAATGAGATCACAAGAGTCCTATCATGTTATTCCATGGAAAATGAGCCTGGGAGGTTGTGAAGAGGTGTTGGTGATAAGCATGGTATAATATAGACCGAAGGGAGCGGGGAGCACTCAGGTTCCAGTTCACTCCAGTGGGAGTTGTGGGCATTCAGACCGAGATGAAATGATAGCTTTCCTTAAAAGGCTGAGGCTTTACCCAAACTATTTTTCACTCCACCTGACAGTTCCTCCTCCTGAACTGGGATTTTAAACCCTAATGCTCCATTTCATATCCTACAAACCCAGGCCCCATTCTTCAGCCTTTACTCCAAGTCATCTGTATTCATAGATGCAGCCCCTTTGACTACATGGGAACTACAGGATGAATAAAGATGTTGTGCATGAGAAAGAGTTGCAGGATCTGGTTCCAAGTTTCTTTCTGCCTTGTGTGGATCACTGACATTCATCCCAATTTAGAAACTCAGCTCTAACTTTTAATGTCTAAAAAGGAACTTTCCCTATCTAACTTCACACCCCCTGCCTTTCATCTCTCTCTCTCTCTCTCTCACGCACACACACACACACACACACACACACTAAATCCAAGTGCTCAGTTTTTCCATTTTCAGAGTTACTCTTCACACAGATTTCCTCCAAACCATTCAGCGCAGTGCAGAACAATGGACACTACAGTATTGAAACTGACCTCAGTACCATGGAAGTGCAGCCTGCATGGGAGAACCAGGAAGGGTCTAGATATATTTTCCTTCACTTTTTTCTAACTCGGGCATCATTTGTGGAAATGTATTCATGCAGGCCGATCAGATCTCGCACGTTAAGCAGGGTCAGACCGGGTCAGGATGTAGATAGAGGCCTATTGAAAAACCAAGGATGTTGCAAGAGGAGGATTCCATATGTGGTGCTATTCCCTCTTTATTGCTATGAAACCAGAGTAGAGAATACTGTGCAGCAGGAGGCATCATTTTTCAAACAAAATGTAAAACTGTGACCCTGGTGATTTGTCGTCATCATTTTATTATGCTTTTGTTTTAAAAAAAGTAAGTATTCCAGTCTCAAAAACCCTATTAAAGAGTTTGAATCTCTTTTACTTAATTTCCACTTAAGATCTAAATAAATTGCACATTGTGTTTTGTACATGCGGTGGAAATAGCCCCATGAACCCATTTGTTTTAAATTGAATCAATTTGAACTTTGAAAACCTTCCTATGTAATGCAACAGCCCCGCACATGGCATGAAAACTAGGAACTAAACGGTTTGAAAGACGCTCAGGACATGGATAGTACTTTGAAAACAACACTGTAAATTATACGTACATCTGAGATTACTTGGCCATACAATTGAACCCGGGAGCAAGGGTTTGAAAAATCGTAAAAGGACGGTTTCTGAAGGGCAAACAGGTATCTTTTCTTTGGGGCTGATTGGGCTTGAGCCCACTTTGTTCTTAAGATAAATGTGCATATTTTGCTACAAATTAAAAGAGAGAAACTATGTCCCTTGGATCCCTTTGTTGCACATAAGAAAAAGAAAATGCTGAGATTCATGGGCAGCTCAGACAAAAGGCACTTCAGCGTTCACATCTTTTACTAAAGCAATTGTTCAATGACTGGCGTGAGACTTAGAAACAATGCGTCCATCAGTTAAGGCTACATCTTACATAGCAACACATATAATGATATAGCCCCTTTTATCCCACAGGCCTTTACAGACCCTAAAATACTAGCTACCTACACAGGGATCACTTCACCCACCTCTGAAATGTTGCTGCAGTCAGGTGCAGCAGCTTTGTAACAGTGCACCACAGCACCAAACAATAGTTTGTAGCAGGAAATGAAAAGTACATTGTAACCAACTGCATTTGGTTGGGACCCTGAGTTTAACACCCTCACACCATGGGCTTTTATTGGAAAGGGATAAGAACCTTGGTTTTGCGAAGAGGGATAATCTCATAGTTAAGGCATTAGAGAGTGAGCCTGGGTTCTAATACCAGCTTTGCCAAGACTCTCTGTGATCTTCAGACAAGCCAGCATCACTGGGTGCCTTAAGCTCTCTGCCTGAAACATGGGGCAATACCTCCTTGCTTCACAGGGGCATTGTGAGGCCTAATTCATATAGTCTGTGAAGTTTGAGATATTCAGAGGGAACATGCTATAGAAATATAATCTACAATATTATTGCTGTTATACCCCTAGTAGCAGGGTGCTTCTAAAACACCACACTAAGGCATTGATTCTGTACTGACTCAGAAGGACAATGCTACATATAGAACAGCTACTACCACATCTGACTGCACCTGGATTTTCCTTAGAGTTTTAGCAGCCAGGTACTTCTCAGATACAGTCAGCCTTATTAGAAAGTCTGATGGCAATCTGGGTTGGTGAGCTAGCAACTATCCATATAAGGGCCATTGGTTAGGATTTTGCAGCCCAGGTTGCCTCTCTGGTGCTGGAGAAAAACCTAATTCACATTCAGCACTGGATTATACAAACTCCTTAAGCCATCAACTGATTGGATTTGTTCTTTTACTATCAATGCTCCAAATCTGCTGAGTTCAGACTAACTTCCTCCCAATTTTCGAAAGTAATTGTGATATTTTAATTATTTCCATACATGACAAGAGTTTCAAAAGTGCCTTTTTGAGTATGTTCATTGGCACTTTCTTCAGCTATAACGCTGCTCCTTTGAGGATATTCTCTCCTCTGGATTTCCTACGTGATCAATTCTCAGTGATGAAAGAGCCTGGGTATTGTCTATGTATACCTAACAACCATAAATACATAAATGAGGGAATGTAGGATACGAGTGGGTCTTTTCCAGAGATAAGAATGAAACGTTGATTCATATATGAATGTTACAACTTTCTAGCTATTGAATTAATAACGTTCCAAAAAATAATCATACATAAAAAAGCTAAATTGTAAAGAACATTATTGAAAAGATCTTCTCTTTCCCTTCCATCTGTTGTAATACATTTGTGTGGACCATGTTAGTATCGGTTTTTACTCACGGCTGTACAAGTTTAAGAGAAACAGATCATAAGAGCCTATTTATGATGCTAGGATGTGTTTAGAACATGTGACTGTGATATTTAAAATATGGATGTGTGACTAAAAGTACAAAGTCTTTTCAGAAGAAACAACCCAGAAGGAAAAAATTATGCCATTCACCTTACCATGTGGAGGCCTACATCTCATTACAGCATGCTTATCTGCACTCCCACTTGACTCTACAGCTGTCTAGCCAGAGACCAGAATGATACATCTGGAAAAGTTGTGTGGGCTGAGGGAGTTTACATTCATTTTGCAATGTTCACAAGAAAACTAACTGTAGAAAGGTCAGCACATTTTACTTCCATCTACTTGCATTAAATAAAAACATACTGTATGTTATTTTAACTTTCTGAAACTTGTTTCTCATTAGAAGGCATGAAGAACCCATGTCTTGAAGCATCTAGTGTTTGCTCTGGCATTCACTGTGTACTAGCAGAATGCTTCAGCAGGCTTGTAGGGGTAAGTATTAGGTAACAAATGTAGAGCAAGCAACAAAGCAGGTTTGAAATGGAGGAACATTAGTGCAAAGAATGCTCCCTGAATAAGTTTGTAAAGCTGTGATCCAAGAATTGGCATCTCTGCTAGTTATGAAGTACAAAAATCCTCACACTGAGCTACATCAGTATCAAACATAGCAGTTAAAATCAATTATTTTAAAACGTTGGTTAAAGACAAAATTAAAACTTGTGTTTGCATTGCCTTACAAACAATTGCGGCAAGGCAAATTCTTCTTCCTCATTAAAATACATGTAATGAAAAAAATCACTGCAGTATATTGACTCATTGGTATGATTCAGAAATTTGTGGATTTATCATCACTGTTCAATTAATACCACATGGAGTACACAGTCGCATTTTCTATTTTTTTTAAACTGTAGAAACAAAATTGGATAGGGAAATCTGATAACTGCTTGGACTGATGGTAGGCTCCAAATCTTAATATCTTAGATTTAATAACTGAGACCTGAAGAGATTTGTGTATATCAATGGGTCCACCAGGTTTTCTAGAACAGGATATTTTATCTACAGAGTGGTTTTTGTTCGTTGCTTGGAAGAGGAAAGCTAGCTTTCCTTGCTTTTTACACTGCCAATTGTTTTACTCAAATCTGAATGAGCTAGTACAAATAAGGAATTCTTTTCTCTACAGCTATGGAAGAAGATACTCCAGTCAAAAACTGGTTTACCACTTCAGCAAATCCTGCCTGTAAATGTCTGGCCAGTGACTTCTACTATTTCAGTGGTGTAACTTTCTTTAATTTTGGCACCAAATATCTATTTGTGGAATACTATTGTTGCATAACGGAAATGGAGAATGGTTGCCATGGATGAGCACTCAGAGCAGCCATCACCTCCTCTTCAGTAGTTAGGCATAAACCCAGCTATTTTAGGTCCTTTGGATCAGATGTGAAATTGAAATCTGACCAACTTGTTTGAAAATAGTAGAGATGGTAATCTGAAATCCTGGCCATGCCCTAACTTGGGTAACCATCTCTACTATTTTCTTACACTTTTAATATATATTTAAAAAAAACCCAGATGAACTGAATAATGTTCCCTTTTATAACAGCACATTAATGTAAGATAGCTTTATTTTCAACTAATACAAAAATTTTAAACAGGCAGTTAGTTTTGAGCAGGTAAGTTTGTTTCAAAGAATATAGCTTACATGTACATCTTTTGACATTCTAGGATAATACACAGTAAATGAGAAAAAGTAGTCAGTCCTCTCTCCCCTCCCCCCCAATGAAGACTGACTAAATGATTTATTAAGATAACATGCACCTTCTCATTGATTGAATAGGTAATAATTCCACTCATACAAACATATGAAAAAATAATTTTTGATTGTGAAAAGAAAACCTTATACAGATTTGTCTTTTTTTTTTTTTTTTTTTTTTTTTTTTTTTTTACAGAGAATTAAAATCTGGTCACCTTGGCATCGAATGAGGTGAGTTTTAATAGGGTACCGCATAATGTCCTAAGTTATTTAAAAGGCTCAGCCTTGCGATGTTCCGATGTGGCGTGTAGGACTGTTCAAAACATCAAAATGAAGTATGAAATTTTCCAAGCTTTGTTCATCTGAACCTTACAAAGTACAGAGGCAACATTAATTTGTCATTATATTAACCCCAGATGATGATTTCAGAGCTGGCTGGATAGCAATAATGCATTTTGAGAAAGAGCCTTGTTCAGATACATAGTTTATAGCAATATCAGAAAGTTAATTTACACAAATTGTTCACTTTTAGGTTTGGTTGGCTGAAAATTAGTCCAAACCTAATGACATGTTTTCAACATTTAAAACAGATCATATGTTTTCTAAAACTTGATTGGTTGATATATGAGAATCCTAATTTCCATATTAGCTACCAATTTATTTTTTTTTTGAGAGAGAAAAGGTAGGCTGATAGGTCACTAACAACCTGTCTCTGCAGGAGACTTGGTGCCAGTGCGTGCGCAAAATGAGTGGTATAAAAGGTTTTAGATGATAGATTATTGTCTAGGGGTGGGAGTCTTCAAGCCAGTGGGAGGACTGAGTGTGTATTCTGGTACATTTTAGCATTTATGCAGAACTTCCTACAAAAATATTGAGTTGTTTACTTTTATATTGAACCATATTAAGAGTTTCATTCATATATGAATCGAATTAAAACGCCTTGATTAATAAAATTCACAGTAATATCCCAGTACTTTTAGATAAACATTTGTTTGTAATATAGTTTATAAGTATTATTGACATTTCCTGGGTTGACAATTTCACCCCGTTTATCACTGACAGCTTGAATTATTTTTTCAGCTGTGGATCATGTTAATTGTGGAAGAAGCTAATAGATAGGAATGTAAGATAAACGTGCCTAATACCTTTAATGTATGTGATGACTTTACCAGGCTTATGGTACTGTATTTACTGTAAACAAAAGGTCATGCTCATAGAAGTAATGGGGCAAACTATGAACTATTCTACATAGTTACATCTGGGCAGCTTGGCACAAAAAAAATATACTCTCTTTCAAAGTATGATTAGCTATTTTAATTAGCACTGGTGTCACTGACCTTGGGGAGAGCAAACATTGACAAGCAAGTGTAAACCAAGAGGAATGAGTCTTTCTGGTTAGCATACACTGCATTTTAGTAATAGTTGATTAAGAAAAAGATGGACTACTGAAAAGGTAAATCAACAGAACAACGTCTCTCAAGCTTTTCCTTTCTGGAACATCAGGAAGGAATGTAGGGACTGCATGCACATTTAAACATTCTTAAACAGAAAAGCAATTCCACAAATACAGTAGCTTTAGACAGCCTAAATTACAAGCACAACAATAGGGTCAGTCCCCTTCACATATTGAAATGCAGGAGGGTCCCCCGAAGAGATACTGTGTGTGTTACATGGATTTTTTAATAAAATTGTATTGATGTAGTTTTGTTAATAATGGAAACTTGTCCTTTCAAAACAAACTAGAAAATTATACCACAATTTTCTTAAATTTGGAATCGAGAGTTAATTTGGGGGTCTGATCCTACCTTGATCCCTGGTGTTAATCACTTTTATCATATATAGAAGCTATCACACTTGTGTGTGTGTGGACAGTAGTTAGTTCTGAAAAACATGCAGATGTGCATTATGTATTGGAGGGCAGATCTAAGAGCTCAAGAAGGTAAGAAAGTTAGCATGCCACTGGTGAGAAATGGATTTAGAAATACTTGTTTAGAAATTGAGTTCCAATCCCAATTCACAACATGAATTGTTATTTTATAAGGATCATGTCAAAGTTGACAGGCCCAAAATGCCATTTACAATAAAATGTTAAAGAAATGCCTTTTTGATCCTGAATAATCATCAACCTTGCAAATCCAATACTGCCACATTATTAAAATACTAGCTATTCTGCTGGGTGATGAGCTTTAAATCCAGGTTTGTTTTTTATGGCTATGTATGCAAGTCATGCTTCAGCTCTACACTGCCATTCTGCAAACTTCTTTGTGATGAGGCAGGATATTGATACTATTTCTACTGTACAAGAATCCTTCTCTTGGGATTTCCATGATTCCACATTCCACCCACTAATAACTGATAACTAACAAAAAGTAAGACCAATCTTGTGTGGTATCTCAAGGTAAATATGGCTCTAAACTGAGTGAAATTCCTCATAGCAAATTTACAAATGTATGATTTTTACATTGTTTTGTTTAATAGATGCATGTTCTTTCCATTGCCAATTCAAATGTAATGTATTTGACATATGTTTCATAGTAATAGAGATGGACTACTTTTTTCCCCAGTTTAAGTAGACGGATATAAAAAGGTAAAGACAATTCTTTGTCATTAGTTTTATTTTTTTTATAATGCATTTTAATATTGGAATCAAATTAATTATGCAATTGTTTTCTTTCACAAAATGTATACAAAGTCATCAAGATTCATGTATCAGTGTTGTAGTAGGTGAGCAAGTTTCAATAAATTAGGAAAATAATGTTTTCCTTATGTAAAACTTCTAATTTTTAATGTATAAAATGTTAGGCCTACAATTACAAAGATCCTCCTTATAAAAAGGATATATTTGGACAATATTTTCCTCTATTTCCATAGTAGCAACAAGTTAATGACCTGAACTACACATCACCCCTCTTCTGCACCCCCAAATTCCTAGTTAGTTTTCTTTAAATATTCCAAACCTTTAGCTACTTTGCTGAGTAGAATTTCTAAAGTGTTTATGATTTACACATTGCTAGGCTTGCCAACCAAATGATTAAAAACACTCCTGTCCACTGTCATCCCCTTTACTTGCTTGAAAAGGGGTTTTGTGTTTTTATTTGACTCTGTCCCTTTTTGGACTGTAAAAGCAAGGACATTTGTAAGAGTTACAGTAAGTGGAGGAAATCAGCGTTACTCATTGCAAATTCATATTTTACAAAGAAGATTGCTTTGCATATTTCCCACGCAAAGATTTCAAGAAACAAATGTTATATTTTTATATGAACTTCTGTGAATCCATAACTGCATTGAGACAATGCTTTTTGCTTTTTTTTGTTTGTTTGTTTCTTATTGTTATAATCTTAAGTAGCCATAATGGAGCTCAACAGTTTCATAATGGTTAGCTAAATCTAGCCTGATCTTCAGACCAAACCATACAATGAATGGAAGTTATTCACTTTACATGGTGGTTTACGAGGCTGGGAAAGAAATGGTGTCCTCTATCACCACATGTAACAGAGTGCGGTGGCCCTATATGACTTTCAGGTCCAGTCCAACTTCAGGTGGTCGTTGAGGGGTAGAGATCCTGTGTTTTTGCATGGGATAAAGCAATCTCTCCATCCCCCATTGTTAATCTAGTGGTTTGGCTGGTAATTCCATACTCCAGACACACAGATGTTCTAATTTGTTTGTACTATCAGGTCAAGGGGCTAATAAACTAACAAAAAATCTTTAAAGTTCTATTAAATGCAGAATGATTACTAGATTTCCATTCATCTATGAATATGAAAACAAAGCATGAAGAAAATACTATTAGTTTTCAAATCTTCTAATTCCATCCTAGTCTTGATGCATTATAACTGCCTAGTTTGGAAACCAAACCAGGAATGTAGAGCCAGCCTGACCAATGCTGTATCTCAATCAGTTGCTTAACGGCTTTGTTTTGCTGGCATTTTGTATGAGACAGGATAATGGTGTGCTGGAGTCCAAAACTGTCTGGGGAGTTATTTTTCTTCCATTGCACTCCTTTGAATAAGTTTATTTGTTTATACTTTGAAGGGGTTCCCTTCAGTACATGCACCACATAATAATGTCACAGTTCTATTTAAAATCTTTACTTAGTTACATAAGTATTTGTTTCTCAGTCTGAGCTCCTGAAGTAATTGTATTACTAGGAATCACTTCCATGTGTAGTCCTGCAATAATTCTACGGTATATTTTAAAAATACTTCTGAAATAGCAAAACTCACTAACAAAATAAACCAGCTGGAAATTCCAATTGAATATTTATGTTATGCATAGATACGTCATATTATTCCAAATGAATCACTAGTTTTGACCCAAAAGTACATATTTTGAAAATCTATTTCAAGATAATGAAAAATGTACTTCTAAAAATTAATATTGAAAAGATTCAAGCTTACCACTTCAGTTCTACTCAGTGTTTATTTTCATCTTTTGATCGTGGAAATCATGTATAAATCAGACATTACAAGTTCCTCTGGTCTTGCAGTTACCTACATGAATGGGTCAACTACTAAGTATAGATGATGTATTTTTAGTATAAAGTCAGGATAATATGACATTTAACTATCAACCAATACTCAATTACAGAAAAGATACAAACTTTTGTAATATAAATTAATTGCCATTACAAAAAGGCAACTGTAGTAGCTAATAAGGTACAAAAATCTGTAACTTCTATAAATATAATGAAACGCCAGAAACTAAATGAAATAATACATCACAGATTTCTGTACAGCACATTTGAATATGCAAACTAAGACACACAGCACATTATACAGCAAGAAAGACTATCAAAAACACTAACAAGGATTTCCAAAACCACTGCAAATTCTGTTAGTACAAGTACAGGACATAACATGGAAGCAACAAGATGACCAGCTCAGAACTGCTAGACAAAGGAGGACAGTTGTAAAACATTAGGCGTCAGACAGAAGCATGTCAAAAACAGCTGTTGTTGGATACTGATTGATAATGTTTTTATTCTGACTGGTGAAACACTGCAGACAGACATAGGTCTGAGAAGCCGCCCAGTGTGGGCACATACACACACACACACAAAAACACACACCCAGAAAGTAATTTAACAGATGGCTAAAGAACATTAAACCACAATCTTTTTTTTTTCTTAAAAAAAAACAATATTCACTGTTTAATGAAGTTGCATGGAAGGTAGCTAGTTCCTAGTGATTGAATTTATTTAATCTAAACGATGAATGCACAGGAAGAGAAAACAGTAATTGAGATTGGTCATCTGAATAAAAAAATGTCTGGTATTCACCGATTCTGTATTAAGAATATTCAAGAACACTTTAGACAAAGAGTGTGACACGAACTGCTACGAATTTTTTAATCCCTCCATAAAAAAGGTGAAAGTGTTTAACATTTAAAATCTACAAATCCATTATAATCCATTCACAAACAGAATCACGTTCAAAGTAACGTTAAACATCTTTCTTGAATACTTAAACAGTCACGAGGAATTGTTTCAACCTGTAGTACAGAATGATGATTACTAAGAATATGCACATTGAAAATCATTACAAAAAAATTTCACTGCTCCTGTGCAGTTGACATTTTCCTAAGAAAAGAATTAAACATCAAAAGGTCCTAATATACTGTATAATGAAATATGGCTAAAGCCATATTCTGATTGGCTAGTTGGGCCTTTTTGATATCACTGCTATGTAGCACTTTCCAACAGAGCATAGTTGAGATTTCATGACCAAACTAATATCAAAACCCCTATGACCTTTGCACCAAATTAACTGTTGGTGTAAATTAGTAAGAAGTAAGTGGAGTTAGTCTCATTTACACCTGTTGTGAATTTGATTAATTACATCTAATATGGGCCAGAAGGCAGAAAATAGTAAAAAGATTGTTCTTCCCACCCTCTAATTTTAAACCAAAAAGCAGCTAAAATTTAGAATGCTACCTTTTCCCTTCCTCTTGCCCCCAGAGTGGGCTTCACTTTTGCATGCAGCCCGCTTCCCCTTCTTACTCATATCCTCCTCCAAACAGATTATTTTGCAGACACCTGAGAACTTTAAATTGTTTGAGTTACCTGAAAGAGTGAATTGGAAGCTCTAAACTAGATCCCAATTCATTTTTAGTTCAGGTAAAGGAAGCCCACTCAAGGTGCATAGCAATACCCGAGGGGCAGCAAGTGTGTCCCAATTCATAGAAGGAAAGTTGGGAGCTGGTTTTGAGTAACATGAACAGATTAAGTTCCTGAGTATCTGCAGAAGAGGTGCCTTGGGGCAGCACATGGGTAAGAAATACATAGATAGGGAAAGAGAGGGAGAGGAAAGTGTCAGTGAGCCCAGATGCTCTCTAGGTAGCAGATTCTAGCGCTCTGGTCACTTTCAGCTCTCAGTTTCTACTACACAATTAATCCAGAAATTACTCAGGAACCCCCATTTAGTTTTGATTATAGGAAGTGAGTTGAAACAGCCTCTATCAGGCTACACACTTATATTGAAACGTGCTCAGGGAAGCAGTTCACAAGTGAGGGAAGAAGTGATCCAAATAGTTCAAGGAAAGTTTAAAAAGGCAAAAGTTATAGAAACCAGTGAATTTAACCAAGAGTACATTACAAATAGGGAACCAGCTTTTATAGGCTCTCCCTCACGTTTTTTTTAATCTTCAAACTAGTTATAAACTAAAATAAACTTAAAGAAATGAACTCCTTTCAGAGTGAAAAGACATGTTGAATAAAGCTCTGAAAAGTAGGTCTTCTTTTAAGAAGATTTTTCAAAACCTGAAACACAGACTCAAGATGGATTTTTATACCCTCAGTATGCCATTGCAGGGTATGCATCAAGCAGGATATTGGTGCATGTGAGCAACTAACTGGACAAGGCACAACCACCACCGAGTGCACCAAACATCTACTGATTTCTACACCCTCTTGTGATATCTGGTTTTATTATGAACCAACGAACTGAGAAGCTCATTTGAAAACCAAACTGATTTATATCATTTTAAAACTGCCAAAAGGAATGCAAATGTTGCAAACCTGGGGTGGATGGGTGGGGCTAAGGGGTGGAATATGTATTGCATTCCTAGAACTGAATGGAGTTTTTCCAAATTTGTTCAAAACTGTGGTTCTGATAAACTTTTTACTAACATTCAGTCTTCAGCAAATTTCTGAAGGCATTTTTTAAAGTCCTGAAAATAGGGGTTTATAACAGGAGATATTGGCAGACACTTAACTGTAGTATAGAGGCAGGAGCACAGTTGCGATAACAATACTACTTTGAGTGAGAGATACAGGAGATCCCTTAATTTAAAATGGTCACACTTCATGCTATTTATACAGCATAAATTCACATCTGAGTTAAAATACATATACTCTTGCAGCTCTTTGATCATAGTCACTAAAAAAAACCTGGTAAACTTTATTTTATCCAACCTATTTAATTTTTAAAAAAATATCATCTACTTAAATTGTAGCTGCAATGTTATGCAGATAATCCAAAACCCATAGCAAACACACAAAGCACACGCTGTGTTTGTCCCTTATTTCCCCGTACTCCCTCTAACTTGACTGCTTGTACCTTTGAAAGGGTTAAAATTAGAATAGTAATCAACCAGCAAGGTATTTGTATTTTCATTCAGTAAGACTTCAGACTACACGTTGCATCAAGACATTTCCTTGCTTATAAGATGATTTACTGGTACTCTCACTGGCCTTTCTCTCCATATAGCTTGTTTGCTGATCCCAAGGACTAACACACACAGTAATATCCACAAATTTTTATGACACTTACTTTTTAGAAAACATACTTGGTGGTATTTTTTTCATATTTTTTACAGACTGTGACTTTGTGCATGCAGAATTCCATATCAAGTATGTTTTTATGATAATGCAGGGAAAAAACATGCAGTGAGCAGAATTAGTGGTAAACAAAGAGTAACTCCCTATATTTCAGTAGTGTGATGACTTAACTGGAATAATCATATACCCAATTTACAGCGCATTTATTTTAATAAACAGATCTTCTGCACTAAATGAAAGTTTATATTTACTGTAAGCCGTAACGCAGTCTTGATACCAAATCATAATTAAGCTGGGAGCAGAATAAACAAGTACAATGATGATTGGAAAAGCAGTCCTCTTTCCTAGCTTTTCACATTCTTGAAGGCTCAAGCTCTCTCTCTTCTAGCAAATTTATCAGAAGGGTGAAGCTGTCTTTTACTGCTTCCATATCATCCAGGGAGCAGGGTTTAAGAATCCAGCGCTTTCCTCGTGCAAGTGGTTCAAGTTCAAAATATTTTTTGATCTATTTTAAAAAAAGTAGAAGAGAGGAAAAATTAGTATTTCTTTCATATTACAGCTGGTCTCTTAGAAAATAAAATGTAAAAAAACCCCAGAGGACACTCATTTTTAGAATCAAATCCACAGCTGTTCTTATACTACAGGTTATATGTTGTGACCGGAAAGTGTCTTCTTTAGGGGTGAATGACCTGCTTTGCAAGCCACCATTCTACCAATACCTTTAACAGCCTGGGAGGTCTGAGAAAGAATTATATGCACTTAAGGCACAGAGTAAAGTATATTAAGCAAGTGTTCAAAAAAGTCAGAAAAATAACAGCAAGCAACTTTATAAACAGCTGGGCATGCACTTTAAAATCAACCTCATGACATGCTGTACCATATTGTTATTGGTAATCATCTAACTACCTGATCAACCAAAATATGTAACACAAATTTTACTGTCAAAAAATTCCCCAAACTTGTGTACTTGATTCAATGGTAAATTACAGCAAAGGTTTCCTGGGAACCTCAAGCAACTGAATGCTAGATGCATACGACTTACACAACCAGTTGGCTATTTGTAGCTATACATCGAAGCCTAGGATATTAATGTTGTCAAGGTAGCAATAAGTATTAAGTATGAGAGATGCTGTCTTTGTCTCTGATTGGCATATAGCATATTATAGGTACAATTAAATTAAATATTAGTATTACACCACCATAGAACAGTGGTTTTCAACCTGTGGTCCATGGACCCGTGTGGGTCCACAGACTATGTCTAAGATTTCCAAAGGGGTCTGCCCCACCATTTGAAATATTTTAAGGGGCTGCAAATCAGAAAAGATTGAAAACCACCGATACAGAATAATGCCAGCTAAGTTGTGAACCTTTTTGACTAAATTAAATCTCACTGCAGTATTTCTACACTAGTCATGTAGCAAAGACATGAAAAAACTGTAAATACAACTTTTAATGACAAATGTTAAGAGCATCAACATACTTGAAAGAAAATATTTGGGAAGATGTAGCCTCTAGTAAAGATTTCATTGACATTCATGACAGCAGCACTTATAGACAAGTAAGGAAAGCCAGGTATATGCTGGTTGTTCTTCCCAAACTCACTGAAAGGCTTTAACTTCTTTTAAACACAATAGTCTCATTGTGGTTTAAGTAAATTATCAAGAAAAAAATACGTTCATTAAATTCCTTGGTCTTTTTCAAAAAAGAAATGAAGTATAATAGGTGGTACTTTTCAGACTATTTTGATCAATGGATTTCATTAAGCTGTGTTTGTCAAGAAAAATTCCATCATACTTTTTCCTTAGTCAGCAGTATTTGATCCAGAACACCTACTAATGTCTAACATGTCAAATTGACTTTTTAATATATATATAACTGCAATTACATGCATCAATGTTTGCTATTGTCAAAACACCAATAGAAATATTTTGTCCTTACAAAGTTTAGTATGAACATTCTTGTACTGAGGAATATTTTTGCAAGAAATAGTAAACTTTCCACTCTCATAAAGACAGCCACAAACATGCACAATAACAGTAATTATTATTTTTAATTTGTATTGTGGTAGCAACCAGAGGCCTCAATCAGGGATCAGAAGCCCTATAGCACTAGATTCTGTACTCATTAACTAAATCTTCTAAAGACTAAACAAGCTGTACATTTCCCTTGAAGCTCTTCAAAATGTCCCTACAATTGTTTTATTTACCTGATAACCTAATTAAATAGTAGAAACCTGTAGCAATTTTATTAATTGACATAATCTGAATTTAAGTACTGTTGTGACAAGATGCTTAGATGAAGTGCTAGTCAGAAGGCAATATTAGAAATATTACAGCGAGGTAGGAGAGATTACTTATCTACAATAATCTATAAAGGTAACTGTATTACTAGGGATCTTTATCATAGTTATCAGAAAAATGGATATTTCTATTTAAATAAAGAAGTGGAAACAGCTGCCCGTCTCAGCTCAGAAACAGTCAAAGCTAGATTTGTCAAACAATGCAGAATCAGGTTGGTAACAACCTAGAAAGATGATGTAAAATCAAGAGTAGATAAAGTGTAGGAATACTTACCTATGAACAGCAGTTCCCAAACCATTATTTATTGTGCTTTCACTTAGTGTAAAATGTTATTAAAATGATCACCAATAGTACAAGTTTAAAATTTGCAACAACATTGCAAAAATTTCATAAAAATCTTGAGACAATTAAGGATTTTAGAACTGAATTTTTAACACTATTAGGATACCTATTTCATATCATTATTTTTAAACCTACATATCGGTGTGGTAAATCATTAGAATATTCAGTAATCTAGTGAAGGTATGTATGTTGAAGTCTTTCATATATTAGAAATTATACTAAAAGTCAATTTAGGTCAATGTTTAAGCAAAGTACACTAACCAAAGGATTTGAGCACAAGGGTATAAGAGTGCTATAGTTTGTTTCAGTAACTGCACTCTTTGAATGTTAAGTATGGAGAGGAAGTGAAAGCTGTACAAAAACATAACAAATCAAGGTTTCACTACAGCCACTTGATAAAAGGACCCTGCTGGTGTTAAGCTGACAAATATGGCTGAGTAACGTGAGATTTTCAGACCTACAGAATGCCTACCATACATCCGCTACTGGTAGACCACTGCAATCTGCCTCACTGATTACATGCAAGTCTTAATTTACAATCCTATTTATACTAGATGCTTGAAATAAGGCCAGCCAAGGCTGATTATCAAAAGGTAATTGCATTTTAATGATGGAGTCCTTGAGCTTAAGCTTTAAAATTTACAGTATATGAAAATGCACATGGAAAAGAAATAACGGCACCAAGCACACTAGCACTTTAGTCTTCATGCAATTTAGAGCAAAAGTAACAACTACTTACTAGGTCATACTGTTGTCAAGATGTACAAAATGATCTTAGGTTACATTTAAGTGACTGTATGTTCCAAAACAAAGTCAACAGTGGAGTAATAAAACAGGGCAAAATTCCCTTTGGTAAATTGGGATAGGAAAAATTGTTTTCTTGACAAAAATTGAAAATCCCATTCTTTTAGTTTTTTTATTTCTTGGTATGTAAATAAAATATAGAAATTAAATTAACAATCTGGCACAAATATTCTGTGTTGTGAGGCTGATCAACGTTCCAAAATATCCATAGCCAGAGAACCCAAATCTTGGCAGTTGCTAAAATAAGAGGAAGCTGATCATTATACAGTGGCTTTTGGAGTAGGAACCTCTGGTGATGACACCACAGAACAGCTGTTTGGAATACCCATAGGAGTGCAGCTATTCTGGGGACAGCCATAGAGAAAAAGGCTGCTAGCTGACTTGTCTCTAACCCAGATATAGAAAGGGACTATAATTAGCCTATCCCTATTTTAGATATTTAACAGTGGCATAGAAGTGATCTTCAGAACAATTCATTGTACATTATTGCATTCTCCAATGTAATATTTACACTACACTGGATGAACCTCAGTAAGTCAAGGGCTTTGGGAACTGTTTCCACTATTTTGAAGTCTCGGGAAATTAGTTTGCATACACAAACATTTCTCCTATAATTCAACCAGTGTTTGCCCTCATATATACAAAGCGTGATTCAGTTCTGAAAACAAATATTTTCAGACTAAAAAAGAAGCCTGCACTATCCAACTGAGATAAGATAGTGACTCAAAAGCTATATTGGCACAATTAGGTGCCCTATGTTGTGTATATGGTCTACATTTCTGTTGGAATTCTCTCTCTAACTTGTCTCCCCTCCACCATCCCCTCATTTCTTTGTATTTGTTTTCAACACTGTCCTTCCTTCATTTTCACACATTTATTCCCTAAGGGAATTTTTCTCTCTGCTCCTATTTTCACAACTCTTCTAGACATGATGGAACCCAACTACCACCAAAATGTCTGAGTGGGTTTGAAACTATGTGAACAGCTTACTTACCCTAGTTTTTGCACAGTCTCTCATCACAGTAGGACAAAAGTGGTCATTTACTAGTAGAAGCTCTTCTGTCTTCTCCTATTGCCTGAATGATGAAAAGGGTCCCTTCCTATCCATGGGATATCCAAGCTGAATATAAAGCTACAAACACCCCCCGCCGGTATCCTTCACTCAGCATACAATTATCTGCCTTGAACAAACTGGCATTTTAAATTACTTACAACAGGACTACAAAATTTCTAAAAACTGAGGTTAGAAAGAAATATGACGAATTAAATGCACATCACTGTAAGACTTCTGTACCATCTTCTAGTGCTCCCCATTATGGGTCTTCATCCCACAAAGGGGCCTTGTCATTTTGCAAACATTAAGTTGTATTGATACCACATTCTGTAATCAATAACCTTCCCCACAACACATGTACAATATTATTTTCTCCTACTTGAATACACTAGAAATATAATTCTCAAACATTGCTTTTTCCAACTTGTAGATTAAGCAAAAACTGGCAAAGATTCATGCCCAGCACAATGCCATGGTGTTTGTGGTCCTACAGCAATGTACACAGGCTGAGTATCTGGCCCCAAAGTTAATTTCATATGTGACATTACTAACATGCATCTATTCCATTCATAAAACCCATTTCAGTGAAATGTGCTCATGTGCTATATTCATTTAGGACAACTCAGGGAAAAAAATTGCTTTAATTGTAGTGATGGCTATGAATGTATTTCAGTATCTTTTGACATAAAAAAAATCATGCAAATAGACAAATCCACTGAACCTTCTTTGCAGCCTCAGCTAAAATCCAAGTTAAAATGTATTTCAATCATTTGAAAAACATGTCTAAAATAAATGAAATCCTTCAAAAATATCAGAGTTGAGGAAATAATTCTTCCTTATGAAAGAATCCTATTACCACATCGTTAACGTGATAGTTTGAGATTTAGATGAAGCTGGATATGGCCCTCCATTTTTTTTTTGGATAAGCAGACAAATCCAATAGTCCAAAAAACTGTCAGATTCATAGAATCATAGAACTGGAAGGGACCTCGAGAGGTCATCTAGTTCAGTCCCCTGCACTCAAGGCAGGAATAAGTATTACTTAGACCATCCCTGACAGGTGTTTCTCCAACATGCTCTTAAAAATCCCCAATGATGAAGATTCCACAACCTCCCTAGACAATTTATTCCAGTGCTTAACCACTCTGACAGTTAGGAAGTTTTTCTAATGTCCAACCTAAATTGCCCTTGCTGCAATTTAATTCATTTCTGTTATTCATTCAAAATTAATCTTAGAGCTGTTTGAAGAGTTCTGCTTCATTGCTCAGTATGTATAGTAGACTGTCTCAATTTCTCTCTAACAGTTGAGGGGAAAAAGGAAAGATTTTGATGATTGGAAAAAATAAATGGAATGCTTGCAAAATTTTTGTTTTTCAATGACCTGTCCAAGAGTGACATTTATAGGAGGCTCCTTACCTCAAAATGTTAAAACTAATTCAGAACTGATCAATATGTACCTGACATATTGTATTTGGTTTGGGATCCACTGTTGCCTGTTGTGTGCACATGCACACAATGGAGATGAGGTTAAAATGCTCTTAAAATCTGCCTCTAACAAATTTATAAATTTAACTAGTTCTGTTGCTGAGTTTATTGTCACTCTGATTTCTGAATCTGTGAATGTGAAGATAGAACTTAAAGCATTTCATTACAAAGCATAAAGATTTTATGAAAGAAATCATGTTACTGAGTTTTTATTTGTTTTTTAAATATGACCTGACATGCTTAAGGGAAAAACTTCTGTATTTCTGAGTAATAGCAGTTGCACTGGTAGACATTGCTCTAGGTTAAAAAACAGAAAACCATTTCCATCCTAACACTTGTTTTCATAATGCTCACAAACTAGTGAAGGGCAATAATGGCTATGAAAGGGTTGTGAAATTTGTGTTGCTAGGTTACTTTGTATGGTTATGAAGCATTTGAAATTTTGCTTTTAGCAAAAATAGTAGGTCCAAAAGCTTTTGCAAATGGGTTTCTGAAAGTCATTTCTAGTTCAAAATTTTTCATGTAAGTTCTACTACGGCCATGGCTGACAATTCTGACTTATGAATTTTGACTTACAGGGATAGAGGAACACACATGCACTTCACAAATCATTTATGAAGTATCCAGTTTACACAGTGTTTTACAGAATAGATGCTCTCCTCCCTCCTTTTTATCATTCGTAACCTCCAGACTCGACTCTCCTGAACTTGACCTTCAGATCATAAGTGATTCAGTCTTTTGCCTGCATTTTATAGAAGAATCTGAAGTGTTTTAAAGGGAGAGAGAGGATGCTTGACAAATGAGAATGGAAAGACTGTACTAGAGAGTGCAGTGTGGTACTGGCAAACCCAAGTGTGGGAGACTAAAGAAAGGAAGGAGAAGAAGGTGAAGAGTGTGGGGAGCGGTGGTCACAAAAAATGTCCAAAAAGTCACATCAGATAGAACAACTCTGGTCCCTCTATTGTGATAAGCTATATAGGCAGGTATATACAGAGATACACAGACACATTAGGACATGTAAGGAGGGCTGACACAGCAAGGGACCAAATTGGTACAGAGCTCTGTATTAGACACTCTATTCCGGCCAGGACATAGGTCAATGTTGAGGAGTTGCCAGTATGTCAGCTCTTTCCACACATCCACTTAGGAAGGAAATTGATTTATTTGGGTATATTGTGCTAACTTGTTCACAGAAAATAATAAAAAAATCAGGTAGTTGGTACAAAATCTTTGCCATAATTTTTTTCACCAAGAATAGCCTCTTTTCCAGAAAAACCCTTTGATTTTAATGGTCATGGGCATGCTCGAGTCTCTCTCAGACTACTGGGAGTCACTTAGATAATATGACGAAGAGGGCGGTATAAGCAGCTACAGAACAGAAAAAAACTGTTGGATGCACAGGAAAGAAAAATTCTCCATATGCAGCCAACCTTTTATCAGGGAGCCTGAAAGATAACTCATTCAAATGGTTTACTGCCTCCTGGTCAATGGTGACAACACCATCTCATCTATTTGGGAGCGGCATGTGAGAACAATCTCACCACCCATTAATATTAATGCAATTAAAGGGCTGTTGCACAACTTCCTCAATGCCCAAACTCTATGCTGAACAGATGAGTTCAGCACAACCTTAGAAAGAAAGGATTTGTTATTTCATACAAAAATCAGGAGAAAAGAAGTTACAAATATGTCAAATGGAAACAAAACCATGCCTCTCAGAGACAGCACTGTTTTAACAAATAGTTCACTGTCCTGGTTTCTAAAACCAGTTCTCCCACTGGCAAGTCACTTCACCTCTCTCTCTCTGTTTCTTCCTTTGTCTCAATTGGGGTCTCTAGGTGCTACTGTAACACAAATAATAAATGACAATTACATAGTGCAAATTTCACTGCAAGGGTGAACAGATTTCAGGTCAGTCCGTAGTGAATTCTAGTTATTGTACTGCCTTTAGAAATAACACACCCTTAGAAATGTATTAGATGTATAGTATCAAGTATTAGACGGTAAAAGACCTATACATTGTAAAGCTGATTATTAGCAGTGACTAAAGCCAAACACATTCAGAACACTTGACATCCTACTTTCCACCCCTATGTATGGCATACCCACATAATATATGTGAACTTTTTTTGAAACAGCTAAGCAACAACACATGCCTGAGGGACACCATTAATGTACTCAGATGCATACTACTTCACATATGTCCTAAGATAGTTTATTTATTTTACATGTACAAATACATGTTTTAAATTGCATATACCCCTTTAAGAAAAAAATACTTCAGCGTTTGCAAAAAAAAATTTTACAAGAAAGATATGAAAAACAGAACGTTTACTAATTTCACTATTTGATTTATTTGGCTTGATTACTATCAGGTTTGATACAACACAGGGAACTAACACTGGCTTTTTAAAAAATCAAATCTTTCTTGCTCAAGATGCCCTAAATGGATTATATTTGACTTTCAGTTTGGTTTTTTAGTCAGATTGTTAGTGTTTTACGGCTTTTTTTTATTACAATGTGGAAGTTAAATACAAAAGTAGAATGTTCACTTTGGCAGGAAAAAAATTCTAGTCTCAACTTTGGCTTTAGCTATTAATACAATCCTAACCTCAGGAATACTACTTATACAAATATTGATAGTAAATACACCTCTGGTGTAGAATGTCCAGTTAAAATTATCTTTAATTATCCAGAAGTCCAGAGACCAATCTGTGATGTAATACACCCCTATATTCACACCGTACACACTACTGGAATTATCTTTGTGCATGCCTTGTAAATCATCATTTGAAAACTCAATTTGCTGCTCAATATCATCCTGGTAAAATGTGTGTGGAAACACTGTATGTGAAATTATAAGACTCCCCTGGATGTTATTGACCCATGTTCCAAACCCCACAGCCCTGCCCAGCTAGAAGTCAGGTCTGTCCTAAACAAAGGAAAGAATGTGTGCTTGCCTTAATTTGCATTTAAGCAGTAAACATCCTTCCATATTTACTGTCTCCTGGGTCTCAGCTGGGGACTGAAACTATAAAAGGAGGGACAAACTCCCCAATGCACCCCTCTCCCCCACCCATCGCATTCACCTCACCTGAAGAGACAAAAGAAGCAGCCACTGGATGCTGGGGAAGGGGTCCTGACCTATAGAGTCTGGTCAGTAAGACTGCTGAAAGCATGTGAGAAAACTCTGCTTTGAATTTAGCGTAATTTGTTAATTTAGGCACCAGGAAGAGTTTTATCTTTATTTTTCTTGTAACCATTCCTGACTTTTGCGCTTCCTTTCTTATACTCACTTAAAGTCCATCTCTTTGTAGTTAATAAACTTGTATTATTGTTTTATCTAATCCAGTATGTTCAAGTTGAAGTGTCTGGATATCTTCATTTGGGGTAACAAGTTGTGTACATATTATTCCCTTAAAGGACTAATGAGCAATGTGTTTGTGCTATACAGGAGAGGGCTGGGAAGTACAGGACATACATTTCTGGAGGAAGATCCAGGACTGCGGATGGATTGGGGTCAGCCTACAGCATAACCAAGGCTGCTAAGAGCCAAGGTGTGGCTGGCTGGCTGTAGCACACGTTGAGACATAGCTGGAAGTAACTAACATGATGAAGGCTGTTTGTGAGCAGTCCAGGGTGGAGGCTACAGCAGCAAGGCATTGTAGGCAGGGGTGATTCAGCTACTTATTAGTCGAATTGTACCCTGGTATGTCTCACAATCCCTACTCTGAGGTCCAATGACATGTCCAAAACAAAGCTTTCAGTTCTGATCTTAGTTAAATGGTGTCTAGTTGTGTTTTCTAAATAGCTGTAGATGCAGAAGAATTACTGCATTTGTCTATACATGTGTACCTATCTCAAGTCAGAATAAATAGCATTCAGACAGAGTGCTCATGTTCAAAAGCTGCAAAACACTTTATGGACTTGTATCTGACCTAAGAATAGAGTTCCTAAAAGTCCTGTGGATTCCCATTTTTATAATACATAAACTGATCTAAGCAATGACTTAACATATGTACAAGGTAACGTTTTATTGATCACCTATTTGAATTATATATGCATCATAAGAAAGTGTCAAAATAACCTTAGATTTTGTGCATTATTTGTGCAGTTATTGAAGTTAAAAATTCTGTGCACTCATGCAACTGTAACCAATGCTCACTCAGTATGGCTCTCCGTCACCCTCAAGTGCCTGGCCCTGAAAAATGTTTCGAGTTTGCTACAGCCTTTGTGCTAATAAAGCTGGCTGTTTTAGTTCAGACAGGAGAGGTTCATACTTTTGATCCCTGCTGTCAACAAACTACCAAAGGAGTGTGTTACAAAGAAAAAAGCACTAATTTTCCAAAAACTGAAAAAAAAAATAGGCATTCATCAAATAGTTTGATTTCAGGAAGACGGGAAATTAGTGGAAAAAACCCTTTTTAAAAAAACCAGCATCAGGGTTTCATAGGCGGATAGACAGCAGCCTCCTTTTTCTCCATTTGAAACATAACTTTGTCAATGACTCTCTCTCTCTCTCTCTCTGTCATGGCACCTGTAAGAGAACATCTCTGCTTCAAAATAAAGTAATTACAGGTACTGCAGTCATCAACACTTGAAGCTAATGAGTCGAGATGAACCCCAATGGACAAAAAATTTTATTCGGCCCAGATTTCTTTCCCTAGCAACTCCCTTCCTCTCCACTCATCCAACAAATATCCTGGCCAGTGGCAACTAATGGCACAATGAAGCTATAATGTCTCTTCCACATTAATTTTATTTTCTTGCACACAATATAAATCAAACGCTACACACTAACAAATTAAGATTCATAGATATTAAGGTCAGAAGGGACCATTATGATCATCTAGTCTGACCTCCTGCACAATGCAGGCTACAGAATCTCACCCACCCACTCCTACGATAAACCTCTCACTTATGTCTGAGGTATTGAATTCCTCAAATCGTGGTTTAAAGACTTCAAGGAGCAGAGAATCCTCCAGCAAGTGACTCATGCCCCATGCTACAAAGGAAGGCAAAAAACATCCAGGGCCTCTTCCAATCTGCCCTGGAGGAAAATTCCTTCCCGACCCCAAATATGGCGATCAGCTGAACCCTGACCACGTGGGCAAGACTCACCAGCCAGGAAAGAATTCTCTGTAGTAACTCAGATTCCACCCCATCTAACATCCCATCACAGGCCATTAGGCATATTTACCACTAATAGTCAAAGATCATTTAATTGCCAAAATTAGGCTATCCCATCATACCATCTCCTCCATAAACTTATCAAGCCTTGAAGCCAGATGTGTCTTTTGCCCCCACTGCTCCTCTTGCAAGGCTGTTCCAGAACTTCACTCCTCTGATGGTTAGAAACCTTTGTCTAATTTCAAGTCTAAACTTCCTGATGACCAGTTTATTACTTGAATTGTTGTATTACTTGAATTGTTGCTTAAAATTGAAATTACCCTATAATTAGATAGCTGACTAGTGCTTATAAATGATAAAAGTAAAAAGGGTTATATATAATTGTATGTATATATATGTAATTAGCATGATTGAGAATATACTAAAAAGATAAATATGACTAGCTGAAAGGATCTTACCTTGGTACAGAATAGAGTTAGTCAAGAAATGTTCTGTACACCAAAGGAAGTTAATGAGTTTAAGTCCCAAACTCACATATCAGCGACAATCAATTATCGTGTCTGAAACATAGGCTTGTAAAACTATCAGTTACTTGTAAAATGGTCTGCTACACACGAGTAAGATGTTGTTTAAATGGCCTAATTGACTAGATGCATTCACCATGAAATTGATTCCTTTAAAGCATTATTTTTTTGAACTTGATACAAGTTAACTGCATCGACTGAAAATTGGAAAAAAATCTGGCATTATAAAGTGTAGGTTTCAGGTACGAGTTCAGTGTTTTATGAGGTCGAGGGTTACTTGAATGAGAAACTCATCATGTACAGACAGTCATGTCTAGGGCAGTAACTGAAAAGGTTTAATACAATTAAACTATTCTGCCATTTCTATGCCAAGATGCATGGTATAAGATCCAGTGCTATTTCACCAGAGCCTGTGAAGCTGTAAAATAGCACAAAGGAGGTAAGCTACTAGATGGAACATCTTTCAGCTAAGAGAGAAAGATCAGAATAAATCTTAGAGTTCTTATTTTACTACAGCTAGTGAAGTAGCATCATATCACTAATATTGTGCCTGACTCTTCGAAGGAGATTAGCATTTAAAGCTTTTTTAATAACTGAAATGTCCTTTTATTCACATTTTAAATTTAACTTAAATTACAAATTACTAAATTGGACAGGATACCATATATGCATCCAGATCTATTGACCTATGATCACTAAATAAACTAACATTTGCAGATTAATTTTGTATGTTAAATTTAATGTGCTGGCTACTGAAAAACAGTATACAATTTACAAGGTGGGTCTAAATACTATCTCCACATTGCTATTAATTCACTGATGCATTGCCTGAATTACTGGAACTCATTAAGCTAAAATAATTGACTTTGTATTAATTTAATTCATCATTCTAAATTTACTTTGTTCTTTGGAAATGTTCTAAGGAAACATTTCTGATTGTCCTATAAAAAAAAAAAGACAAGGAAACCACTTAGTTTAAAGTATTGATAAAGCAAGGGTAGTAATCTGAAAAAATAATAAATGGATAAAACAAATGTGTTTTATATGTTGGCCAAGAGGTACTGGAGTAGCATATTGTGCTATCAACTGTAAAATTCTGATTTGAGAGCAGATTCAAATTCTCAGGTTCCAAACTGAAGGATTTGTATGTTGTGAACAGTATGCTCAGTACCCATCCAAGAGTGCCAGCCACATTGTTCTTATAAGACCAGATGTAGACGGAGTCATAGAAATTACAGTGTCATCATCTTAAAAAGAAAAGGAGTACTTGTGGCACCTTAGAGACTAACAAATTTATTTGAGCATAAGCTTTCGTGAGCTACAGCTCACTTCATCGGATGCATTTGGTGGAAAATACAGTGGGGAGTATTTTCCACCAAATGCATCCGATGAAGTGAGCTGTAGCTCACGAAAGCTTATGCTCAAATAAATTTGTTAGTCTCTAAGGTGCCACAAGTACTCCTTTTCTTTTTGCGAATACAGACTAATACAGCTGCTACTCTGAAAAGTGTCATCTTGTCCTTCAGCCTACAGGCAATGTGCCACAGTGGAAGGAAGAGGAAGTCAGAGTCATAAAGATTAAGGCCAGAAGGAACCACTTGGTCATCCAGTCTGACCTCCTGCATCTCACAGGCCACCAACACCACCCAGTAGTACCCACACACTAAACCCAACAATCAAAAGGAGATCAAAATATTACAGCCCACCAGAGAAGACACTATTATGTGACACAGACAAAGAACAGGAGGACCCAAGCTGCACCAGCATTCAAGGCCCCTGCAATAACAAGTGACCCACATGCTGCAGAGAAAGACAAACCCCCGCCACGATCAATGCTAATTTGACCTGGGGGAAAATTCCTTCCCGATGTCACATATTGCCATCATTTAGACCCCGGGCATGAGTGCAAGAACCAGCCCCAAGCACCTGAGAGAAAGAGAATGTTCAGTACCACATCAGAGGACTAGTCCTCCCAGTCCAATGCCTCATCTCGAACCATGGCCATCCCCGATGCTTCAGAGAAAGGAGATTAAAGAAACCCTGGTCACGGCTAACCTAGTGGCTGAATTTTGTGACTTTGTCCTCACCCATAACTATTTCACATTTGAGGACAATGTATATCTTCAAATCAGCGGCACTGCGATGGGTACCCGCATGGTCCCACAGTATGTCAACATTTTTATGGCTGACTTAGAACAACGCTTCCTCAGCTCTTGTCCCCAATGCCCCTACTCTACTTGTGCTACATTGATGACATCATCATCTGGACCCATGGAAAAGAAGCCCTTGAGGAATTCCACCATGATTTCAACAATTTCCATCCCACCATCAACCTCTGCCTTAACCAGTCCACACAAAAGATCCACTTCCTGGACACTATGGTGCTAATAAGCGATGGTCACATAAACACCACCCTATACCGGAAACCTACTGACCGCTATTCCTACCTACATGCCTCCAGCTTTCACCCAGATCACACCACAAAATCCATTGTCTACAGCCAAGCTCTACGATACAACCACATTTGCTCCAACCCCTCAGACAGAATGCTCAAATAAATTTGTTAGTCTCTAAGGTGCTACAAGTACTCCTTTTCTTCCTGCCAGAATACAGCATGTATGTGGGGAAAATCCTTCCTGATTCCATTATTCCAGATGCAGTCCTACCAGTGCCTTGTTCAATGGCATTAATACTTTTCTATCTCAACTGGAAGTGCCTTGTCTAGTACATTCTATGATTGCATTTGCCTTTTACACACTACATCACATTGGAGGCTCAGGGTTATCCTGTGATCAACCCACACACTCAAGCCTCTCTCCTCTGTTGCTTCCCAACTGATGAATCTCCAGCTTGCAGCAAACAAATTTCTTATTAGACCCTAAGTGCAGGATCTTGCATTTTGTACTATTGAATTTCATCCCATTTCTGTCATTCTAATCTTCAAGGTCATCCAGATCTTCCTATATACTATTCTGATCCTCCTCTGTATTGATGATGCCTTCCAACTTTCTATCATTATCAAATTTGATTATCACACCTTTTTGTGCAAAGGTAATTAATAAAAATATTGTGAAGAGATCAGTAAGGAAAGGGGTTTAACCGATTTTAAGGTATTGAAACTTCTTTTTTAAGCATCTTGGAACTGGCATTGCGTTACAAGGTAAAATAGCAGCAATTTTTTTTTTAAGTACATCAGAAGCAATAGACCTGCTAAACAACCAGTGGGGGCCACTGGACGATTAAGATGCTAAAGGAGCACTCAAGGACGATAAGGCCATTGCAGAGAAACTAAATGAATTCTTTGCATCAGTGTTCACGGATGAGGATGTGAGGGAAATTCCCAAACCTGAGCCTTTCTTTTTAGGTGACAAATCTGAGGAATTGTCGCAGATTGAGGTGGTGTTAGAGGTGGTTTTGGAACAAATTGATAAACTAACAGTAATAAGTCACCAGAACCAGATGGTTCTGAAGGAACTCAAATGTGAAATTGCAGAACTACTAACTGTAGTTTGTAACCTATCATTTAAATCAGCTTCTGTACCAAATATCTGGAGAACAGCTAAAGTGATGCCAATTTTTAAAAGGGCTCCAGTGGTGATCCTGGCAATTACAGGTCAGTAAGCCAGACTTCAGTACTGGGCTAATTGGTTGAAACTATAGTAAAGATCAAAATTGTCAGACATATAGATGAACACAATTTGTTGGGGAAGAGTCAACATGGTCTCTGTAAACGGAAATCATGCCTCACCAATCTACCAGAATTCTTTGAGGGAGTCAACAAGAATGTGGACAAAGGAGATCCATTGGACATAGTATACTTAGATTTTCAGAAAATCTTCGACAAGGTCCCTCACCAAAGGCTCTTAAGTAAAGTAAGCTGACATAGGATAAGAGGGAAGGTCCTCTCATGAATTGGTAACTGGTTAAAAGATAGGAAACAAAGGGTAGGAATAAATGGTCAGTTTTCAGAACGGAGAGAGGTAAATAGTGGTGTTCTCCAGGGGTCTGTACTGGGACCAGTACTATTTAACATTCATAAATGATCTGGAAAAAGGGGTAAACAGTGTGGTGGCAAAATTTACAGATGACACAAAATTACTCAAGATAGTTAAGTCCCAAGCAGACTGCAAAGAGCTACAAAAGGATCTCTCAAAACTGGGTGACTGGGCAACAAAATGGCAGATGAAATTCAGTTTTGATAAATGCAAAGTAATGCACACTGGAAAACATAATTCCAACTATACAAATAAAATGATGGTGTCTAAATTATCTGTTACCACTCAAGAAAGATCTTGGAGTCATTGTGGATAAGTCTCTGAAAACATCCACACAATGTGCAACAGCAGTTAAAAAAAATGAACAAAATGTTGGGAATCATTAAGAAAGGGATAAAAAATAAGACAGAAAATATATTGCTTCTTTAATACAGCATGCTCAGTTGTGGTCGCCCATCTCAAAAAAGATCTATTGGAACTGGAAACAAAAGGACAACAAAAATTATTCGGGTATGGGATGGCTTCCATATGAGGAGCGATTAGTAAGAGTGGGACTTTTCTGCTTGGAAAAGAGACGAATAAGGGGGGATATGACAGATGTCTATAAAGTCATGACTGGTATAGAGAAAGTAAATAAAGTAGTGTTATTTACTCGTTATCATAACACAAGAACTAGGGGATCACCAAATGAAAATTAATAGGCAGCAGGTTTAAAACAAATAAAAGGAAGTATTTTTTCATACAATGCACAGTCAAACCTGTGAAACTCCTTGCCAGAGGATGTTGTGAGGGCCAAGACTATAACGGGTTCAAAAAAGAACTAGGCAAGTTCATGGAGGATAGGTCCATCAACGGCTATTAGCCAGGATGGGACAAGGATGGCATCCCTAGCCTCTGTTTGCCAGAAGCTGGAAATTGGCAACAGGAGATGCATCACTTGATGGTTACCTGTTCTGTTCATTCCCTCTGGGGCACCTGGCATTGACCTGTCAGAAGACAGGATACTGGGCTAGATTGACCTTTGGTCTGACTCCGTATGACCGTTCTTATGTTCTTAAAAATTCTAATGGAAGTGGCAGTACAGCAGCAACCCGAAGATCTGCCTACTGAAAAGTAAAAGTTTGGAAATGGACTTTAGGGTTCCAGATCTCAGGTTACTTGAGGCAGAACACACTCAGCAGTAAAATACTGACATTTGCCTCAGGAAAAAAAAAAACCCAAACAGTTCATTTCCTCTCTTCGTAAAAGTTAAAATGGATTAATTGTGGCATCCAGCAAAAGCCGGCTATCAAAATGATCAGCTGGGTTTAGGTTAAAGGTAGACCCACAGGATGAGCAAGTGCAATTGGGCCTTCTTAAGCAAAGTTCCTACCACTGACCAGCACACTGGTTTGTAGCATGACTGGGTCTTCATCTTTAGATCTGTGGTTGGATGAAGGGAGGCCTGTTTATTTTATACAGACATATGCAACAAAATAACCCTTCTGATATAAGTTTACTTTATAAAAGTTGAATATAAATGAAATATGTAAGGCTCACAGTATTGTTAAAAGATTAAACCCCCATTCTTCTTAGGCTTAACTAAATCTGATGCAGTGCTGGCCTTACCATGAGGCAAACTGAGGCCATTGCCTCAGGTGCAGACTGTGGGGGCGGGGAGGGGGGGCACCACTAGGACCCAGAATGTAGAAAATTGTGTGTACTGCTGGTGCATATGCAGTGATGAGTTGCTAAAATCTTAACAACCGGTTCCCTCCTAACCCCACAAGGGATCGTGGCCCACCCCTGCCCCCCCGGGACTCCTGCCCCATCCAACCCTGTGTGTTCCTTGACACCCCCTCCTGGGACCTCTGCCCCATTGCACCCCCCTCCCCTGACTGCCCCAGAACCAGGCAGGAGGGTCTCGTGGGCCACCATACTGGGTGCCCACCCCACCCTGCTCCTAAGAGCCAGAGGGATCTGGCGGGGGGTGAGGTGGGGAGTCCCAGTGGTGCTTACCTGGGGCAGCTCCCAGGAAGCATCCGGCAGGTCCCTCTGGCTCCTAGGGACAGGGGAGCGTAGCTAGGGGAGGAGCAGCCGCTCTCCCCACTGATCACATCAAAAGTGGCACCTTAGGCACTTGGGTGGGTGCAAAGCACCCATGGGCAACTCCCCGCCCCACGCCCGGCCACAGATCACCTCCGCCTCCTCCCCTGAACGTGCTGCCCCGCTCTGTTTCTCCACCTCCCCGCGCTCCTGGTTTCTCGCGAATCAGCTGTTCGCGCAGGAAGCTGGGGAGGGCTGAGAAGCAGGTGGCAGCCTTGCCGTCAGGCCCAAGAAGGCAGAGGCAGGGAGCGGTTCCCCTGCACACCCCCATCCCGGGTTACCTGCCGTGGCACAGGGGGCCCTTCTCGCTCTACCCCCCCGCCCCAGCTCACCTCCGCTCCGCCTCAGTCTCCCTGGGCCTGAGCGCGAAGCCGCCGCTTGCTTCTCAGCCCTCCCAGGCTACTCGCATAAACAGCTGATTTTTGGGAAACTGTTGGGGTGGTGGAGAAGCAGAGCGGGGCGGGGCGGCGTGTTTGGGGAGGCGGCGGAGGTGAGCTGGGACTGGGCGGGGAGTTGCCGGTGGGTGCTGTACACCCACCAAATTTTCCCCGTGGGTGTTCCAGCCCTGGAGCACCCACAGAGTTGGCAACTAATGCGCCACTTTTGGCCGGTTGTTAAATTTAGAAGCCCTTTTAGAACCGGTTGTCCCTTCTAAATTTAACAACCAGCTCCAGCTCACCACTGTGCATATGTATTCTCTCTGCTCTAGATGCACAGAGATGCTGGAGTGCTGTGCTGGAGAAAGGAGGGCACAAGAGACATAACAGGCAGGCAGGAGAAAAGGTGAGCAGGAATAACAGAAAGCAGCAGAAGCTGCAGGGAGAGAGAGGAGGGGGAGCCTCTTCTGTACCTCTCTAGCACCCCCAGGAGCCTGGACTGATTAACACCAGCTTCTCAGGGAGCTTCCTGTTTCCTGCTGCTTCCCTGAGCCCACCTGAGGAGAACATGCAGTCAACTGAAATAGCAGGAGCCAGTTAGGCCCTTAAGATGCTGATATCTTCCCTCACTCATGCCTTTCTACCAGCCTGCTTATTTGTCCCCTTCAATTGAGTGTTGGAGCCACTATAGCTGGCACAGAACAGCAGTCATGAGTGAAAGAAGAAAACGCCGCCCTGGGGCAGCATTCAAAAAAAGAAAGAAAGGAAGCTTTTCTATCTAAGCAGAGAGGAACTCTTTGAGGTACATAGACGCAAATGTTCATGGTAAACCTTCCAGCTCCAGTGAGGATGTGAGTGGTGAGGAGATGCCTGATCTTCCGGTTAGTCAGAGTGCAGGTGACCTGGCAGCTACTGCAGCATCCATATCTCCATCTCAAATGGATGTAACATGCACATTCCTGAAGAAAAGTGTAGATCCGAGAAGAGTGCGGTGGAGGCACAAGAAACAGCTGCTGCTGAGTTTAGTTCCTTAAGTCTAGATGATCCAGGACTGTGGACCCACTTGAGCAGTAGCCTGAGGGACTTCCTTGTACTGCATGGGCCACAGCAAGTGAAAAACTTCATGTTCCCCAAAGACAATGAAAATAGAAGTTTCCATCCAACACATTACTGGCGTGAAATCCCCAATGGTGACAAAGTGGAGAGGCCATGGCTTATGTACTCAAAACCCCAGAATGCGGATACTGTTTTTGTTGCAAACTCTTCCAGTCTAATGTTCCAGCCACATTGGGTTCTCCAGGAACAAAGGACTGGAAAAATCTGGCTAGAAATCTGGCATGCCATGAGAAGGCAGCAAATCACCGGAGACCATTCCATAGGTGGAAAAAGCTTCAGATGACACTAAGGTTAAAGGCTACCATAGATAAGCATCAAGAAAAAATGTTCTGAAAAGGCTCATTGCCTTTGTGAGAATACTTGCTACCCAAAACCTTGGCACTTCAGATCAGCTGTATGTGCCAAACAATGGAAACTTCCTTAAAATTGTGGAGCTGATGGCTGAGTTTGATGCTGTACTTCAGGACCATTTAAGAAGAGTCACCACCCACGAAATGTACACACACACACACACACACACCCCACTACCTTGGAAAAACAATTCAAAATGAGATCAGACAGTTACTGGCAACAAAAGTCAAACAGAAGATTGTGACGGATCTGAAGTCAGCAAGA